>NC_082712.1:117741835-118046622 GCF_030144855.1 Hypanus sabinus | reverse complement strand
CAGTGCTGTGAATCTGAACCCAGATTTCTAGTGCTGTGAATCAAAGCCCAGGTTTCTATGTTCCAGTGCTGTGAATCAGAAGCAGGTTTCTAGGTTCCAGTGCTCAGAATCCGAAACCGGGTTTTCAGTGCTGTGAATCAGAACCCAGGTTTCTGTTGCTGTGAATCAGAATCAGGTTTCTAGGTTCCAGTGTAGTGAATCCGAACCCGGTTTCTAGGATCCAGTGCTGTGAATCAGAAGCAGGTTTCTAGGTTCCAGTACTGTGAAGCAGAACCCGCGTTTTCAGTGCAGTGAATCAGAACCAGATTTCTAGGTTCCAGTGCTGTGAATCAGAACTAGGTTTCTAGGATCCAGTCCTGTGAATCAGAACCTGGTTTCTAGGTTCCAGAGCTGTGATTCAGAGCCCAGGTTTCCAGTGCTGAGAATCAGAGCCAGGCATCCAGTGCTGGGAATCAGAACCCAGGTTTCCAGTGCTGTGAATCAGAACCCAGATTTTCAGTACTGTGAATCAGAACCCAGGTTTCTAGGTTCCAGTGCTGTGAATCAGGACCAGGTTTCTAGGTTCCAGAGCTGGGAATCAGAGCCCAGATTTCCAGTGCTGTGAATCAGAACCCAGATTTTCAGTGCTGTGAATCAGAACCCAGGAATCTAGGATCCAGTGGTGTCAATCAGAAGCAGGTTTCTAGGTTCCAGTGCTCAGAATCTGAAACTGGGTTTTCTGTGCTGTGAATCAGAACCCAGGTTTCTGTTGCTGTGAATCAGAATCCAGGTTTCTAGGTTCCAGTACTGTGAATCAGAATCAAGTTTCTAGGTTCCAGAGCTGTGAATCAAAGCCCAGATTTTCAGTGCAGTGAATCAGAACCCGGTTTCGAGGATCCAGTGCTGTGAATCAAATGCAGGTTTCTGGGTTCCAGTGATGTGAAGCAGGGCCCCAGTTTCCAGTGCTGAGAATCAGAGCCAGGTTTCCAGTGCTGGGAATCAGAACCAGTATTCCAGTGCTGTAAATCAGAGCCAGGTTTCCAGTGCTGGGAATCAGAACCAGTATTCCAGTGCTGTGAATCAGAACCAGGTTTCTAGGTTCCAGAGCTGTGAAGCAGAGCCCAGGTTTCCAGTGCTGAGAATCTGAGCCAGGTTTCCAGTGCTGGGAATCAGAAACAGTTTTCCAGTGCTGTGAATCAGAACCCAGATTTTCAGTGCTGGGAATCAGAACTAGTTTTCCAGTGCTTTGAATCAGAACCCAGATTTTCAGTGCTGTGAATCAGAACCCAGGAATCTAGGACCAGTGCTGTCAATCAGAACCAGGTTTCTAGGTTCCAGTGCTGTGAATCAGAACCAGGTTTCTAGGTTCCAGTGCTGTGAATCAGAAACCACGTTTTCAGTGCTGTGAATCAGAACACAGGTTTCTGTTGCTGTGAATCAGAAGCAGGATTCTAGGTTCCAGTGCTGTGAATCAGAAACCACGTTTTCAGTGCTGTGAATCAGAACCAGGTTTCTAGGTTCCAGTGCCGTGAATCAGAATCCAGGCTTCTCGGTTCCAGTGCAGTGAATCCGAACCCGGTTTCTAGGATCCAGTGCTGTGAATCAGAGCCCAGGTTTCCAGTGCTGAGAATCAGAGCCAGGCTTCCAGTGCTGGGAATCAGAACCCAGGTTTCCAGTGCTGTGAATCAGAACCCAGATTTTCAGTGCTGTGAATCAGAACCCAGGTTTCTAGGTTCCAGTGCTGTGAAACATAACCAGGTTTCTAGGTTCCAGAGCTGGGAATCAGAGCCCAGATTTCCAGTGCTGTGAATCAGAACCCAGATTTTCAGTGCTGTGAATCAGAACCCAGGAATCTAGGATCCAGTGGTGTCAATCAGAAGCAGGTTTCTAGGTTCCAGTGCTCAGAATCTGAAACTGGGTTTTCTGTGCTGTGAATCAGAACCCAGGTTTCTGTTGCTGTGAATCAGAATCCAGGTTTCTAGGTTCCAGTACTGTGAATCAGAATCAAGTTTCTAGGTTCCAGAGCTGTGAATCAGAGCCCAGATTTTCAGTGCTGTGAATCAGAACCCAGATTTCTAGTGCTGTGAATCAGAACCAGGTTTCTAGGTTCCAATGCTGTGAATCTGAAACCGCATTTTCAGTGCTGTGAATCAGAACCAGGTTTCTAGGTTCCAGTGCAGTGAATCAGAACCCGGTTTCGAGGATCCAGTGCTGTGAATCAAATGCAGGTTTCTGGGTTCCAGTGATGTGAAGCAGGGCCCCAGTTTCCAGTGCTGAGAATCAGAGCCAGGTTTCCAGTGCTGGGAATCAGAACCAGTATTCCAGTGCTGTAAATCAGAGCCAGGTTTCCAGTGCTGGGAATCAGAACCAGTATTCTAGTGCTGTGAATCAGAACCAGATTTCTAGGTTCCAGTGCTGTGAATCAGAAATAGGTTACTAGGTTCCAGTCTTGTGAATCAGAACCAGGTTTCTAGGTTCCAGAGCTGTGAATCAGACCCCAGGTTTCTGTTGCTGTGAATCAGAATCCAGGTTTCTAGGTTCCAGTACTGTGAAGCAGAACCCACGTTTTCAGTGCAGTGAATCAGAACCAGGTTTCTAGGTTCCAGTGCTGTGAATCAGAAGCAGGTCTCTGGGTTCCAGTGCTGTGAAGCAGAGCCCAGGTTTCCAGTGCTGAGAATCAGAGCCAGGTTTCCAGTGCTGGGAATCAGAACTAGGCTTCCAGTGCTGGGAATCAGAACCCAGATTATCAGTGCTGGGAATCAGAACCCAGGAATCTAGGACCAGTGCTGTCAATCAGAACCAGATTTGTAGGTTCCAGTGCTGTGAATCAGAACCAGGTTTCTAGGTTCCAGAGCTGTGAATCAGAACCCGGTTTCGAGGATCCAGTGCTGTGAATCAGAAGCAGGTTTCTGGGTTCCAGTGATGTGAAGCAGAGCCCAGATTTTCAGTGCTGTGAATCTGAACCCAGGTTTCTAGGTCCCAGTGCTGTGAATCAGAACAAGGTTTCTAGGTTACAGAGCTGTGAATCAGAACCAGGTTTCTAGGTTCCAGTGCTGTGAATCAGAACCAGGTTTCTAGGTTCCAGTGCTGTGAATCAGAAACTGTGTTTTCAGTGCTGTGTATCAGAACCCAGATTTTCAGTGCTGTGAATCAGAACCCAGGAATCTAGGACCAGTGCTGTCAATCAGAACCAGGTTTCTAGGTTCCAGTGCTGTGAATCACAAACCACGTTTTCAGTGCTGTGAATCAGAACCCAGGTTTCTGTTGCTGTGAATCGGAAACAGGTTTCTAGGTTCCAGTGCTGTGAATCAGACTCCAGGTTTCTAGGTTCCAGTGTAGTAAATCCGAACCCGGTTTCTAGGATCCAGTGCTGTGAATCAGAAGCAGGTTTCTAGGTTCCAGTACTGTGAAGCCGAACCCGCATTTTCATTGCAGTGAATCAGAACCAGATTTCTAGGTTCCAGTGCTGTGAATCAGAACTAGGTTTCTAGGTTCCAGTCTTGTGAATCAGAACCAGGTTTCTAGGTTCCAGAGCTGTGAATCAGAGCCCAGGTTTCCAGTGCTGAGAATCAGAGCCAGGCTTCCAGTGCTGGGAATCAGAACCCAGATTTCCAGTGCTGTGAATCAGAACCCAGATTTTCAGAGCTGTGAATCAGAACCCAGGTTTCTAGGTTCCAGTGCTGTGAATCATAACCAGGTTTCTAGGTTCCAGTGCTCAGAATCCGAAACCGGGTTTTCAGTGCTGTGAATCAGAACCCAGGTTTCTGTTGCTGTGAATCAGAATCAGGTTTCTAGGTTCCACTGCTGAGAATCAGAATCCAGGTTTCTAGGTTCCAGTACTGTGAATCAGAATCAGGTTTCCAGGTTCCAGAGCTGTGAATCAGAGCCCAGATTTTCAGTGCTGTGAATCAGAACCCAGATTTCTAGTGCTGTGAATCAGAACCAGGCTTCTAGGTTCCAGTGCTGTGAATCAGAACCAGCTTTCTAGGTTCCAGTGCTGTGAATCTGAAACTGCATTTTCAGTGCTGTGAATCAGAACCCAGGTTTCTCTAGCTGTGAATCAGAACCAGGTTTCTAGGTTCCAGTGCAGTGAATCAGAACCCGGTTTCCAGGATCCAGAGCTGTGAATCAAATACAGGTTTCTGGGTTCCAGTGATGTGAAGCAGAGCCCCGGTTTCCAGTGCTGAGAATCAGAGCCAGGTTTCCAGTGCTGGGAATCAGAACCAGGATTCCAGTGCTGTGAATCAGAACCCAGATCTTCAGTGCTGTGAATCAGAACCCAGGAATCTAGGTTCCAGAGCTGTGAATCAGAGCCCAGGTTTCCAGTGCTGAGAATCAGAGCCAGGCATCCAGTGCTGGGAATCAGAACCCAGGTTTCCAGTACTGTGAATCAGAACCCAGATTTTCAGTATTGTGAATCAGAACCCAGGTTTCTAGGTTCCAGTGCTGTGAATCAGGACCAGGTTTCTAGGTTCCAGAGCTGTGAATCAGAGCCCAGGTTTCCAGTGCTGAGAATCAGAGCCAGGCTTCCAGTGCTGGGAATCAGAACCTAGGTTTCCAGTGCTGTGATTCAGAACCCAGATTTTCAGTGCTGTGAATCAGAAGCAGGTTTCTAGGTTCCAGTCCTGTGAAGCAGAACCCGCATTTTCAGTGCTGTGAATCAGAACCAGGTTTCTAGGTTCCAGTGCTGTGAATAAGAAACCGCGTTTTCAGTGCTGTGAATCAGAACCCAGGTTTCGGTTGCTGTGAATCAGAACCAGTGACTAGGTTCCAGTGCAGTGAATCAAAACCCGGTTTCGAGGATCCAGTGCTGTGAATCAGAAGCAGGTCTCTGGGTTCCAGTGCTGTGAAGCAGAGCCCAGGTTTCCAGTGCTGAGAATCAGAGCCAGGTTTCCAGTGCTGGGAATCAGAACTAGGTTTCCAGTGCTGGGAATCAGAACCCAGATTATCAGTGCTGTGAATCAGAACCCAGGAATCTAGGACCAGTGCTGTCAATCAGAACCAGATTTCTCGGTTCCACTGCTGTGAATCAGAACCAGGTTTCTAGGTTCCAGTGCTCTGAAGCAGAACCCGTGTTTTCAGTGCTGTGAATCAGACCCCAGGTTTCTGTTGCTGTGAATCAGAATCCAGGTTTCTAGGTTCCAGTACTGTGAAGCAGAACCCACGTTTTCAGTGCAGTGAATCAGAACCAGGTTTCTAGGTTCCAGTGCTGTGAATCAGAAGCAGGTCTCTGGGTTCCAGTGCTGTGAAGCAGAGCCCAGGTTTCCAGTGCTGAGAATCAGAGCCAGGTTTCCAGTGCTGGGAATCAGAACTAGGCTTCCAGTGCTGGGAATCAGAACCCAGATTATCAGTGCTGGGAATCAGAACCCAGGAATCTAGGACCAGTGCTGTCAATCAGAACCAGATTTGTAGGTTCCAGTGCTGTGAATCAGAACCAGGTTTCTAGGTTCCAGAGCTGTGAATCAGAACCCGGTTTCGAGGATCCAGTGCTGTGAATCAGAAGCAGGTTTCTGGGTTCCAGTGATGTGAAGCAGAGCCCAGGTTTCCAGTGCTGTGAATCTGAACCCAGGATTCTAGGTTCCAGTGCTGTGAATCAGAACAAGGTTTCTAGGTTACAGAGCTGTGAATCAGAACCAGGTTTCTAGGTTCCAGTGCTGTGAATCAGAACCAGGTTTCTAGGTTCCAGTGCTGTGAATCAGAAACCGTGTTTTCAGTGCTGTGTATCAGAACCCAGGTTTCTGTTGCTGTGAATCAGAACCAGGTTTCTAGGTTCCAGTGCTGTGAATCAGAACCCGGTTTCTAGGTTACAGAGCTGTGAATCAGAACCAGGTTTCTAGGTTCCAGTGCTGTGAATCAGAACCAGGTTTCTAGGTTCCAGTGCTGTGAATCAGAAACCGTGTTTTCAGTGCTGTGTATCAGAACCCAGGTTTCTGTTGCTGTGAATCAGAACCAGGTTTCTAGGTTCCAGTGCTGTGAATCAGAACCCGGTTTCTAGGATCCATTGCTGTGAAGCAGAAGCAGGTTTCTAGAATGCAGTCCTGTGAAGCAGAACCCGCATTCTCAGTGCTGTGAATCAGAACCCAGGTTTCTGTTGCTGTGAATCAGAGCCCAGATTTTCAGTGCAGTGAATCAGAACACGGGTTCGAGGATCCAGTGCTGTGAATCAGAAGCAAGTTTCTGGGTTCCAGTGATGTGAAGCAGAGCCCAGGTTTCCAGTGCTGAGAATCTGAGCCACGTTTCCAGTGCTGGGAATCAGAAACAGTTTTCCAGTGCTGTGAATCAGAACCCAGATTTTCAGTGCTGGGAATCAGAACTAGTTTTCCAGTGCTTTGAATCAGAACCCAGATTTTCAGTGCTGTGAATCAGAACCCAGGTTTCTGTTGCTGTGAATCAGAAGCAGGATTCTAGGTTCCAGTGCTGTGAATCAGAAACCACGTTTTCAGTGCTGTGAATCAGAACCAGGTTTCCAGGTTCCAGTGCCGTGAATCAGAATCCAGGCTTCTCGGTTCCAGTGCAGTGAATCCGAACCCGGTTTCTAGGATCCAGTGCTGTGAATCAGAGCCCAGGTTTCCAGTGCTGAGAATCAGAGCCAGGCTTCCAGTGCTGGGAATCAGAACCCAGGTTTCCAGTGCTGTGAATCAGAACCCAGATTTTCAGTGCTGTGAATCAGAACCCAGGTTTCTAGGTTCCAGTGCTGTGAATCATAACCAGGTTTCTAGGTTCCAGAGCTGGGAATCAGAGCCCAGATTTCCAGTGCTGTGAATCAGAACCCAGATTTTC
Source organism: Hypanus sabinus (assembly GCF_030144855.1). NCBI lineage: Eukaryota > Metazoa > Chordata > Chondrichthyes > Myliobatiformes > Dasyatidae > Hypanus > Hypanus sabinus. Next base: position 118,039,863 of record NC_082712.1, on the reverse strand, counting down.
AGTGCTGTGAATCAGAACCCAGGAATCTAGGATCCAGTGGTGTCAATCAGAAGCAGGTTTCTAGGTTCCAGTGCTCAGAATCTGAAACTGGGTTTTCTGTGCTGTGAATCAGAACCCAGGTTTCTGTTGCTGTGAATCAGAATCCAGGTTTCTAGGTTCCAGTACTGTGAATCAGAATCAAGTTTCTAGGTTCCAGAGCTGTGAATCAAAGCCCAGATTTTCAGTGCTGTGAATCAGAACCCAGATTTCTAGTGCTGTGAATCAGAACCAGGTTTCTAGGTTCCAATGCTGTGAATCTGAAACCGCATTTTCAGTGCTGTGAATCAGAACCCAGGTTTCTCTAGCTGTGAATCAGAACCAGGTTTCTAGGTTCCAGTGCAGTGAATCAGAACCCGGTTTCGAGGATCCAGTGCTGTGAATCAAATGCAGGTTTCTGGGTTCCAGTGATGTGAAGCAGGGCCCCAGTTTCCAGTGCTGAGAATCAGAGCCAGGTTTCCAGTGCTGGGAATCAGAACCAGTATTCCAGTGCTGTAAATCAGAGCCAGGTTTCCAGTGCTGGGAATCAGAACCAGTATTCCAGTGCTGTGAATCAGAACCAGGTTTCTAGGTTCCAGAGCTGTGAAGCAGAGCCCAGGTTTCCAGTGCTGAGAATCTGAGCCAGGTTTCCAGTGCTGGGAATCAGAAACAGTTTTCCAGTGCTGTGAATCAGAACCCAGATTTTCAGTGCTGGGAATCAGAACTAGTTTTCCAGTGCTTTGAATCAGAACCCAGATTTTCAGTGCTGTGAATCAGAACCCAGGAATCTAGGACCAGTGCTGTCAATCAGAACCAGGTTTCTAGGTTCCAGTGCTGTGAATCAGAACCAGGTTTCTAGGTTCCAGTGCTGTGAATCAGAAACCACGTTTTCAGTGCTGTGAATCAGAACACAGGTTTCTGTTGCTGTGAATCAGAAGCAGGATTCTAGGTTCCAGTGCTGTGAATCAGAAACCACGTTTTCAGTGCTGTGAATCAGAACCAGGTTTCTAGGTTCCAGTGCCGTGAATCAGAATCCAGGCTTCTCGGTTCCAGTGCAGTGAATCCGAACCCGGTTTCTAGGATCCAGTGCTGTGAATCAGAGCCCAGGTTTCCAGTGCTGAGAATCAGAGCCAGGCTTCCAGTGCTGGGAATCAGAACCCAGGTTTCCAGTGCTGTGAATCAGAACCCAGATTTTCAGTGCTGTGAATCAGAACCCAGGTTTCTAGGTTCCAGTGCTGTGAAACATAACCAGGTTTCTAGGTTCCAGAGCTGGGAATCAGAGCCCAGATTTCCAGTGCTGTGAATCAGAACCCAGATTTTCAGTGCTGTGAATCAGAACCCAGGAATCTAGGATCCAGTGGTGTCAATCAGAAGCAGGTTTCTAGGTTCCAGTGCTCAGAATCTGAAACTGGGTTTTCTGTGCTGTGAATCAGAACCCAGGTTTCTGTTGCTGTGAATCAGAATCCAGGTTTCTAGGTTCCAGTACTGTGAATCAGAATCAAGTTTCTAGGTTCCAGAGCTGTGAATCAGAGCCCAGATTTTCAGTGCTGTGAATCAGAACCCAGATTTCTAGTGCTGTGAATCAGAACCAGGTTTCTAGGTTCCAATGCTGTGAATCTGAAACCGCATTTTCAGTGCTGTGAATCAGAACCCAGGTTTCTCTAGCTGTGAATCAGAACCAGGTTTCTAGGTTCCAGTGCAGTGAATCAGAACCCGGTTTCGAGGATCCAGTGCTGTGAATCAAATGCAGGTTTCTGGGTTCCAGTGATGTGAAGCAGGGCCCCAGTTTCCAGTGCTGAGAATCAGAGCCAGGTTTCCAGTGCTGGGAATCAGAACCAGTATTCCAGTGCTGTAAATCAGAGCCAGGTTTCCAGTGCTGGGAATCAGAACCAGTATTCTAGTGCTGTGAATCAGAACCAGATTTCTAGGTTCCAGTGCTGTGAATCAGAAATAGGTTACTAGGTTCCAGTCTTGTGAATCAGAACCAGGTTTCTAGGTTCCAGAGCTGTGAATCAGAGCCCAGGTTTCCAGTGCTGAGAATCAGAGCCAGGCTTCCAGTGCTGGGAATCAGAACCCAGGTTTCCGGTGCTGTGAATCAGAACCCAGATTTTCAGTGCTGTGAATCAGAATCCAGGTTTCTAGGTTCCAGTGCTGTGAATCATAACCAGGTTTCTAGGTTCCAGAGCTGGGAATCAGAGCCCAGATTTCCAGTGCTGTGAATCAGAACCCAGATTTTCAGTGCTGTGAATCAGAACCCAGGAATTTAGGATCCAGTGGTGTCAATCAGAACCAGGTTTCTAGGTTCCAGTGCTGTGAATCAGAACCAGGTTTCTAGGCTCCAGTGCTAAAATCAGAATCCAGGTTTCTAGATTCCGGTACTGTGAATCAGAACCAGATTTCTAAGTTCCAGAGCTGTGAATCAGAGCCCAGATTTTCAGTGCTGTGATTCTGAACCCAGATTTCTAGTGCTGTGAATCAGAGCCCAGGTTTCTATGTTCCAGTGCTGTGAATCAGAAGCAGGTTTCTAGGTTCCAGTGCTCAGAATCTGAATAGGGTTTTCAGTGCTGTGAATCAGAACCCAGGTTTCTGTTGCTGTGAATCAGAATCAGGTTTCTAGGTTCCACTGCTGAGAATCAGAATCCAGGTTTCTAGGTTCCAGTACTGTGAATCAGAATCAGGTTTCTAGGTTCCAGAGCTGTGAATCAGAGCCCAGATTTTCAGTGCTGTGAATCTGAACCCAGATTTCTAGTGCTGTGAATCAAAGCCCAGGTTTCTATGTTCCAGTGCTGTGAATCAGAAGCAGGTTTCTAGGTTCCAGTGCTCAGAATCCGAAACCGGGTTTTCAGTGCTGTGAATCAGAACCCAGGTTTCTGTTGCTGTGAATCAGAATCAGGTTTCTAGGTTCCAGTGTAGTGAATCCGAACCCGGTTTCTAGGATCCAGTGCTGTGAATCAGAAGCAGGTTTCTAGGTTCCAGTACTGTGAAGCAGAACCCGCGTTTTCAGTGCAGTGAATCAGAACCAGATTTCTAGGTTCCAGTGCTGTGAATCAGAACTAGGTTTCTAGGTTCCAGTCCTGTGAATCAGAACCTGGTTTCTAGGTTCCAGAGCTGTGATTCAGAGCCCAGGTTTCCAGTGCTGAGAATCAGAGCCAGGCATCCAGTGCTGTGAATCAGAACCCAGGTTTCTGTTGCTGTGAATCAGAATCAGGTTTCTAGGTTCCACTGCTGAGAATCAGAATCCAGGTTTCTAGGTTCCAGTACTGTGAATCAGAATCAGGTTTCTAGGTTCCAGAGCTGTGAATCAGAGCCCAGATTTTCAGTGCTGTGAATCTGAACCCAGATTTCTAGTGCTGTGAATCAAAGCCCAGGTTTCTATGTTCCAGTGCTGTGAATCAGAAGCAGGTTTCTAGGTTCCAGTGCTCAGAATCCGAAACCGGGTTTTCAGTGCTGTGAATCAGAACCCAGGTTTCTGTTGCTGTGAATCAGAATCAGGTTTCTAGGTTCCAGTGTAGTGAATCCGAACCCGGTTTCTAGGATCCAGTGCTGTGAATCAGAAGCAGGTTTCTAGGTTCCAGTACTGTGAAGCAGAACCCGCGTTTTCAGTGCAGTGAATCAGAACCAGATTTCTAGGTTCCAGTGCTGTGAATCAGAACTAGGTTTCTAGGATCCAGTCCTGTGAATCAGAACCTGGTTTCTAGGTTCCAGAGCTGTGATTCAGAGCCCAGGTTTCCAGTGCTGAGAATCAGAGCCAGGCATCCAGTGCTGGGAATCAGAACCCAGGTTTCCAGTGCTGTGAATCAGAACCCAGATTTTCAGTACTGTGAATCAGAACCCAGGTTTCTAGGTTCCAGTGCTGTGAATCAGGACCAGGTTTCTAGGTTCCAGAGCTGTGAATCAGAGCCCAGGTTTCCAGTGCTGAGAATCAGAGCCAGGTTTCCAGGTTCCAGTGCTGTGAATCAGAACAAGGTTTCTAGGTTACAGAGCTGTGAATCAGAACCAGGATTCTAGGTTCCACTGCTGTGAATCAGAACCAGGTTTCTTGGTTCCAGTGCTCTGAAGCAGAACCCGTGTTTTCAGTGCTGTGAATCAGACCCCAGATTTCTGTTGCTGTGAATCAGAATCCAGGTTTCTAGGTTCCAGTACTGTGAAGCAGAACCCACGTTTTCAGTGCAGTGAATCAGAACCAGGTTTCTAGGTTCCAGTGCTGTGAATCAGAACCAGGTTTCTAGGTTCCAGAGCTGTGAATCAGAACCCGGTTTCGAGGATCCAGTGCTGTGAATCAGAAGCAGGTTTCTGGGTTCCAGTGATGTGAAGCAGAGCCCAGGTTTCCAGTGCTGTGAATCAGAACCCAGATTTTCAGTGCTGTGAATCAGAACCCAGGTTTCTAGGTTCCAGTGCTGTGAATCAGAACAAGGTTTCTAGGTTACAGAGCTGTGAATCAGAACCAGGTTTCTTGGTTCCAGTGCTGTGAATCAGAACCAGGTTTCTAGGTTCCAGTGCTGTGAATCAGAAACCGTGTTTTCAGTGCTGTGTATCAGAACCCAGGTTTCTGTTGCTGTGAATCAGAACCAGGTTTCTAGTTTCCAGTGCTGTGAATCAGAACCCGGTTTCTAGGATCCATTGCTGTGAAGCAGAAGCAGGTTTCTAGAATGCAGTCCTGTGAAGCAGAACCCGCATTTTCAGTGCTGTGAATCAGAACCCAGGTTTCTGTTGCTGTGAATCAGAGCCCAGATTTTCAGTGCAGTGAATCAGAACACGGTTTCGAGGATCCAGTGCTGTAAATCAGAAGCAGGTTTCTGGGTTCCAGTGATGTGAAGCAGAGCCCAGGTTTCCAGTGCTGAGAATCTGAGCCAGGTTTCCAGTGCTGTGAATCAGAACCCAGATTTTCAGTGCTGTGAATCAGAACCCAGGAATCTAGGACCAGTGCTGTCAATCAGAACCAGGTTTCTAGGTTCCAGTGCTGTGAATCAGAACCAGGTTTCTAGGTTCCAGTGCTGTGAAGCAGAACCCACATTTTCAGTGCTGTGAATCAGAACCCAGGTTTCTGTTGCTGTAAATCAGAGCCCAGATTTTCAGTGCAGTGAATCAGAACACGGTTTCGAGGATCCAGTGCTGTGAATCAGAAGCAGGTTTCTGGGTTCCAGTGATGTGAAGCAGAGCCCAGGTTTCCAGTGCTGAGAATCTGAGCCAGGTTTCCAGTGCAGGGAATCAGAACTAGTTTTCCAGTGCTGTGAATCAGAACCCAGATTTTCAGTGCTGTGAATCAGAACCAGGTTTGTAGCTTCCAGTGCTGTGAATCAGAAACCGCATTTTCAGTGCTGTGTATCAGAATCAGGTTTCTAGGTTCCAGTCCTGTGAAGCAGTACCCGCATTTTCAGTGCTGTGAATCAGAACCAGGATTCTAGGTTCCAGTGCTGTGAATCAGAACCAGATTTCTAGGTTCCAGAGCTGTGAATCAGAGTCCAGGTTTTCAGTGCAGTGAATCAGAACCAGGTTTCTAGGTTCCAGTCCTGTGAAGCAGAACCCGCATTTTCAGTGCTGTGAATCAGAACCAGGATTCTAGGTTCCAGTGCTGTGAATCAGAACCAGGTTTCTAGGTTCCAGAGCTGTGAATCAGAGTCCAGGTTTTCAGTGCTGTGAATCAGAACCAGGTTTCTAGGTTCCAGTGCTGTGAATCAGAAACCGCGTTTTCAGTGCTGTGAATCAGAACCCAGGTTTCTGTTGCTGTGAATCAGAACCAGGTTTCTAGGTTCCAGTGTTGTGAATCTGAAACCGCGTTTTCAATGCTGTGAATCAGAACCCAGGTTTCGTTTGCTGTGACTCAGAACCAGTTTTCTAGGTTCCAGTGCAGTGAATCAAAACCCGGTTTCGAGGATCCAGTGCTGTGAATCAGAAGCAGGTCTCTGGGTTCCAGTGCTGTGAAGCAGAGCCCAGGTTTCCAGTGCTGAGAATCAGAGCCAGGTTTCCAGTGCAGGGAATCAGAACTAGGTTTCCAGTGCTGGGAATCAGAACCCAGATTATCAGTGCTGTGAATCAGAACCCAGGAATCTAGGACCAGTGCTGTCAATCAGAACCAGATTTCTAGGTTCCACTGCTGTGAATCAGAACCAGGTTTTTAGGTTCCAGTGCTCTGAAGCAGAAACCATGTTTTCAGTGCTGTGAATCAGACCCCAGGTTTCTGTTGCTGTGAATCAGAATCCAGGTTTCTAGGTTCCAGTACTGTGAAGCAGAACCCACGTTTTCAGTGCAGTGAATCAGAACCAGGTTTCTAGGTTCCAGTGCTGTGAATCAGAACCAGGTTTCTAGGTTCCAGAGCTGTGAATCAGAACCCGGTTTCGAGGATCCAGTGCTGTGAATCAGAAGCAGGTTTCTGGGTTCCAGTGATGTGAGGCAGAGCCCAGGTTTCCAGTGCTGTGAATCAGAACCCAGATTTTCAGTGCTGTGAATCAGAACCCATGTTTCTAGGTTCCAGTGCTGTGAATCAGAACAAGATTTCTAGGTTTACTTAGGTGTGAATCAGAACCAGGTTTCTAGGTTCCAGTGCTGTGAATCAAAACCCAGATTTTCAGTGCTGTGAATCAGAACCCAGGAATCTAGGACCAGTGCTGTCAATCAGAACCAGGTTTCTAGGTTCCAGTGCTGTGAATCAGAACCAGGTTTCTAGGTTCCAGAGCTGTGAACAAGAGCCCAGATTTTCAGAGCTGTGAATCAGAACCAGGTTTCTATGTTCCAGTGCTGTGAATCAGAACCAGGATTCTAGGTTCCAGTGCTGTGAATCAGAACCAGGTTTCTAGGTTCCAGTGCTGTGAATCTGAAACCGCATTTTCAGTGCTGTGAATCAGAACCCAGGTTTCTCTAGCTGTGAATCAGAACCCAGGTTTCGGTTGCTGTGAATCAGAGCCCAGATTTTCAGTGCAGTAAATCAGAACACGGTTTTGAGGATCCAGTGCTGTGAATCAGAAGCAGGTTTCTGGGTTCCAGTGATGTGAAGCAGAGCCCAGGTTTCCAGTGCTGAGAATTTGAGCCAGGTTTCCAGTGCTGGGAATCAGAACCAGTTTTCCAGTGCTGTGAATCAGAACCCAGATTTTCAGTGCTGTGAATCAGAACCCAGGAATCTAGGACCAGTGCTGTCAATCAGAACCAGGTTTCTAGGTTCCAGTGCTGTGAATCAGAACCAGGTTTCTAGGTTCCAGTGCTGTGAATCAGAAACCACGTTTTCAGTGCTGTGAATCAGAACACAGGTTTCTGTTGCTGTGAATCAGAACCAGGTTTCTAGGTTCCAGTGCCGTGAATCAGAATCCAGGCTTCTAGGTTCCAGTGCAATGAATCCAAACCCGGTTTCTAGGATCCAGTGCTGTGAATCAGAAGCAGGTTTCTGGGTTCCAGTGATGTGAAGCAGAGCCCAGGTTTCCAGTGCTGTGAATCAGAACCCAGATTTTCAGTGCTGTGAATCAGAACCCAGGTTTCCAGGTTCCAGTGCTGTGAATCAGAACAAGGTTTCTAGGTTCCAGTGCTGTGAATCAGAACCCAGGTTTCTGTTGCTGTGAATCAGAGTCCAGGTTTTCAGTGCAGTGAATCAGAACCAGGTTTCTAGGTTCCAGTCCTGTGAAGCAGAACCCGCATTTTCAGTGCTGTGAATCAGAACCAGGATTCTAGGTTCCAGTGCTGTGAATCAGAACCAGGTTTCTAGGTTCCAGAGCTGTGAATCAGAGTCCAGGTTTTCAGTGCTGTGAATCAGAACCAGGTTTCTAGGTTCCAGCGCTGTGAATCAGAAACCGCGTTTTCAGTGCTGTGAATCAGAACCCAGGTTTCTGTTGCTGTGAATCAGAACCAGGTTTCTAGGTTCCAGTGCTGTGAATCTGAAACCGCGTTTTCAATGCTGTGAATCAGAACCCAGGTTTCGGTTGCTGTGACTCAGAACCAGGTTTCTAGGTTCCAGTGCAGTGAATCAGAACCCTGTTTCGAGGATCCAGTGCTGTGAATCAGAAGCAGGTCTCTGGGTTCCAGTGCTGTGAAGCAGAGCCCAGGTTTCCAGTGCTGAGAATCACAGCCAGGTTTCCAGTGCTGGGAATCAGAACTAGGTTTCCAGTGCTGGGAATCAGAACCCAGGTTATCAGTGCTGTGAATCAGAACCCAGGAATCTAGGACCAGTGCTGTCAATCAGAACCAGATTTCTAGGTTCCACTGCTGTGAATCAGAACCAGGTTTCTAGGTTCCAGTGCTCTGAAGCAGAACCCGTGTTTTCAGTGCTGTGAATCAGACCCCAGGTTTCTGTTGCTGTGAATCAGAATCCAGGTTTCTAGGTTCCAGTACTGTGAAGCAGAACCCACGTTTTCAGTGCAGTGAATCAGAACCAGGTTTCTAGGTTCCAGTGCTGTGAATCAGAACCAGGTTTCTAGGTTCCAGAGCTGTGAATCAGAAACCGGTTTCGAGGATCCAGTGCTGTGAATCAGTAGCAGGTTTCTGGGTTCCAGTGATGTGAAGCAGAGCCCAGGTTTCCAGTGCTGTGAATCAGAACCCAGATTTTCAGTGCTGTGAATCAGAACCCAGGTTTCTAGGTTCCAGTGCTGTGAATCAGAACAAGGTTTCTAGGATACAGAGCTGTGAATCAGAACCAGGTTTCTAGGTTCCAGTGCTGTGAATCAGAACCAGGTTTCTAGGTACCAGTGCTGTGAATCAGAAACCGTGTTCTCAGTGCTGTGTATCAGAACCCAGGTTTCTGTTGCTGTGAATCAGTACCAGGTTTCTAGGTTCCAGTGCTGTGAATCAGAACCCGGTTTCTAGGATCCATTGCTGTGAATCAGAAGCAGGATTCTAGAATGCAGTCCTGTGAAGCAGAACCCGCATTTTCAGTGCTGTGAATCAGAACCCAGGTTTCTGTTGCTGTGAATCAGAACCAGGTTTCTAGGTTCCAGTGCTGTGAATCAGAACCCGGTTTCTAGGATCCATTGATGTGAATCAGAAGCAGGTTTCTAGAATGCAGTCCTGTGAAGCAGAACCCGCATTTTCAGTGCTGTGAATCAGAACCCAGGTTTCTCTAGCTGTGAATCAGAACCCAGGTTTCGGTTCCTGTGAATCAGAGCCCAGATTTTCAGTGCAGTAAATCAGAACACGGTTTCGAGGATCCAGTGCTGTGAATCAGAAGCAGGTTTCTGGGTTCCAGTGATGTGAAGCAGAGCCCAGGTTTCCAGTGCTGAGAATCAGATCCAGTTTTCCAGTGCTGTGAATCAGAACCCAGATTTTCAGTGCTGTGAATCAGAACCCAGGAATCTAGGACCAGTGCTGTCAATCAGAACCAGGTTTCTAGGTTCCAGTGCTGTGAATCAGAACCAGGTTTCTAGGTTCCAGTGCTGTGAATCAGAAACGACGTTTTCAGTGCTGTGAATCAGAACACAGGTTTGTGTTGCTGTGAATCAGAACCAGGTTTCTAGGTTCCAGTGCCGTGAATCAGAATCCAGGCTTCTAGGTTCCAGTGCAATGAATCCGAACCCGGTTTCTAGGATCCAGTGCTGTGAATCAGAAGCAGGTTTCTGGGTTCCAGTGATGTGAAGCAGAGCCCAGGTTTCCAGTGCTGTGAATCAGAACCCAGATTTTCAGTGCTGTGAATCAGAACCCAGGTTTCTAGGTTCCAGTGCTGTGAATCAGAACAAGGTTTCTAGGTTACAGAGCTGTGAATCAGAACCAGGTTTCTAGGTTCCAGTGCTGTGAATCAGAACCAGGTTTCTAGGTTCCAGTGCTGTGAATCAGAACCCGGTTTCTAGGATCCATTGCTGTGAATCATAACCATGTTTCTAGGTTCCAGAGCTGGGAATCAGAGCCCAGATTTCCAGTGCTGTGAATCAGAACCCAGATTTTCAGTGCTGTGAATCAGAACCCAGGAATCTAGGATCCAGTGGTGTCAATCAGTACCAGGTTTCTAGGTTCCAGTGCTGTGAATCAGAAACCGCATTTTCAGCGCTGTGAATCAGAACCCAGGTTTCTCTAGCTGTGAATCAGAACCAGGTTTCCAGGATCCAGTGCTGAGAATCAGAAGCAGGTTTCTGGGTTCCAGTGATGTGAAGCAGAGCCCAGGTTTCCAGTGCTGAGAATCTGAGCCAGGTTTCCAGTGCTGGGAATCAGAACCAGTTTTCCAGTGCTGTGAATCAGAACCCAGGAATCTAGGACCAGTGCTGTCAATCAGAACCAGGTTTCTAGGTTCCAGTGCTGTGAATCAGAATCAGGTTTCTAGGTTCCAGTGCTGTGAATCAGAAACCACGTTTTCAGTGCTGTGAATCAGAACACAGGTTTCTGTTGCTGTGAATCAGAACCAGGTTTCTAGGTTCCAGTGCCGTGAATCAGAATCCAGGCTTCTAGGTTCCAGTGCAGTGAATCCGAACCCGGTTTCTAGGATACAGTGCTGTGAATCAGAAGCAGGTTTCTAGGTTCCAGTACTGTGAAGCCGAACCCGCGTTTTCATTGCAGTGAATCAGAACCAGATTTCTAGGTTCCAGTGCTGTGAATCAGAACTAGGTTTCTAGGTTCCAGTCTTGTGAATCAGAACCAGGTTTCTAGGATCCAGAGCTGTGAATCAGAGCCCAGGTTTCCAGTGCTGAGAATCAGAGCCAGGCTTCCAGTGCTGGGAGTCAGAACCCAGGTTTCCAGTGCTGTGAATCAGAACCCAGATTTCTAGGTTCCAGTGCTGTGAATCGGAACTAGGTTTCTAGGTTCCAGTCTTGTGAATCAGAACCAGGTTTCTAGTTTCCAGAGCTGTGAATCAGAGCCAGGTTTCCAGTGCTGGGAATCAGAACCAGTATTCCAGTGCTGTGAATCAGAACCAGATTTCTAGGTTCCAGTGCTGTGAATCAGAAATAGGTTACTAGGTTCCAGTCTTGTGAATCAGAACCAGGTTTCTAGGTTCCAGAGCTGTGAATCAGAGCCCAGGTTTCCAGTGCTGAGAATCAGAGCCAGGCTTCCAGTGCTGGGAATCAGAACCCAGGTTTCCAGTGCTGTGAATCAGAACCCAGATTTTCAGTGCTGTGAATCAGAACCCAGGTTTCTAGGTTCCAGTGCTGTGAATCATAACCATGTTTCTAGGTTCCAGAGCTGGGAATCAGAGCCCAGATTTCCAGTGCTGTGAATCAGAACCCAGATTTTCAGTGCTGTGAATCAGAACCCAGGAATCTAGGATCCAGTGGTGTCAATCAGTACCAGGTTTCTAGGTTCCAGTGCTGTGAATCAGAACCAGGTTTCTAGGCTCCAGTGCTAAAATCAGAATCCAGGTTTCTAGATTACAGTACTGTGAATCAGAACCAGATTTCTAAGTTCCAGAGCTGTGAATCAGAGCCCAGATTTTCAGTGCTGTGAATCTGAACCCAGATTTCTAGTGCTGTGAATCAGAGCCCAGGTTTCTATGTTCCAGTGCTGTGAATCAGAAGCAGGTTGCTAGGTTCCAGTGCTCAGAATCCGAAACCGGGTTTTCAGTGCTGTGAATCAGAACCCAGGATTCTGTTGCTGTGAATCAGAATCAGGTTTCTAGGTTCCACTGCTGAGAATCAGAATCAGGTTTCTAGGTTCCACTGCTGAGAATCAGAATCCAGGTTTCTAGGTTCCAGTACTGTGAATAAGAATCAGGTTTCTAGGTTCCAGAGCTGTGAAACAGAGCCCAGATTTTCAGTGCTGTGAATCAGAACCCAGATTTCTAGTGCTGTGAATCAGAACCAGGTTTCTAGGTTCCAGTGCTGTGAATCAGAACCAGGTTTCTAGGTTCCAGTGCTGTGAATCTGAAACCGCATTTTCAGTGCTGTGAATCAGAACCCAGGTTTCTCTAGCTGTGAATCAGAACCAGATTTCTAGGTTCCAGTGCAGTGAATCAGAACCCGGGTTTCTAGGTTCCAGTGCTGGGAATCAGAAACCGTGTTATCAGTGCTGTGTATCAGAACCCAGATTTTCAGTGCTGTGAATCAGAACACAGGTTTCTGTTGCTGTGAATCAGAACCAGGTTTCTAGGTTCCAGTGCCGTGAATCAGAATCCAGGCTTCTAGGTTCCAGTGCAGTGAATCCGAACCCGGTTTCTAGGATACAGTGCTGTGAATCAGAAGCAGGTTTCTAGGTTCCAGTACTGTGAAGCCGAACCCGCGTTTTCATTGCAGTGAATCAGAACCAGATTTCTAGGTTCCAGTGCTGTGAATCAGAACTAGGTTTCTAGGTTCCAGTCTTGTGAATCAGAACCAGGTTTCTAGGATCCAGAGCTGTGAATCAGAGCCCAGGTTTCCAGTGCTGAGAATCAGAGCCAGGCTTCCAGTGCTGGGAGTCAGAACCCAGGTTTCCAGTGCTGTGAATCAGAACCCAGATTTCTAGGTTCCCGTGCTGTGAATCGGAACTAGGTTTCTAGGTTCCAGTCTTGTGAATCAGAACCAGGTTTCTAGTTTCCAGAGCTGTGAATCAGAGCCAGGTTTCCAGTGCTGGGAATCAGAACCAGTATTCCAGTGCTGTGAATCAGAACCAGATTTCTAGGTTCCAGTGCTGTGAATCAGAAATAGGTTACTAGGTTCCAGTCTTGTGAATCAGAACCAGGTTTCTAGGTTCCAGAGCTGTGAATCAGAGCCCAGGTTTCCAGTGCTGAGAATCAGAGCCAGGCTTCCAGTGCTGGGAATCAGAACCCAGGTTTCCAGTGCTGTGAATCAGAACCCAGATTTTCAGTGCTGTGAATCAGAACCCAGGTTTCTAGGTTCCAGTGCTGTGAATCATAACCATGTTTCTAGGTTCCAGAGCTGGGAATCAGAGCCCAGATTTCCAGTGCTGTGAATCAGAACCCAGATTTTCAGTGCTGTGAATCAGAACCCAGGAATCTAGGATCCAGTGGTGTCAATCAGTACCAGGTTTCTAGGTTCCAGTGCTGTGAATCAGAACCAGGTTTCTAGGCTCCAGTGCTAAAATCAGAATCCAGGTTTCTAGATTACAGTACTGTGAATCAGAACCAGATTTCTAAGTTCCAGAGCTGTGAATCAGAGCCCAGATTTTCAGTGCTGTGAATCTGAACCCAGATTTCTAGTGCTGTGAATCAGAGCCCAGGTTTCTATGTTCCAGTGCTGTGAATCAGAAGCAGGTTTCTAGGTTCCAGTGCTCAGAATCCGAAACCGGGTTTTCAGTGCTGTGAATCAGAACCCAGGATTCTGTTGCTGTGAATCAGAATCAGGTTTCTAGGTTCCACTGCTGAGAATCAGAATCAGGTTTCTAGGTTCCACTGCTGAGAATCAGAATCCAGGTTTCTAGGTTCCAGTACTGTGAATAAGAATCAGGTTTCTAGGTTCCAGAGCTGTGAAACAGAGCCCAGATTTTCAGTGCTGTGAATCAGAACCCAGATTTCTAGTGCTGTGAATCAGAACCAGGTTTCTAGGTTCCAGTGCTGTGAATCAGAACCAGGTTTCTAGGTTCCAGTGCTGTGAATCTGAAACCACATTTTCAGTGCTGTGAATCAGAACCCAGGTTTCTCTAGCTGTGAATCAGAACCAGATTTCTAGGTTCCAGTGCAGTGAATCAGAACCCGGGTTTCTAGGTTCCAGTGCTGGGAATCAGAAACCGTGTTATCAGTGCTGTGTATCAGAACCCAGATTTTCAGTGCTGTGAATCAGAACCAGGTTTCTAGGTTCCAGTGCTCTGAAGCAGAACCCACGTTTTCATTGCAGTGAGTCAGAACCAGATTTCTAGGTTCCAGTGCTGTGAATCAGAGCCCAGGTTTCCAGTGCTGAGAATCAGAGCCAGGCTTCCAGTGCTGGGAATCAGAACCCAGGTTTCCAGTGCTGTGAATCAGAACCCAGATTTCTAGGTTCCAGTGCTGTGAATCAGAACTAGGTTTCTAGGTTCCAGTCTTGTGAATCAGAACCAGGTTTCTAGTTTCCAGAGCTGTGAATCAGAGCCAGGTTTCCAGTGCTGGGAATCAGAACCAGTATTCCAGTGCTGTGAATCAGAACCAGATTTCTAGGTTCCAGTGCAGTGAATCAGAACCCGGTTTCCAGGATCCAGAGCTGTGAATCAAATGCAGGTTTCTGGGTTCCAGTGATGTGAAGCAGAGCCCCGGATTCCAGTGCTGAGAATCAGAGCCAGGTTTCCAGTGCTGGGAATCAGAGCCAGGATTCCAGTGCTGTGAATCAGAACCCAGAACTTCAGTGCTGTGAATCAGAACCCAGGAATCTAGGACCAGTGCTGTCAATCAGAAGCAGGTTTCTAGGTTCCAGTGCTGTGAATCAGAACCAGGTTTCTAGGTTCCAGTGCTCTGAAGCAGAACCCACGTTTTCATTGCAGTGAGTCAGAACCAGATTTCTAGGTTCCAGTGCTGTGAATCAGAGCCCAGGTTTCCAGTGCTGAGAATCAGAGCCAGGCTTCCAGTGCTGGGAATCAGAACCCAGGTTTCCAGTGCTGTGAATCAGAACCCAGATTTCTAGGTTCCAGTGCTGTGAATCAGAACTAGGTTTCTAGGTTCCAGTCTTGTGAATCAGAACCAGGTTTCTAGTTTCCAGAGCTGTGAATCAGAGCCAGGTTTCCAGTGCTGGGAATCAGAACCAGTATTCCAGTGCTGTGAATCAGAAGCAGATTTCTAGGTTCCAGTGCTGTGAATCAGAAATAGGTTACTAGGTTCCAGTCTTGTGAATCAGAACCAGGTTTCTAGGTTCCAGAGCTGTGAATCAGAGCCCAGGTTTCCAGTGCTGAGAATCAGAGCCAGGCTTCCAGTGCTGGGAATCAGAACCCAGGTTTCCAGTGCTGTGAATCAGAACCCAGATTTTCAGTGCTGTGAATCAGAACCCAGGTTTCTAGGTTCCAGTGCTGTGAATCATAACCATGTTTCTAGGTTCCAGAGCTGGGAATCAGAGCCCAGATTTCCAGTGCTGTGAATCAGAACCCAGATTTTCAGTGCTGTGAATCAGAACCCAGGAATCTAGGATCCAGTGGTGTCAATCAGTACCAGGTTTCTAGGTTCCAGTGCTGTGAATCAGAACCAGGTTTCTAGGCTCCAGTGCTAAAATCAGAATCCAGGTTTCTAGATTACAGTACTGTGAATCAGAACCAGATTTCTAAGTTCCAGAGCTGTGAATCAGAGCCCAGATTTTCAGTGCTGTGAATCTGAACCCAGATTTCTAGTGCTGTGAATCAGAGCCCAGGTTTCTATGTTCCAGTGCTGTGAATCAGAAGCAGGTTTCTAGGTTCCAGTGCTCAGAATCCGAAACCGGGTTTTCAGTGCTGTGAATCAGAACCCAGGATTCTGTTGCTGTGAATCAGAATCAGGTTTCTAGGTTCCACTGCTGAGAATCAGAATCAGGTTTCTAGGTTCCACTGCTGAGAATCAGAATCCAGGTTTCTAGGTTCCAGTACTGTGAATAAGAATCAGGTTTCTAGGTTCCAGAGCTGTGAAACAGAGCCCAGATTTTCAGTGCTGTGAATCAGAACCCAGATTTCTAGTGCTGTGAATCAGAACCAGGTTTCTAGGTTCCAGTGCTGTGAATCAGAACCAGGTTTCTAGGTTCCAGTGCTGTGAATCTGAAACCGCATTTTCAGTGCTGTGAATCAGAACCCAGGTTTCTCTAGCTGTGAATCAGAACCAGATTTCTAGGTTCCAGTGCAGTGAATCAGAACCTGGGTTTCTAGGTTCCAGTGCTGGGAATCAGAAACCGTGTTATCAGTGCTGTGTATCAGAACCCAGATTTTCAGTGCTGTGAATCAGAACCAGGTTTCTAGGTTCCAGTGCTCTGAAGCAGAACCCACGTTTTCATTGCAGTGAGTCAGAACCAGATTTCTAGGTTCCAGTGCTGTGAATCAGAGCCCAGGTTTCCAGTGCTGAGAATCAGAGCCAGGCTTCCAGTGCTGGGAATCAGAACCCAGGTTTCCAGTGCTGTGAATCAGAACCCAGATTTCTAGGTTCCAGTGCTGTGAATCAGAACTAGGTTTCTAGGTTCCAGTCTTGTGAATCAGAACCAGGTTTCTAGTTTCCAGAGCTGTGAATCAGAGCCAGGTTTCCAGTGCTGGGAATCAGAACCAGTATTCCAGTGCTGTGAATCAGAACCAGATTTCTAGGTTCCAGTGCAGTGAATCAGAACCCGGTTTCCAGGATCCAGAGCTGTGAATCAAATGCAGGTTTCTGGGTTCCAGTGATGTGAAGCAGAGCCCCGGATTCCAGTGCTGAGAATCAGAGCCAGGTTTCCAGTGCTGGGAATCAGAGCCAGGATTCCAGTGCTGTGAATCAGAACCCAGAACTTCAGTGCTGTGAATCAGAACCCAGGAATCTAGGACCAGTGCTGTCAATCAGAAGCAGGTTTCTAGGTTCCAGTGCTGTGAATCAGAACCAGGTTTCTAGGTTCCAGTGCTCTGAAGCAGAACCCACGTTTTCATTGCAGTGAGTCAGAACCAGATTTCTAGGTTCCAGTGCTGTGAATCAGAGCCCAGGTTTCCAGTGCTGAGAATCAGAGCCAGGCTTCCAGTGCTGGGAATCAGAACCCAGGTTTCCAGTGCTGTGAATCAGAACCCAGATTTCTAGGTTCCAGTGCTGTGAATCAGAACTAGGTTTCTAGGTTCCAGTCTTGTGAATCAGAACCAGGTTTCTAGTTTCCAGAGCTGTGAATCAGAGCCAGGTTTCCAGTGCTGGGAATCAGAACCAGTATTCCAGTGCTGTGAATCAGAACCAGATTTCTAGGTTCCAGTGCTGTGAATCAGAAATAGGTTACTAGGTTCCAGTCTTGTGAATCAGAACCAGGTTTCTAGGTTCCAGAGCTGTGAATCAGAGCCCAGGTTTCCAGTGCTGAGAATCAGAGCCAGGCTTCCAGTGCTGGGAATCAGAACCCAGGTTTCCAGTGCTGTGAATCAGAAACCAGATTTTCAGTGCTGTGAATCAGAACCCAGGTTTCTAGGTTCCAGTGCTGTGAATCATAACCATGTTTCTAGGTTCCAGAGCTGGGAATCAGAGCCCAGATTTCCAGTGCTGTGAATCAGAACCCAGATTTTCAGTGCTGTGAATCAGAACCCAGGAATCTAGGATCCAGTGGTGTCAATCAGTACCAGGTTTCTAGGTTCCAGTGCTGTGAATCAGAACCAGGTTTCTAGGCTCCAGTGCTAAAATCAGAATCCAGGTTTCTAGATTACAGTACTGTGAATCAGAACCAGATTTCTAAGTTCCAGAGCTGTGAATCAGAGCCCAGATTTTCAGTGCTGTGAATCTGAACCCAGATTTCTAGTGCTGTGAATCAGAGCCCAGGTTTCTATGTTCCAGTGCTGTGAATCAGAAGCAGGTTTCTAGGTTCCAGTGCTCAGAATCCGAAACCGGGTTTTCAGTGCTGTGAATCAGAACCCAGGATTCTGTTGCTGTGAATCAGAATCAGGTTTCTAGGTTCCACTGCTGAGAATCAGAATCAGGTTTCTAGGTTCCAGAGCTGTGAAACAGAGCCCAGATTTTCAGTGCTGTGAATCAGAACCCAGATTTCTAGAGCTGTGAATCAGAACCAGGTTTCTAGGTTCCAGTGCTGTGAATCAGAACCAGGTTTCTAGGTTCCAGTGCTGTGAATCTGAAACCGCATTTTCAGTGCTGTGAATCAGAACCCAGGTTTCTCTAGCTGTGAATCAGAACCAGATTTCTAGGTTCCAGTGCAGTGAATCAGAACCCGGGTTTCTAGGTTCCAGTGCTGGGAATCAGAAACCGTGTTATCAGTGCTGTGTATCAGAACCCAGATTTTCAGTGCTGTGAATCAGAACAAGGTTTCTAGGTTCCAGTGCTGTGAATCAGAACCAGGTTTCTAGGTTCCAGTGCTGTAAATCAGAACCAGGTTTCTAGGTTCCAGTGCTGTGAATCAGAAACCGTGTTTTCAGTGCTGTGTATCAGAACCCAGGTTTCTGTTGCTGTGAATCAGAACCAGGTTTCTAGGATCCATTGCTGTGAATCAGAAGCAGGTTTCTAGAATGCAGTCCTGTGAAGCAGAACCCGCATTTTCAGTGCTGTGAATCAGAACCCAGGTTTCTGTTGCTGTGAATCAGAGCCCAGATGTTCAGTGCAGTGAATCAGAACACG
This sequence comes from Hypanus sabinus, assembly GCF_030144855.1. NCBI lineage: Eukaryota > Metazoa > Chordata > Chondrichthyes > Myliobatiformes > Dasyatidae > Hypanus > Hypanus sabinus. The sequence continues at coordinate 118,021,823 of NC_082712.1, read as the reverse complement.
GTTTCGAGGATCCAGTGCTGTGAATCAGAAGCAGGTTTCTGGGTTCCACTGATGTGAAGCAGAGCCCAGGTTTCCAGTGCTGAGAATCTGAGCCAGGTTTCCAGTGCTGGGAATCAGAACCAGTTTTCCAGTGCGGTGAATCAGAACCCAGGTTTTCAGTGCTGTGAATCTGAACCCAGATTTCAAGAGCTGTGAATCAGAGCCCAGGTTTCTTGGTTCTAGTGCTGTGATTCAGAACCAGCTTTTTCAGTGCTCTGAATAAGATCCAGGTTTCTATGTTCCGTGCTGTGAATTAGAATCAGGTTTCTAGGTTCCAGTGCAGTCAATCAGAACCAGGTTTCTAGGTTCCAGTGCTGTGAATCAGAACCAGGTTTCTAGGTTCCAGTGCTGTGAATCAGAAACCACGTTTTCAGTGCTGTGAATCAGAACACAGGTTTCTGTTGCTGTGAATCAGAACCAGGTTTCTAGGTTCCAGTGCCGTGAATCAGAATCCAGGCATCTAGGTTCCAGTGCAGTGAATCCGAACCCGGTTTCTAGGATCCAGTGCTGTGAATCAAAGCAGGTTTCTAGGTTCCAGTACTGTGAAGCCGAACCCGCGTTTTCATTGCAGTGAATCAGAACCAGATGTCTAGGTTCCAGTGCTGTGAATCAGAACTAGGTTTCTGGGTTCCAGTCTTGTGAATCAGAACCAGGTTTCTAGTTTCCAGAGCAGTGAATCAGAGCCCAGGTTTCCAGTGCTGAGAATCAGAGCCAGGCTTCCAGTGCTGAGAATCTGAGCCAGGTTTCCAGTGCTGTGAATCAGAACCCAGATTTTCAGTGCTGTGAATCAGAACCCAGTTTTCTAGGTTCCAGTGCTGTGAATCATAACCAGGTTTCTAGGTTCCAGAGCTGGGAATCAGAGCCCAGATTTCCAGTGCTGTGAATCAGAACACAGGCTTCTGTTGCTGTGAATCAGAACCAGGTTTCTAGGTTCCAGTGCCGTGAATCAGAATCCAGGCTTCTAGGTTCCAGTGCAGTGAATCCGAACCCGGTGTCTAGGATCCAGTGCTGTGAATCAGAAGCAGGTTTCTAGGTTCCAGTACCGTGAAGCCGAACCCGTGTTTTCATTGCAGTGAATCAGAACCAGATTTCTAGGTTCCAGTGCTGTGAATCAGAACTAGGTTTCTGGGTTCCAGTCTTGTGAATCAGAACCAGGTTTCTAGGTTCCAGAGCTGTGAATCAGAGCCCAGGTTTCCAGTGCTGTGAATCAGAACCCAGGTTTCTGTTGCTGTGAATCAGAATCAGGTTTCTAGGTTCCACTGCTGAGAATCAGAATCCAGGTTTCTAGGTTCCAGTGCTCTGAAGCAGAACCCACGTTTTCAGTGCTGTGAATCAGAACCCAGGTTTCTGTTGCTGTGAATCAGAAGCAGGATTCTAGGTTCCAGTGCTGTGAATCAGAATTCAGGTTTCTAGGTTCCAGTGTAGTGAATCCGAACCCGGTTTCTAGGATCCAGTGCTGTGAATCAGAAGCAGGTTTCTGGGTTCCAGTGATGTGAAGCAGAGCCCCGGTTTCCAGTGCTGAGAATCAGAGCCAGGTTTCCAGTGCTGGGAATCAGAACCAGGATTCCAGTGCTGTGAATCAGAACCCAGTAATCTAGGACCAGTGCTGTCAATCAGAAGCAGGTTTCTAGGTTCCAGTGCTGTGAATCAGAACCAGGTTTCTAGGTTCCAGTGCTCTGAAGCAGAACCCACGTTTTCAGTGCTGTGAATCAGAACCCAGGTTTCTGTTGCTGTGAATCAGAAGCAGGTTTCTAGGTTCCAGTGCTGTGAATCAGAATTCAGGTTTCTAGGTTCCAGTGTAGTGAATCCGAACCCGGTTTCTAGGATCCAGTGCTGTGAATCAGAAGCAGGTTTCTAGGTTCCTGTACTGTGAAGCAGAACCCGCGTTTTCAGTGCAGTGAATCAGAACCAGATTTCTAAGTTCCAGTGCTGGGAATCAGAACCCAGGTTTCCAGTGCTGTGAATCAGAACCCAGATTTTCAGTGCTGTGAATCAGAACTAGGTTTCTAGGTTCCAGTCTTGTGAATCAGAACCAGGTTTCTAGTTTCCAGAGCTGTGAATCAGAGCCAGGTTTCCAGTGCTGGGAATCAGAACCAGTATTCCAGTGCTGTGAATCAGAACCAGATTTCTAGGTTCCAGTGCTGTGAATCAGAAATAGGTTACTAGGTTCCAGTCTTGTGAATCAGAACCAGGTTTCTAGGTTCCAGAGCTGTGAATCAGAGCCCAGGTTTCCAGTGCTGAGAATCAGAGCCAGGCTTCCAGTGCTGGGAATCAGAACCCAGGTTTCCAGTGCTGTGAATCAGAACCCAGATTTTCAGTGCTGTGAATCAGAACCCAGGTTTCTAGGTTCCAGTGCTGTGAATCATAACCATGTTTCTAGGTTCCAGAGCTGGGAATCAGAGCCCAGATTTCCAGTGCTGTGAATCAGAACCCAGATTTTCAGTGCTGTGAATCAGAACCCAGGAATCTAGGATCCAGTGGTGTCAATCAGTACCAGGTTTCTAGGTTCCAGTGCTGTGAATCAGAACCAGGTTTCTAGGCTCCAGTGCTAAAATCAGAATCCAGGTTTCTAGATTACAGTACTGTGAATCAGAACCAGATTTCTAAGTTCCAGAGCTGTGAATCAGAGCCCAGATTTTCAGTGCTGTGAATCTGAACCCAGATTTCTAGTGCTGTGAATCAGAGCCCAGGTTTCTATGTTCCAGTGCTGTGAATCAGAAGCAGGTTTCTAGGTTCCAGTGCTCAGAATCCGAAACCGGGTTTTCAGTGCTGTGAATCAGAACCCAGGATTCTGTTGCTGTGAATCAGAATCAGGTTTCTAGGTTCCACTGCTGAGAATCAGAATCAGGTTTCTAGGTTCCACTGCTGAGAATCAGAATCCAGGTTTCTAGGTTCCAGTACTGTGAATAAGAATCAGGTTTCTAGGTTCCAGAGCTGTGAAACAGAGCCCAGATTTTCAGTGCTGTGAATCAGAACCCAGATTTCTAGTGCTGTGAATCAGAACCAGGTTTCTAGGTTCCAGTGCTGTGAATCTGAAACCACATTTTCAGTGCTGTGAATCAGAACCCAGGTTTCTCTAGCTGTGAATCAGAACCAGATTTCTAGGTTCCAGTGCAGTGAATCAGAACCCGGGTTTCTAGGTTCCAGTGCTGGGAATCAGAAACCGTGTTATCAGTGCTGTGTATCAGAACCCAGATTTTCAGTGCTGTGAATCAGAACCAGGTTTCTAGGTTCCAGTGCTCTGAAGCAGAACCCACGTTTTCATTGCAGTGAGTCAGAACCAGATTTCTAGGTTCCAGTGCTGTGAATCAGAGCCCAGGTTTCCAGTGCTGAGAATCAGAGCCAGGCTTCCAGTGCTGGGAATCAGAACCCAGGTTTCCAGTGCTGTAAATCAGAACCCAGATTTCTAGGTTCCAGTGCTGTGAATCAGAACTAGGTTTCTAGGTTCCAGTCTTGTGAATCAGAACCAGGTTTCTAGTTTCCAGAGCTGTGAATCAGAGCCAGGTTTCCAGTGCTGGGAATCAGAACCAGTATTCCAGTGCTGTGAATCAGAACCAGATTTCTAGGTTCCAGTGCAGTGAATCAGAACCCGGTTTCCAGGATCCAGAGCTGTGAATCAAATGCAGGTTTCTGGGTTCCAGTGATGTGAAGCAGAGCCCCGGATTCCAGTGCTGAGAATCAGAGCCAGGTTTCCAGTGCTGGGAATCAGAGCCAGGATTCCAGTGCTGTGAATCAGAACCCAGAACTTCAGTGCTGTGAATCAGAACCCAGGAATCTAGGACCAGTGCTGTCAATCAGAAGCAGGTTTCTAGGTTCCAGTGCTGTGAATCAGAACCAGGTTTCTAGGTTCCAGTGCTCTGAAGCAGAACCCACGTTTTCATTGCAGTGAGTCAGAACCAGATTTCTAGGTTCCAGTGCTGTGAATCAGAGCCCAGGTTTCCAGTGCTGAGAATCAGAGCCAGGCTTCCAGTGCTGGGAATCAGAACCCAGGTTTCCAGTGCTGTGAATCAGAACCCAGATTTCTAGGTTCCAGTGCTGTGAATCAGAACTAGGTTTCTAGGTTCCAGTCTTGTGAATCAGAACCAGGTTTCTAGTTTCCAGAGCTGTGAATCAGAGCCAGGTTTCCAGTGCTGGGAATCAGAACCAGTATTCCAGTGCTGTGAATCAGAACCAGATTTCTAGGTTCCAGTGCTGTGAATCAGAAATAGGTTACTAGGTTCCAGTCTTGTGAATCAGAACCAGGTTTCTAGGTTCCAGAGCTGTGAATCAGAGCCCAGGTTTCCAGTGCTGAGAATCAGAGCCAGGCTTCCAGTGCTGGGAATCAGAACCCAGGTTTCCAGTGCTGTGAATCAGAACCCAGATTTTCAGTGCTGTGAATCAGAACCCAGGTTTCTAGGTTCCAGTGCTGTGAATCATAACCATGTTTCTAGGTTCCAGAGCTGGGAATCAGAGCCCAGATTTCCAGTGCTGTGAATCAGAACCCAGATTTTCAGTGCTGTGAATCAGAACCCAGGAATCTAGGATCCAGTGGTGTCAATCAGTACCAGGTTTCTAGGTTCCAGTGCTGTGAATCAGAACCAGGTTTCTAGGCTCCAGTGCTAAAATCAGAATCCAGGTTTCTAGATTACAGTACTGTGAATCAGAACCAGATTTCTAAGTTCCAGAGCTGTGAATCAGAGCCCAGATTTTCAGTGCTGTGAATCTGAACCCAGATTTCTAGTGCTGTGAATCAGAGCCCAGGTTTCTATGTTCCAGTGCTGTGAATCAGAAGCAGGTTTCTAGGTTCCAGTGCTCAGAATCCGAAACCGGGTTTTCAGTGCTGTGAATCAGAACCCAGGATTCTGTTGCTGTGAATCAGAATCAGGTTTCTAGGTTCCACTGCTGAGAATCAGAATCAGGTTTCTAGGTTCCACTGCTGAGAATCAGAATCCAGGTTTCTAGGTTCCAGTACTGTGAATAAGAATCAGGTTTCTAGGTTCCAGAGCTGTGAAACAGAGCCCAGATTTTCAGTGCTGTGAATCAGAACCCAGATTTCTAGTGCTGTGAATCAGAACCAGGTTTCTAGGTTCCAGTGCTGTGAATCAGAACCAGGTTTCTAGGTTCCAGTGCTGTGAATCTGAAACCGCATTTTCAGTGCTGTGAATCAGAACCCAGGTTTCTCTAGCTGTGAATCAGAACCAGATTTCTAGGTTCCAGTGCAGTGAATCAGAACCCGGTTTCCAGGATCCAGTGCTGTGAATCAAATGCAGGTTTCTGGGTTCCAGAGATGTGAAGCAGAGCCCCGGTTTCCAGTGCTGAGAATCAGAGCCAGGTTTCCAGTGCTGGGAATCAGAACCAGGATTCCAGTGCTGTGAATCAGAACCCAGATCTTCAGTGCTGTGAATCAGAACCCAGGAATCTTGGACCAGTGCTGTCAATCAGAATCAGGTTTCTAGGTTCCAGTGCTGTGAATCAGAACCAGGTTTCTAGGTTCCAGTGCTCTGAAGCAGAACCCACGTTTTCAGTGCTGTGAATCAGAACCCAGGTTTCTGTTGCTGTGAATCAGAAGCAGGTTTCTAGGTTCCAGTGTAGTGAATCCGAACCCGGTTTCTAGGATCCAGTGCTGTGAATCAGAAGCAGGTTTCTAGGTTCCTGTACTGTGAAGCAGAACCCGCGTTTTCAGTGCAGTGAATCAGAACCAGATTTCTAAGTTCCAGTGCTGGGAATCAGAACCCAGGTTTTCAGTGCTGTGTATCAGAACCCAGATTTTCAGTGCTGTGAATCAGAACCCAGGTTTCTAGGTTCCAGTGCTGTGAATCAGAACCAGGTTTCTAGGTTCCAGTGCTGTGAATCAGAACTCGGTTTCTAGGATCCATTGCTGTGAATCAGAAGCAGGTTTCTAGAATGCTGTCCTGTGAAGCAGAACCCGCATTTTCAGTGCTGTGAATCAGAACCCAGGTTTCTGTTGCTGTGAATCAGAGCCCAGATGTTCAGTGCAGTGAATCAGAACACGGTTTCGAGGATCCAGTGCTGTGAATCAGAAGCAGGTTTCTGGGTTCCACTGATGTGAAGCAGAGCCCAGGTTTCCAGTGCTGAGAATCTGAGCCAGGTTTCCAGTGCTGGGAATCAGAACCAGTTTTCCAGTGCGGTGAATCAGAACCCAGGTTTTCAGTGCTGTGAATCTGAACCCAGATTTCAAGAGCTGTGAATCAGAGCCCAGGTTTCTTGGTTCTAGTGCTGTGATTCAGAACCAGCTTTTTCAGTGCTCTGAATAAGATCCAGGTTTCTATGTTCCGTGCTGTGAATTAGAATCAGGTTTCTAGGTTCCAGTGCAGTCAATCAGAACCAGGTTTCTAGGTTCCAGTGCTGTGAATCAGAACCAGGTTTCTAGGTTCCAGTGCTGTGAATCAGAAACCACGTTTTCAGTGCTGTGAATCAGAACACAGGTTTCTGTTGCTGTGAATCAGAACCAGGTTTCTAGGTTCCAGTGCCGTGAATCAGAATCCAGGCATCTAGGTTCCAGTGCAGTGAATCCGAACCCGGTTTCTAGGATCCAGTGCTGTGAATCAAAGCAGGTTTCTAGGTTCCAGTACTGTGAAGCCGAACCCGCGTTTTCATTGCAGTGAATCAGAACCAGATGTCTAGGTTCCAGTGCTGTGAATCAGAACTAGGTTTCTGGGTTCCAGTCTTGTGAATCAGAACCAGGTTTCTAGTTTCCAGAGCAGTGAATCAGAGCCCAGGTTTCCAGTGCTGAGAATCAGAGCCAGGCTTCCAGTGCTGAGAATCTGAGCCAGGTTTCCAGTACTGTGAATCAGAACCCAGATTTTCAGTGCTGTGAATCAGAACCCAGTTTTCTAGGTTCCAGTGCTGTGAATCATAACCAGGTTTCTAGGTTCCAGAGCTGGGAATCAGAGCCCAGATTTCCAGTGCTGTGAATCAGAACACAGGCTTCTGTTGCTGTGAATCAGAACCAGGTTTCTAGGTTCCAGTGCCGTGAATCAGAATCCAGGCTTCTAGGTTCCAGTGCAGTGAATCCGAACCCGGTGTCTAGGATCCAGTGCTGTGAATCAAAGCAGGTTTCTAGGTTCCAGTACTGTGAAGCCGAACCCGCGTTTTCATTGCAGTGAATCAGAACCAGATGTCTAGGTTCCAGTGCTGTGAATCAGAACTAGGTTTCTGGGTTCCAGTCTTGTGAATCAGAACCAGGTTTCTAGTTTCCAGAGCAGTGAATCAGAGCCCAGGTTTCCAGTGCTGAGAATCAGAGCCAGGCTTCCAGTGCTGAGAATCTGAGCCAGGTTTCCAGTGCTGTGAATCAGAACCCAGATTTTCAGTGCTGTGAATCAGAACCCAGTTTTCTAGGTTCCAGTGCTGTGAATCATAACCAGGTTTCTAGGTTCCAGAGCTGGGAATCAGAGCCCAGATTTCCAGTGCTGTGAATCAGAACACAGGCTTCTGTTGCTGTGAATCAGAACCAGGTTTCTAGGTTCCAGTGCCGTGAATCAGAATCCAGGCTTCTAGGTTCCAGTGCAGTGAATCCGAACCCGGTGTCTAGGATCCAGTGCTGTGAATCAGAAGCAGGTTTCTAGGTTCCAGTACCGTGAAGCCGAACCCGTGTTTTCATTGCAGTGAATCAGAACCAGATTTCTAGGTTCCAGTGCTGTGAATCAGAACTAGGTTTCTGGGTTCCAGTCTTGTGAATCAGAACCAGGTTTCTAGGTTCCAGAGCTGTGAATCAGAGCCCAGGTTTCCAGTGCTGTGAATCAGAACCCAGGTTTCTGTTGCTGTGAATCAGAATCAGGTTTCTAGGTTCCACTGCTGAGAATCAGAATCCAGGTTTCTAGGTTCCAGTGCTCTGAAGCAGAACCCACGTTTTCAGTGCTGTGAATCAGAACCCAGGTTTCTGTTGCTGTGAATCAGAAGCAGGATTCTAGGTTCCAGTGCTGTGAATCAGAATTCAGGTTTCTAGGTTCCAGTGTAGTGAATCCGAACCCGGTTTCTAGGATCCAGTGCTGTGAATCAGAAGCAGGTTTCTGGGTTCCAGTGATGTGAAGCAGAGCCCCGGTTTCCAGTGCTGAGAATCAGAGCCAGGTTTCCAGTGCTGGGAATCAGAACCAGGATTCCAGTGCTGTGAATCAGAACCCAGTAATCTAGGACCAGTGCTGTCAATCAGAAGCAGGTTTCTAGGTTCCAGTGCTGTGAATCAGAACCAGGGTTCTAGGTTCCAGTGCTCTGAAGCAGAACCCACGTTTTCAGTGCTGTGAATCAGAACCCAGGTTTCTGTTGCTGTGAATCAGAAGCAGGTTTCTAGGTTCCAGTGCTGTGAATCAGAATTCAGGTTTCTAGGTTCCAGTGTAGTGAATCCGAACCCGGTTTCTAGGATCCAGTGCTGTGAATCAGAAGCAGGTTTCTAGGTTCCTGTACTGTGAAGCAGAACCCGCGTTTTCAGTGCAGTGAATCAGAACCAGATTTCTAAGTTCCAGTGCTGGGAATCAGAACCCAGGTTTCCAGTGCTGTGAATCAGAACCCAGATTTTCAGTGCTGTGAATCAGAACCCAGGTTTCTAGGTTCCAGTGCTGTGAATCAGAACCAGGTTTCTAGGTTCCAGAGCTGGGAATCAGAAACCGTGTTTTCAGTGCTGTGTATCAGAACCCAGATTTTCAGTGCTGTGAATCAGAACCCAGGTTTCTAGGTTCCAGTGCTGTGAATCAGAACCAGGTTTCTAGGTTCCAGTGCTGTGAATCAGAACCCGGTTTCTAGGATCCATTACTGTGAATCAGAAGCAGGTTTCTAGAATGCAGTCCTGTGAAGCAGAACCCGCATTTTCAGTGCTGTGAATCAGAACCCAGGTTTCTGTTGCTGTGAATCAGAGCCCAGATGTTCAGTGCAGTGAATCAGAACACGGTTTCGAGGATCCAGTGCTGTGAATCAGAAGCAGGTTTCTGGGTTCCACTGATGTGAAGCAGAGCCCAGGTTTCCAGTGCTGAGAATCTGAGCCAGGTTTCCAGTGCTGGGAATCAGAACCAGTTTTCCAGTGCGGTGAATCAGAACCCAGGTTTTCAGTGCTGTGAATCTGAACCCAGATTTCAAGAGCTGTGAATCAGAGCCCAGGTTTCTTGGTTCTAGTGCTGTGATTCAGAACCAGCTTTTTCAGTGCTCTGAATAAGATCCAGGTTTCTATGTTCTGTGCTGTGAATTAGAATCAGGTTTCTAGGTTCCAGTGCAGTCAATCAGAACCAGGTTTCTAGGTTCCAGTGCTGTGAATCAGAACCAGGTTTCTAGGTTCCAGTGCTGTGAATCAGAAACCACGTTTTCAGTGCTGTGAATCAGAACACAGGTTTCTGTTGCTGTGAATCAGAACCAGGTTTCTAGGTTCCAGTGCCGTGAATCAGAATCCAGGCATCTAGGTTCCAGTGCAGTGAATCCGAACCCGGTTTCTAGGATCCAGTGCTGTGAATCAAAGCAGGTTTCTAGGTTCCAGTACTGTGAAGCCGAACCCGCGTTTTCATTGCAGTGAATCAGAACCAGATGTCTAGGTTCCAGTGCTGTGAATCAGAACTAGGTTTCTGGGTTCCAGTCTTGTGAATCAGAACCAGGTTTCTAGTTTCCAGAGCAGTGAATCAGAGCCCAGGTTTCCAGTGCTGAGAATCAGAGCCAGGCTTCCAGTGCAGAGAATCTGAGCCAGGTTTCCAGTGCTGTGAATCAGAACCCAGATTTTCAGTGCTGTGAATCAGAACCCAGTTTTCTAGGTTCCAGTGCTGTGAATCATAACCAGGTTTCTAGGTTCCAGAGCTGGGAATCAGAGCCCAGATTTCCAGTGCTGTGAATCAGAACACAGGCTTCTGTTGCTGTGAATCAGAACCAGGTTTCTAGGTTCCAGTGCCGTGAATCAGAATCCAGGCTTCTAGGTTCCAGTGCAGTGAATCCGAACCCGGTGTCTAGGATCCAGTGCTGTGAATCAGAAGCAGGTTTCTAGGTTCCAGTACCGTGAAGCCGAACCCGTGTTTTCATTGCAGTGAATCAGAACCAGATTTCTAGGTTCCAGTGCTGTGAATCAGAACTAGGTTTCTGGGTTCCAGTCTTGTGAATCAGAACCAGGTTTCTAGGTTCCAGAGCTGTGAATCAGAGCCCAGGTTTCCAGTGCTGTGAATCAGAACCCAGGTTTCTGTTGCTGTGAATCAGAATCAGGTTTCTAGGTTCCACTGCTGAGAATCAGAATCCAGGTTTCTAGGTTCCAGTGCTCTGAAGCAGAACCCACGTTTTCAGTGCTGTGAATCAGAACCCAGGTTTCTGTTGCTGTGAATCAGAAGCAGGATTCTAGGTTCCAGTGCTGTGAATCAGAATTCAGGTTTCTAGGTTCCAGTGTAGTGAATCCGAACCCGGTTTCTAGGATCCAGTGCTGTGAATCAGAAGCAGGTTTCTGGGTTCCAGTGATGTGAAGCAGAGCCCCGGTTTCCAGTGCTGAGAATCAGAGCCAGGTTTCCAGTGCTGGGAATCAGAACCAGGATTCCAGTGCTGTGAATCAGAACCCAGTAATCTAGGACCAGTGCTGTCAATCAGAAGCAGGTTTCTAGGTTCCAGTGCTGTGAATCAGAACCAGGTTTCTAGGTTCCAGTGCTCTGAAGCAGAACCCACGTTTTCAGTGCTGTGAATCAGAACCCAGGTTTCTGTTGCTGTGAATCAGAAGCAGGTTTCTAGGTTCCAGTGTAGTGAATCCGAACCCGGTTTCTAGGATCCAGTGCTGTGAATCAGAAGCAGGTTTCTAGGTTCCTGTACTGTGAAGCAGAACCCGCGTTTTCAGTGCAGTGAATCAGAACCAGATTTCTAAGTTCCAGTGCTGGGAATCAGAACCCAGGTTTTCAGTGCTGTGTATCAGAACCCAGATTTTCAGTGCTGTGAATCAGAACCCAGGTTTCTAGGTTCCAGTGCTGTGAATCAGAACCAGGTTTCTAGGTTCCAGTGCTGTGAATCAGAACCCGGTTTCTAGGATCCATTGCTGTGAATCAGAAGCAGGTTTCTAGAATGCTGTCCTGTGAAGCAGAACCCGCATTTTCAGTGCTGTGAATCAGAACCCAGGTTTCTGTTGCTGTGAATCAGAGCCCAGATGTTCAGTGCAGTGAATCAGAACACGGTTTCGAGGATCCAGTGCTGTGAATCAGAAGCAGGTTTCTGGGTTCCACTGATGTGAAGCAGAGCCCAGGTTTCCAGTGCTGAGAATCTGAGCCAGGTTTCCAGTGCTGGGAATCAGAACCAGTTTTCCAGTGCGGTGAATCAGAACCCAGGTTTTCAGTGCTGTGAATCTGAACCCAGATTTCAAGAGCTGCGAATCAGAGCCCAGGTTTCTTGGTTCTAGTGCTGTGATTCAGAACCAGCTTTTTCAGTGCTCTGAATAAGATCCAGGTTTCTATGTTCCGTGCTGTGAATTAGAATCAGGTTTCTAGGTTCCAGTGCAGTCAATCAGAACCAGGTTTCTAGGTTCCAGTGCTGTGAATCAGAACCAGGTTTCTAGGTTCCAGTGCTGTGAATCAGAAACCACGTTTTCAGTGCTGTGAATCAGAACACAGGTTTCTGTTGCTGTGAATCAGAACCAGGTTTCTAGGTTCCAGTGCCGTGAATCAGAATCCAGGCATCTAGGTTCCAGTGCAGTGAATCCGAACCCGGTTTCTAGGATCCAGTGCTGTGAATCAAAGCAGGTTTCTAGGTTCCAGTACTGTGAAGCCGAACCCGCGTTTTCATTGCAGTGAATCAGAACCAGATGTCTAGGTTCCAGTGCTGTGAATCAGAACTAGGTTTCTGGGTTCCAGTCTTGTGAATCAGAACCAGGTTTCTAGTTTCCAGAGCAGTGAATCAGAGCCCAGGTTTCCAGTGCTGAGAATCAGAGCCAGGCTTCCAGTGCTGAGAATCTGAGCCAGGTTTCCAGTGCTGTGAATCAGAACCCAGATTTTCAGTGCTGTGAATCAGAACCCAGTTTTCTAGGTTCCAGTGCTGTGAATCATAACCAGGTTTCTAGGTTCCAGAGCTGGGAATCAGAGCCCAGATTTCCAGTGCTGTGAATCAGAACACAGGCTTCTGTTGCTGTGAATCAGAACCAGGTTTCTAGGTTCCAGTGCCGTGAATCAGAATCCAGGCTTCTAGGTTCCAGTGCAGTGAATCCGAACCCGGTGTCTAGGATCCAGTGCTGTGAATCAGAAGCAGGTTTCTAGGTTCCAGTACCGTGAAGCCGAACCCGTGTTTTCATTGCAGTGAATCAGAACCAGATTTCTAGGTTCCAGTGCTGTGAATCAGAACTAGGTTTCTGGGTTCCAGTCTTGTGAATCAGAACCAGGTTTCTAGGTTCCAGAGCTGTGAATCAGAGCCCAGGTTTCCAGTGCTGTGAATCAGAACCCAGGTTTCTGTTGCTGTGAATCAGAATCAGGTTTCTAGGTTCCACTGCTGAGAATCAGAATCCAGGTTTCTAGGTTCCAGTACTGTGAATCAGAATCAGGTTTCTAGGTTCCAGAGCTGTGAATCAGAGCCCAGATTTTCAGTGCTGTGAATCAGAACCCAGATTTCTAGTGCTGTGAATCAGAACCCAGGTTTCTAGGTTCCAGTGCTGTGAATCAGAACCAGGTTTCTAGGTTCCAGTGCTGTGAATCAGAACCCGGTTTCTAGGATCCATTGCTGTGAATCAGAAGCAGGTTTCTAGAATGCAGTCCTGTGAAGCAGAACCCGCATTTTCAGTGCTGTTAATCAGAACCCAGGTTTCTGTTGCTGTGAATCAGAGCCCAGATGTTCAGTGCAGTGAATCAGAACACGGTTTCGAGGATCCAGTGCTGTGAATCAGAAGCAGGTTTCTGGGTTCCACTGATGTGAAGCAGAGCCCAGGTTTCCAGTGCTGAGAATCTGAGCCAGGTTTCCAGTGCTGGGAATCAGAACCAGTTTTCCAGTGCGGTGAATCAGAACCCAGGTTTTCAGTGCTGTGAATCTGAACCCAGATTTCAAGTGCTGCGAATCAGAGCCCAGGTTTCTTGGTTCTAGTGCTGTGATTCAGAACCAGCTTTTTCAGTGCTCTGAATAAGATCCAGGTTTCTATGTTCCGTGCTGTGAATTAGAATCAGGTTTCTAGGTTCCAGTGCAGTCAATCAGAACCAGGTTTCTAGGTTCCAGTGCTGTGAATCAGAACCAGGTTTCTAGGTTCCAGTGCTGTGAATCAGAAACCAAGTTTTCAGTGCTGTGAATCAGAACCCAGATTTCTAGTGCTGTGAATCAGAACCCAGGTTTCTAGGTTCCAGTGCTGTGAATCAGAACCAGGTTTCTAGGTTCCAGTGCTGTGAATCAGAACCCGGTTTCTAGGATCCATTGCTGTGAATCAGAAGCAGGTTTCTAGAATGCAGTCCTGTGAAGCAGAACCCGCATTTTCAGTGCTGTGAATCAGAACCCAGGTTTCTGTTGCTGTGAATCAGAGCCCAGATGTTCAGTGCAGTGAATCAGAACACGGTTTTGAGGATCCAGTGCAGTGAATCAGAAGCAGGTTTCTGGGTTCCACTGATGTGAAGCAGAGCCCAGGTTTCCAGTGCTGAGAATCTGAGCCAGGTTTCCAGTGCTGGGAATCAGAACCAGTTTTCCAGTGCGGTGAATCAGAACCCAGGTTTTCAGTGCTGTGAATCTGAACCCAGATTTCAAGTGCTGCGAATCAGAGCCCAGGTTTCTTGGTTCTAGTGCTGTGATTCAGAACCAGCTTTTTCAGTGCTCTGAATAAGATCCAGGTTTCTATGTTCCGTGCTGTGAATTAGAATCAGGTTTCTAGGTTCCAGTGCAGTCAATCAGAACCAGCTTTCTAGGTTCCAGTGCTGTGAATCAGAACCAGGTTTCTAGGTTCCAGTGCTGTGAATCAGAAACCACGTTTTCAGTGCTGTGAATCAGAACACAGGTTTCTGTTGCTGTGAATCAGAACCAGGTTTCTAGGTTCCAGTGCCGTGAATCAGAATCCAGGCATCTAGGTTCCAGTGCAGTGAATCCGAACCCGGTTTCTAGGATCCAGTGCTGTGAATCAAAGCAGGTTTCTAGGTTCCAGTACTGTGAAGCCGAACCCGCGTTTTCATTGCAGTGAATCAGAACCAGATGTCTAGGTTCCAGTGCTGTGAATCAGAACTAGGTTTCTGGGTTCCAGTCTTGTGAATCAGAACCAGGTTTCTAGTTTCCAGAGCTGTGAATCAGAGCCCAGGTTTCCAGTGCTGAGAATCAGAGCCAGGCTTCCAGTGCTGGGAATCAGAACCCAGGTTTCCAGTGCTGTGAATCAGAACCCAGATTTTCAGTGCTGTGAATCAGAACCCAGTTTTCTAGGTTCCAGTGCTGTGAATCATAACCAGGTTTCTAGGTTCCGGAGCTGGGAATCAGAGCCCAGATTTCCAGTGCTGTGAATCAGAACACAGGCTTCTGTTGCTGAGAATCAGAACCAGGTTTCTAGGTTCCAGTGCCGTGAATCAGAATCCAGGCTTCCAGGTTCCAGTGCAGTGAATCCGAACCCGGTGTCTAGGATCCAGTGCTGTGAATCAGAAGCAGGTTTCTAGGTTCCAGTACCGTGAAGCCGAACCCGTGTTTTCATTGCAGTGAATCAGAACCAGATTTCTAGGTTCCAGTGCTGTGAATCAGAACTAGGTTTCTGGGTTCCAGTCTTGTGAATCAGAACCAGGTTTCTAGGTTCCAGAGCTGTGAATCAGAGCCCAGGTTTCCAGTGCTGTGAATCAGAAACCAGGTTTCTGTTGCTGTGAATCAGAATCAGGTTTCTAGGTTCCACTGCTGAGAATCAGAATCCAGGTTTCTAGGTTCCAGTACTGTGAATCAGAATCAGGTTTCTAGGTTCCAGAGCTGTGAATCAGAGCCCAGATTTTCAGTGCTGTGAATCAGAACCCAGATTTCTAGTGCTGTGAATCAGAACCCAGGTTTCTAGGTTCCAGTGCTGTGAATCAGAACCAGGTTTCTAGGTTCCAGTGCTGTGAATCAGAACCCGGTTTCTAGGATCCATTGCTGTGAATCAGAAGCAGGTTTCTAGAATGCAGTCCTGTGAAGCAGAACCCGCATTTTCAGTGCTGTGAATCAGAACCCAGGTTTCTGTTGCTGTGAATCAGAGCCCAGATGTTCAGTGCAGTGAATCAGAACACCGTTTCGAGGATCCAGTGCTGTGAATCAGAAGCAGGTTTCTGGGTTCCACTGATGTGAAGCAGAGCCCAGGTTTCCAGTGCTGAGAATCTGAGCCAGGTTTCCAGTGCTGGGAATCAGAACCAGTTTTCCAGTGCGGTGAATCAGAACCCAGGTTTTCAGTGCTGTGAATCTGAACCCAGATTTCAAGTGCTGCGAATCAGAGCCCAGGTTTCTTGGTTCTAGTGCTGTGATTCAGAACCAGCTTTTTCAGTGCTCTGAATAAGATCCAGGTTTCTATGTTCCGTGCTGTGAATTAGAATCAGGTTTCTAGGTTCCAGTGCAGTCAATCAGAACCAGGTTTCTAGGTTCCAGTGCTGTGAATCAGAACCAGGTTTCTAGGTTCCAGTGCTGTGAATCAGAAACCACGTTTTCAGTGCTGTGAATCAGAACACAGGTTTCTGTTGCTGTGAATCAGAACCAGGTTTCTAGGTTCCAGTGCCGTGAATCAGAATCCAGGCATCTAGGTTCCAGTGCAGTGAATCCGAACCCGGTTTCTAGGATCCAGTGCTGTGAATCAAAGCAGGTTTCTAGGTTCCAGTACTGTGAAGCCGAACCCGCGTTTTCATTGCAGTGAATCAGAACCAGATGTCTAGGTTCCAGTGCTGTGAATCAGAACTAGGTTTCTGGGTTCCAGTCTTGTGAATCAGAACCAGGTTTCTAGTTTCCAGAGCTGTGAATCAGAGCCCAGGTTTCCAGTGCTGAGAATCAGAGCCAGGCTTCCAGTGCTGGGAATCAGAACCCAGGTTTCCAGTGCTGTGAATCAGAACCCAGATTTTCAGTGCTGTGAATCAGAACCCAGTTTTCTAGGTTCCAGTGCTGTGAATCATAACCAGGTTTCTAGGTTCCAGAGCTGGGAATCAGAGCCCAGATTTCCAGTGCTGTGAATCAGAACACAGGCTTCTGTTGCTGTGAATCAGAACCAGGTTTCTAGGTTCCAGTGCCGTGAATCAGAATCCAGGCTTCTAGGTTCCAGTGCAGTGAATCCGAACCCGGTGTCTAGGATCCAGTGCTGTGAATCAGAAGCAGGTTTCTAGGTTCCAGTACCGTGAAGCCGAACCCGCGTTTTCATTGCAGTGAATCAGAACCAGATTTCTAGGTTCCAGTGCTGTGAATCAGAACTAGGTTTCTGGGTTCCAGTCTTGTGAATCAGAACCAGGTTTCTAGGTTCCAGAGCTGTGAATCAGAGCCCAGGTTTCCAGTGCTGTGAATCAGAACCCAGGTTTCTGTTGCTGTGAATCAGAATCAGGTTTCTAGGTTCCACTGCTGAGAATCAGAATCCAGGTTTCTAGGTTCCAGTACTGTGAATCAGAATCAGGTTTCTAGGTTCCAGAGCTGTGAATCAGAGCCCAGATTTTCAGTGCTGTGAATCAGAACCCAGATTTCTAGTGCTGTGAATCAGAACCAGGTTTCTAGGTTCCAGTGCTGTGAATCAGAACTAGCTTTCTAGGTTCCAGTGCTGTGAATCTGAAACCGCATTTTCAGTGCTGTGAATCAGAACCAAGGTTTCTCTAGCTGTGAATCAGAACCAGGTTTCTAGTTTCCAGTGCAGTGAATCAGAACCCGGTTTCCAGGATCCAGTGCTGTGAATCAAATGCAGGTTTCTGGGTTCCAGTGATGTGAAGCAGAGCCCAGGTTTCCAGTGCTGAGAATCAGAGCCAGGTTTCCAGTGCTGGGAATCAGAACCAGTATTCCAGTGCTGTAAATCAGAGCCAGGTTTCCAGTGCTGGGAATCAGAACCAGTATTCCAGTGCTGTGAATCAGAACCAGATTTCTAGGTTCCAGTGCAGTGAATCAGAAATAGGTTACTAGGTTCCAGTCTTGTGAATCAGAACCAGGTTTCTAGGTTCCAGAGCTGTGAATCAGAGCCCAGGTTTCCAGTGCTGGGAATCAGAGCCAGGCTTCCCGTGCTGGGAATCAGAACCCAGGTTTCCAGTGCTGTGAATCAGAACCCAGATTTTCAGTGCTGTGAATCAGAACCCAGGTTTCTAGGTTCCAGTGCTGTGAATCATAACCAGGTTTCTAGGTTCCAGAGCTGGGAATCAGAGCCCAGATTTCCATTGCTGTGAATCAGAACCCAGATTTTCAGTGCTGTGAATCAGAACCCAGGAATCTAGGATCCAGTGGTGTCAATCCGAACCAGGTTTCTAGGTTCCAGTGCTGTGAATCAGAACCAGGTTTCTAGGCTCCAGTGCTAAAATCAGAATCCAGGTTTCTAGATTCCGGTACTGTGAATCAGAACCAGATTTCTAAGTTCCAGAGCTGTGAATCAGAGCCCAGATTTTCAGTGCTGTGATTCTGAACCCAGTTTTCTAGTGCTGTGAATCAGAGCCCAGGTTTCTATGTTCCAGTGCTGTGAATCAGAAGCAGGTTTCTAGGTTCCAGTGCTCAGAATCTGAATAGGGTTTTCAGTGCTGTGAATCAGAACCCAGGTTTCTGTTGCTGTGAATCAGAATCAGGTTTCTAGGTTCCACTGCTGAGAATCAGAATCCAGGTTTCTAGGTTCCAGTACTGTGAATCAGAATCAGGTTTCCAGGTTCCAGAGCTGTGAATCAGAGCCAAGATTTTCAGTGCTGTGATTCAGAACCCAGATTTCTAGTGCTGTGAATCAGAACCAGGTTTCTAGGTTCCAGTGCTGTGAATCTGAAACCGCATTTTCAGTGCTGTGAATCAGAACCCAGGTTTCTCTAGCTGTGAATCAGAAGCAGGTTTCTAGGTTCCAGTACTGTGAAGCAGAACCCACGTTTTCAGTGCTGTGAATCAGAACCCAGGTTTCTGTTGCTGTGAATCAGAGCCCAGATGTTCAGTGCAGTGAATCAGAACACGGTTTCGAGGATCCAGTGCTGTGAATCAGAAGCAGGTTTCTGGGTTCCACTGATGTGAAGCAGAGCCCAGGTTTCCAGTGCTGAGAATCTGAGCCAGGTTTCCAGTGCTGGGAATCAGAACCAGTTTTCCAGTGCGGTGAATCAGAACCCAGATTTTCAGTGCTGTGAATCAGAACCCAGGAATCTAGGACCAGTGCTGTCAATCAGAACCAGGTTTCTAGGTTCCAGTGATGTGAATCAGAACCAGGTTTCTAGGTTCCAGTGCTGTGAATCAGAAACCACGTTTTCAGTGCTGTGAATCAGAACACAGGTTTCTGTTGCTGTGAATCAGAACCAGGTTTCTAGGATCCAGTGCCGTGAATCAGAATCCAGGTTTCTAGGTTCCAGTGCAGTGAATCCGAACCCGGTTTCTAGGATCCGGTGCTGTGAATCAAAGCAGGTTTCTAGGTTCCAGTACTGTGAAGCCGAACCCGCGTTTTCATTGCAGTGAATCAGAACCAGATTTCTAGGTTCCAGTGCTGAGAATCAGAATCCAGGTTTCTAGGTTCCAGTGCTGTGAATCAGAACCCACGTTTTCAGTGCTGTGAATTAGAAACAGTTTTCTAGTTTCCAGTGCTGTGAATCAGAACCAGGTTTCTAGGTTCCCGTGCTGTGAATCAGAACCCATGTTTTCAGTGCTGTGAATTAGAAACAATTTTCTAGTTTCCACTGCTGTGAATCAGAACCAGGTTTCTAGGTTCCCGTGCTGTGAATCAGAACCCATGTTTTCAGTGCTGTAAATTAGAAACAATTTTCTAGTTTCCTGTGCTGTGAATCAGAACCAGGTTTCTAGGTTCCAGTGCTGTGAATCAGAAGCAGGTTTCTGGGTTCCAGTGATGTGAAGCAGAGCCCAGGTTTCCAGTGCTGTGAATCAGAACCCAGATTTTCAGTGCTGTGAATCAGAACCCAGGTTTCCAGGTTCCATTGCTGTGAATCAGAACAAGGTTTCTAGGATACAGAGCTGTGAATCAGAACCAGGTTTCTAGGTTCCAGTGCTGTGAATCAGAACCAGGTTTCTAGGTTGCAGTGCTGTGAATCAGAAACCGTGTTTTCAGTGCTGTGTATCAGAACCCAGGTTTCTGTTGCTGTGAATCAGAACCAGGTTTCTAGGTTCCAGTGCCGTGAATCAGAATCCAGGTTTCTAGGTTCCAGTGCAGTGAATCCGAACCCGGGTTCTAGGATCCAGTGCTGTGAATCAAAGCAGGTTTCTAGGTTCCAGTACTGTGAAGCCGAACCCGCGTTTTCATTGCAGTGAATCAGAACCAGATTTCTAGGTTCCAGTGCTGTGAATCAGAAACCACGTTTTCAGTGCTGTGAATCAGAACCCAGGTTTCTGTTGCTGTGAATCAGAACCAGGTTTCTAGGATACAGAGCTGTGAATCAGAACCAGGTTTCTAGGTTCCAGTGCTGTGAATCAGAACCAGGTTTCTAGGTTCCAGTGCTGTGAATCAGAACCCGGTTTCTAGGATCCATTGCTGTGAATCAGAAGCAGGTTTCTAGGTTCCAGTGCCGTGAATCAGAATCCAGGTTTCTAGGTTCCAGTGCAGTGAATCCGAACCCGGGTTCTAGGATCCAGTGCTGTGAATCAAAGCAGGTTTCTAGGTTCCAGTACTGTGAAGCCGAACCCGCGTTTTCATTGCAGTGAATCAGAACCAGATTTCTAGGTTCCAGTGCTGTGAATCAGAAACCACGTTTTCAGTGCTGTGAATCAGAACCCAGGTTTCTGTTGCTGTGAATCAGAACCAGGTTTCTAGGATACAGAGCTGTGAATCAGAACCAGGTTTCTAGGTTCCAGTGCTGTGAATCAGAACCAGGTTTCTAGGTTCCAGTGCTGTGAATCAGAACCCGGTTTCTAGGATCCATTGCTGTGAATCAGAAGCAGGTTTCTAGAATGCAGTCCTGTGAAGCAGAACCCGCATTTTCAGTGCTGTGAATCAGAACCCAGGTTTCTGTTGCTGTGAATCAGAGCCCAGATGTTCAGTGCAGTGAATCAGAACACCGTTTCGAGGATCCAGTGCTGTGAATCAGAAGCAGGTTTCTGGGTTCCACTGATGTGAAGCAGAGCCCAGGTTTCCAGTGCTGAGAATCTGAGCCAGGTTTCCAGTGCTGGGAATCAGAACCAGTTTTCCAGTGCGGTGAATCAGAACCCAGGTTTTCAGTGCTGTGAATCTGAACCCAGATTTCAAGTGCTGCGAATCAGAGCCCAGGTTTCTTGGTTCTAGTGCTGTGATTCAGAACCAGCTTTTTCAGTGCTCTGAATAAGATCCAGGTTTCTATGTTCCGTGCTGTGAATTAGAATCAGGTTTCTAGGTTCCAGTGCAGTCAATCAGAACCAGGTTTCTAGGTTCCAGTGCTGTGAATCAGAACCAGGTTTCTAGGTTCCAGTGCTGTGAATCAGAAACCACGTTTTCAGTGCTGTGAATCAGAACACAGGTTTCTGTTGCTGTGAATCAGAACCAGGTTTCTAGGTTCCAGTGCCGTGAATCAGAATCCAGGCATCTAGGTTCCAGTGCAGTGAATCCGAACCCGGTTTCTAGGATCCAGTGCTGTGAATCAAAGCAGGTTTCTAGGTTCCAGTACTGTGAAGCCGAACCCGCGTTTTCATTGCAGTGAATCAGAACCAGATGTCTAGGTTCCAGTGCTGTGAATCAGAACTAGGTTTCTGGGTTCCAGTCTTGTGAATCAGAACCAGGTTTCTAGTTTCCAGAGCTGTGAATCAGAGCCCAGGTTTCCAGTGCTGAGAATCAGAGCCAGGCTTCCAGTGCTGGGAATCAGAACCCAGGTTTCCAGTGCTGTGAATCAGAACCCAGATTTTCAGTGCTGTGAATCAGAACCCAGTTTTCTAGGTTCCAGTGCTGTGAATCATAACCAGGTTTCTAGGTTCCAGAGCTGGGAATCAGAGCCCAGATTTCCAGTGCTGTGAATCAGAACACAGGCTTCTGTTGCTGTGAATCAGAACCAGGTTTCTAGGTTCCAGTGCCGTGAATCAGAATCCAGGCTTCTAGGTTCCAGTGCAGTGAATCCGAACCCGGTGTCTAGGATCCAGTGCTGTGAATCAGAAGCAGGTTTCTAGGTTCCAGTACCGTGAAGCCGAACCCGCGTTTTCATTGCAGTGAATCAGAACCAGATTTCTAGGTTCCAGTGCTGTGAATCAGAACTAGGTTTCTGGGTTCCAGTCTTGTGAATCAGAACCAGGTTTCTAGGTTCCAGAGCTGTGAATCAGAGCCCAGGTTTCCAGTGCTGTGAATCAGAACCCAGGTTTCTGTTGCTGTGAATCAGAATCAGGTTTCTAGGTTCCACTGCTGAGAATCAGAATCCAGGTTTCTAGGTTCCAGTACTGTGAATCAGAATCAGGTTTCTAGGTTCCAGAGCTGTGAATCAGAGCCCAGATTTTCAGTGCTGTGAATCAGAACCCAGATTTCTAGTGCTGTGAATCAGAACCAGGTTTCTAGGTTCCAGTGCTGTGAATCAGAACTAGCTTTCTAGGTTCCAGTGCTGTGAATCTGAAACCGCATTTTCAGTGCTGTGAATCAGAACCAAGGTTTCTCTAGCTGTGAATCAGAACCAGGTTTCTAGTTTCCAGTGCAGTGAATCAGAACCCGGTTTCCAGGATCCAGTGCTGTGAATCAAATGCAGGTTTCTGGGTTCCAGTGATGTGAAGCAGAGCCCAGGTTTCCAGTGCTGAGAATCAGAGCCAGGTTTCCTGTGCTGGGAATCAGAACCAGTATTCCAGTGCTGTAAATCAGAGCCAGGTTTCCAGTGCTGGGAATCAGAACCAGTATTCCAGTGCTGTGAATCAGAACCAGATTTCTAGGTTCCAGTGCAGTGAATCAGAAATAGGTTACTAGGTTCCAGTCTTGTGAATCAGAACCAGGTTTCTAGGTTCCAGAGCTGTGAATCAGAGCCCAGGTTTCCAGTGCTGGGAATCAGAGCCAGGCTTCCCGTGCTGGGAATCAGAACCCAGGTTTCCAGTGCTGTGAATCAGAACCCAGATTTTCAGTGCTGTGAATCAGAACCCAGGTTTCTAGGTTCCAGTGCTGTGAATCATAACCAGGTTTCTAGGTTCCAGAGCTGGGAATCAGAGCCCAGATTTCCATTGCTGTGAATCAGAACCCAGATTTTCAGTGCTGTGAATCAGAACCCAGGAATCTAGGATCCAGTGGTGTCAATCCGAACCAGGTTTCTAGGTTCCAGTGCTGTGAATCAGAACCAGGTTTCTAGGCTCCAGTGCTAAAATCAGAATCCAGGTTTCTAGATTCCGGTACTGTGAATCAGAACCAGATTTCTAAGTTCCAGAGCTGTGAATCAGAGCCCAGATTTTCAGTGCTGTGATTCTGAACCCAGTTTTCTAGTGCTGTGAATCAGAGCCCAGGTTTCTATGTTCCAGTGCTGTGAATCAGAAGCAGGTTTCTAGGTTCCAGTGCTCAGAATCTGAATAGGGTTTTCAGTGCTGTGAATCAGAACCCAGGTTTCTGTTGCTGTGAATCAGAATCAGGTTTCTAGGTTCCACTGCTGAGAATCAGAATCCAGGTTTCTAGGTTCCAGTACTGTGAATCAGAATCAGGTTTCCAGGTTCCAGAGCTGTGAATCAGAGCCAAGATTTTCAGTGCTGTGATTCAGAACCCAGATTTCTAGTGCTGTGAATCAGAACCAGGTTTCTAGGTTCCAGTGCTGTGAATCTGAAACCGCATTTTCAGTGCTGTGAATCAGAACCCAGGTTTCTCTAGCTGTGAATCAGAAGCAGGTTTCTAGGTTCCAGTACTGTGAAGCAGAACCCACGTTTTCAGTGCTGTGAATCAGAACCCAGGTTTCTGTTGCTGTGAATCAGAGCCCAGATGTTCAGTGCAGTGAATCAGAACACGGTTTCGAGGATCCAGTGCTGTGAATCAGAAGCAGGTTTCTGGGTTCCACTGATGTGAAGCAGAGCCCGGGTTTCCAGTGCTGAGAATCTGAGCCAGGTTTCCAGTGCTGGGAATCAGAACCAGTTTTCCAGTGCGGTGAATCAGAACCCAGATTTTCAGTGCTGTGAATCAGAACCCAGGAATCTAGGACCAGTGCTGTCAATCAGAACCAGGTTTCTAGGTTCCAGTGATGTGAATCAGAACCAGGTTTCTAGGTTCCAGTGCTGTGAATCAGAAACCACGTTTTCAGTGCTGTGAATCAGAACACAGGTTTCTGTTGCTGTGAATCAGAACCAGGTTTCTAGGTTCCAGTGCCGTGAATCAGAATCCAGGTTTCTAGGTTCCAGTGCAGTGAATCCGAACCCGGTTTCTAGGATCCGGTGCTGTGAATCAAAGCAGGTTTCTAGGTTCCAGTACTGTGAAGCCGAACCCGCGTTTTCATTGCAGTGAATCAGAACCAGATTTCTAGGTTCCAGTGCTGTGAATCAGAATCCAGGTTTCTAGGTTCCAGTGCTGTGAATCAGAACCCACGTTTTCAGTGCTGTGAATTAGAAACAGTTTTCTAGTTTCCAGTGCTGTGAATCAGAACCAGGTTTCTAGGTTCCCGTGCTGTGAATCAGAACCCATGTTTTCAGTGCTGTGAATTAGAAACAATTTTCTAGTTTCCACTGCTGTGAATCAGAACCAGGTTTCTAGGTTCCCGTGCTGTGAATCAGAACCCATGTTTTCAGTGCTGTGAATTAGAAACAATTTTCTAGTTTCCTGTGCTGTGAATCAGAACCAGGTTTCTAGGTTCCAGTGCTGTGAATCAGAACCCAGTTTTCTAGGTTCCAGTGCTGTGAATCAGTACCCACGTTTTCAGTGCTGTGAATCAGAATCCAGGTTCCTAGGGTCCAGTGCTGCGAATCAGAATCCAGGTTTCTAGGTTCTAGTGCTGTGAATCAGAACCCAGGTTTCTAGGTTCCCGTGCTGGGAATCAGCTGCAGATTTCTAGTTTTCAGTGCTATGAATCAAAATCCGGTTTTCCAGGTTCCAGTGCTGTGAATCGCAACAAGGTTTCTAGTTTCCAGTGCTGTGAATCAGAGCCCAGGTTTTCAGTGCTGTGAATCTGAACCCAGATTTCAAGAGCTGCGAATCAGAGCCCAGGTTTCTTGGTTCCAGTGCTGTGAATCAGAACCGGCTTTTTCAGTGCTCTGAATAAGATCCAGGTTTCTATGTTCCATGCTGTGAATTAGAATCAGCTTTCTAGGTTCCAGTCCTGTGAATCAGAATCCAGGTTTTCAGTGCTGTGAATTAGAAACAAGTTTCTAAGTTCCAGTGCTGTGAATCAGAACCAGGTTTATAGGTTCCAGTGCTGTGAATCAGACCCCAGGTTTTCAGTGCTGGGAATCTGAACCCAGATTTCTAGTGCTGTGAATCAGAGCCCAGGATTCTAGGTTCCAGTGCTGTGAATCAGAACCAGGTTTCTAGGTTCCCGTGCTGTGAATCAGAACCCACGTTTTCAGTGCTGTGAATTAGAAACAATTTTCTAGTTTCCAGTGCTGTGAATCAGAACCAGGTTTCCAGGTTCCAGTGCTGTGAATCAGAACCCACGTTTTCAGTGCTGTAAATTAGAAACAATTTTCTAGTTTCCACTGCTGTGAATCAGAACCAGGTTTCTAGGTTCCAGTGCTGTGAATCAGAACCCAGTTTTCTAGGTTCCAGTGCTGTGAATCAGTACCCACGTTTTCAGTGCTGTGAATCAGAATCCAGGTTCCTAGGGTCCAGTGCTGCGAATCAGAATCCAGGTTTCTAGGTTCTACTGCTGTGAATCAGAGCCCAGGTTTTCAGTGCTGTGAATCAGAACCCAGGTTTCTAGGTTCCCGTGCTGGGAATCAGCTGCAGATTTCTAGTTTCCAGTGCTATGAATCAAAATCCGGTTTTCCAGGTTCCAGTGCTGTGAATCGCAACAAGGTTTCTAGTTTCCAGTGCTGTGAATCAGAGCCCAGGTTTTCAGTGCTGTCAATCTGAACCCAGATTTCAAGAGCTGCGAATCAGAGCCCTGGTTTCTTGGTTCCAGTGCTGTGAATCAGAACCGGCTTTTTCAGTGCTCTGAATAAGATCCAGGTTTCTATGTTCCATGCTGTGAATTAGAATCAGCTTTCTAGGTTCCAGTGCTGTGAATCAGAATCCAGGTTTCTAGTTTCCAGTGCTGTGAATCAGAGCCCACGTTTTCAGTGCTGTGAATCAGAAACAAGTTTCTAAGTTCCAGTGCTGTGAATCAGAACCAGGTTTCTAGGTTCCAGTGCTGTGAATCAGAGCCCACGTTTCTGTTGCTGCGAATCAGAATCCAGGTTTCAATGTTCCAGTGCTGTGAATCAGCAGCAGGTGTCTAGGTTCCAGTGCTATGAATCAAAAACCGGGTTTCAAGGATCCAGTGCTGTGAATCGGAACCAGGTTTATAGGTTCCAGTGCTGTGAATCAGACCCCACGTTTTCAGTGCTGTGAATCAGAATCCAGGTTCCTAGGGTCCAGTGCTGCGAATCAGAATCCAGGTTTCTAGGTTCTACTGCTGTGAATCAGAGCCCAGGTTTTCAGTGCTGTGAATCAGAACCCAGGTTTCTAGGTTCCCGTGCTGGGAATCAGCTGCAGATTTCTAGTTTCCAGTGCTATGAATCAAAATCCGGTTTTCCAGGTTCCAGTGCTGTGAATCGCAACAAGGTTTCTAGTTTCCAGTGCTGTGAATCAGAGCCCAGGTTTTCAGTGCTGTCAATCTGAACCCAGATTTCAAGAGCTGCGAATCAGAGCCCTGGTTTCTTGGTTCCAGTGCTGTGAATCAGAACCGGCTTTTTCAGTGCTCTGAATAAGATCCAGGTTTCTATGTTCCATGCTGTGAATTAGAATCAGCTTTCTAGGTTCCAGTGCTGTGAATCAGAATCCAGGTTTCTAGTTTCCAGTGCTGTGAATCAGAGCCCACGTTTTCAGTGCTGTGAATCAGAAACAAGTTTCTAAGTTCCAGTGCTGTGAATCAGAACCAGGTTTCTAGGTTCCAGTGCTGTGAATCAGAGCCCACGTTTCTGTTGCTGCGAATCAGAATCCAGGTTTCAATGTTCCAGTGCTGTGAATCAGCAGCAGGTGTCTAGGTTCCAGTGCTATGAATCAAAAACCGGGTTTCAAGGATCCAGTGCTGTGAATCGGAACCAGGTTTATAGGTTCCAGTGCTGTGAATCAGACCCCAGGTTTTCAGTGCTGGGAATCTGAACCCAGATTTCTAGTACTGTGAATCAGAGCCCAGGATTCTAGGTTCCAGTGCTGTGAATCAGAACCAGGTTTCTAGGTTCCCGTGCTCTGAATCAGAACCCTCGTTTTCAGTGCTGTGAATTAGAAACAATTTTCTAGTTTCCAGTGCTGTGAATCAGAACCAGGTTTCTAGGTTCCAGTGCTGTGAATCAGAACCCAGTTTTCTAGGTTCCAGTGCTGTGAATCAGTACCCACTTTTTCAGTGCTGTGAATCAGAATCCAGGTTCCTAGGGTCCAGTGCTGCGAATCAGAATCCAGGTTTCTAGGTTCTAGTGCTGTGAATCAGAGCCAAGATTTTCAGTGCTGTGATTCAGAACCCAGTTTTCTAGTGCTGTGAATCAGAACCAGGTTTCTAGGTTCCAGTGCTGTGAATCTGAAACCGCATTTTCAGTGCTGTGAATCAGAACCCAGGTTTCTCTAGCTGTGAATCAGAAGCAGGTTTCTAGGTTCCAGTACTGTGAAGCAGAACCCACGTTTTCAGTGCTGTGAATCA
This sequence comes from Hypanus sabinus, assembly GCF_030144855.1. Lineage (NCBI taxonomy): Eukaryota > Metazoa > Chordata > Chondrichthyes > Myliobatiformes > Dasyatidae > Hypanus > Hypanus sabinus. Next base: position 117,995,094 of record NC_082712.1, on the reverse strand, counting down.
GAACCCAGGTTTCTGTTGCTGTGAATCAGAGCCCAGATGTTCAGTGCAGTGAATCAGAACACGGTTTCGAGGATCCAGTGCTGTGAATCAGAAGCAGGTTTCTGGGTTCCACTGATGTGAAGCAGAGCCCAGGTTTCCAGTGCTGAGAATCTGAGCCAGGTTTCCAGTGCTGGGAATCAGAACCAGTTTTCCAGTGCGGTGAATCAGAACCCAGATTTTCAGTGCTGTGAATCAGAACCCAGGAATCTAGGACCAGTGCTGTCAATCAGAACCAGGTTTCTAGGTTCCAGTGATGTGAATCAGAACCAGGTTTCCAGGTTCCAGTGCTGTGAATCAGAAACCACGTTTTCAGTGCTGTGAATCAGAACACAGGTTTCTGTTGCTGTGAATCAGAACCAGGTTTCTAGGTTCCAGTGCCGTGAATCAGAATCCAGGTTTCTAGGTTCCAGTGCAGTGAATCCGAACCCGGTTTCTAGGATCCGGTGCTGTGAATCAAAGCAGGTTTCTAGGTTCCAGTACTGTGAAGCCGAACCCGCGTTTTCATTGCAGTGAATCAGAACCAGATTTCTAGGTTCCAGTGCTGAGAATCAGAATCCAGGTTTCTAGGTTCCAGTGCTGTGAATCAGAACCCACGTTTTCAGTGCTGTGAATTAGAAACAGTTTTTTAGTTTCCAGTGCTGTGAATCAGAACCAGGTTTCTAGGTTCCCGTGCTGTGAATCAGAACCCATGTTTTCAGTGCTGTGAATTAGAAACAATTTTCTAGTTTCCACTGCTGTGAATCAGAACCAGGTTTCTAGGTTCCCGTGCTGTGAATCAGAACCCATGTTTTCAGTGCTGTGAATTAGAAACAATTTTCTAGTTTCCTGTGCTGTGAATCAGAACCAGGTTTCTAGGTTCCAGTGCTGTGAATCAGAACCCAGTTTTCTAGGTTCCAGTGCTGTGAATCAGTACCCACGTTTTCAGTGCTGTGAATCAGAATCCAGGTTCCTAGGGTCCAGTGCTGCGAATCAGAATCCAGGTTTCTAGGTTCTAGTGCTGTGAATCAGAACCCAGGTTTCTAGGTTCCCGTGCTGGGAATCAGCTGCAGATTTCTAGTTTTCAGTGCTATGAATCAAAATCCGGTTTTCCAGGTTCCAGTGCTGTGAATCGCAACAAGGTTTCTAGTTTCCAGTGCTGTGAATCAGAGCCCAGGTTTTCAGTGCTGTGAATCTGAACCCAGATTTCAAGAGCTGCGAATCAGAGCCCAGGTTTCTTGGTTCCAGTGCTGTGAATCAGAACCGGCTTTTTCAGTGCTCTGAATAAGATCCAGGTTTCTATGTTCCATGCTGTGAATTAGAATCAGCTTTCTAGGTTCCAGTCCTGTGAATCAGAATCCAGGTTTTCAGTGCTGTGAATTAGAAACAAGTTTCTAAGTTCCAGTGCTGTGAATCAGAACCAGGTTTATAGGTTCCAGTGCTGTGAATCAGACCCCAGGTTTTCAGTGCTGGGAATCTGAACCCAGATTTCTAGAGCTGTGAATCAGAGCCCAGGATTCTAGGTTCCAGTGCTGTGAATCAGATCCAGGTTTCTAGGTTCCCGTGCTGTGAATCAGAACCCACGTTTTCAGTGCTGTGAATTAGAAACAATTTTCTAGTTTCCAGTGCTGTGAATCAGAACCAGGTTTCCAGGTTCCAGTGCTGTGAATCAGAACCCACGTTTTCAGTGCTGTAAATTAGAAACAATTTTCTAGTTTCCACTGCTGTGAATCAGAACCAGGTTTCTAGGTTCCAGTGCTGTGAATCAGAACCCAGTTTTCTAGGTTCCAGTGCTGTGAATCAGTACCCACGTTTTCAGTGCTGTGAATCAGAATCCAGGTTCCTAGGGTCCAGTGCTGCGAATCAGAATCCAGGTTTCTAGGTTCTACTGCTGTGAATCAGAGCCCAGGTTTTCAGTGCTGTGAATCAGAACCCAGGTTTCTAGGTTCCCGTGCTGGGAATCAGCTGCAGATTTCTAGTTTCCAGTGCTATGAATCAAAATCCGGTTTTCCAGGTTCCAGTGCTGTGAATCGCAACAAGGTTTCTAGTTTCCAGTGCTGTGAATCAGAGCCCAGGTTTTCAGTGCTGTCAATCTGAACCCAGATTTCAAGAGCTGCGAATCAGAGCCCTGGTTTCTTGGTTCCAGTGCTGTGAATCAGAACCGGCTTTTTCAGTGCTCTGAATAAGATCCAGGTTTCTATGTTCCATGCTGTGAATTAGAATCAGCTTTCTAGGTTCCAGTGCTGTGAATCAGAATCCAGGTTTCTAGTTTCCAGTGCTGTGAATCAGAGCCCACGTTTTCAGTGCTGTGAATCAGAAACAAGTTTCTAAGTTCCAGTGCTGTGAATCAGAACCAGGTTTCTAGGTTCCAGTGCTGTGAATCAGAGCCCACGTTTCTGTTGCTGCGAATCAGAATCCAGGTTTCAATGTTCCAGTGCTGTGAATCAGCAGCAGGTGTCTAGGTTCCAGTGCTATGAATCAAAAACCGGGTTTCAAGGATCCAGTGCTGTGAATCGGAACCAGGTTTATAGGTTCCAGTGCTGTGAATCAGACCCCAGGTTTTCAGTGCTGGGAATCTGAACCCAGATTTCTAGTGCTGTTAATCAGAGCCCAGGATTCTAGGTTCCAGTGCTGTGAATCAGAACCAGGTTTCTAGGTTCCCGTGCTCTGAATCAGAACCCTCGTTTTCAGTGCTGTGAATTAGAAACAATTTTCTAGTTTCCAGTGCTGTGAATCAGAACCAGGTTTCTAGGTTCCAGTGCTGTGAATCAGAACCCAGTTTTCTAGGTTCCAGTGCTGTGAATCAGTACCCACTTTTTCAGTGCTGTGAATCAGAATCCAGGTTCCTAGGGTCCAGTGCTGCGAATCAGAATCCAGGTTTCTAGGTTCTAGTGCTGTGAATCAGAGCCCAGGTTTTCAGTGCTGTGAAGCAGAACCCAGGTTTCTAGGTTGCCGTGCTGGGAATCAGCTGCAGATTTCTAGTTTCCAGTGCTATGAATCAAAATCCGGTTTTCCAGGTTCCAGTGCTGTGAATCGGAACAAGGTTTCTAGTTTCCAGTGCTGTGAATCAGAGCCCAGGTTTTCAGTGCTGTGAATCTGAACCCAGATTTCAAGAGCTGCGAATCAGAGCCCAGGTTTCTTGGTTCTAGTGCTGTGATTCAGAACCGGCTTTTTCAGTGCTCTGAATAAGATCCAGGTTTCTATGTTCCGTGCTGTGAATTAGAATCAGGTTTCTAGGTTCCAGTGCTGTGAATCAGAATCCAGGTTTCTAGTTTCCAGTGATGTGAATCAGAGCCCAGGTTTTCAGTGCTGTGAATCTGAACCCAGATTTTCAGTGCTGTGAATCTGAACCCAGGTTTCTAGATTCCAGTTCAGTGAATCAGAACCAGGTTTCTAGGTTCCCGTGCTGTGAATCAGCAGCAGGTGTCTAGGTTCCAGTGCTATGAATCAAAAACCGGGTTTCTAGGTTCCAGTGCTGTGAATCAGAACCAGGTTTATAGGTTCCAGTGCTGTGAATCAGACCCCAGGTTTTCAGTGCTGGGAATCTGAACCCAGATTTCTAGTGCTGTGAATCAGAGCCCAGGATTCTAGGTTCCAGTGCTGTGAATCAGAACCCAGGTTTCTAGGTTCCAGTGCATTGAATCAGAACCAGGTTTCTAGGTTCCCGTGCTGTGAATCAGAACCCACGTTTTCAGTGCTGTGAATTAGAAACGATTTTCTAGTTTCCAGTGCTGTGAATCAGAACCAGGTTTCTAGCTTCCCGTGCTGGGAATCAGCTGCAGATTTCTAGTTTCCAGTGCTGTGAATCGCAACAAGGTTTCTAGTTTCCAGTGCTGTGAATCAGAGCCCAGGTTTTCAGTGCTGTGAATCTGAACCCAGATTTCAAGAGCTGCGAATCAGAGCCCAGGTTTCTTGGTTCCAGTGCTGTGAATCAGAACCGGCTTTTTCAGTGCACTGAATAAGATCCAGGTTTCTATGTTCCATGCAGTGAATTAGAATCAGCTTTCTAGGTTCCAGTGCTGTGAATCAGAATCCAGGTTTCTAGGTTCCAGTGCTGTGAATCAGCGCCCACGTTTTCAGTGCTGTGAATCAGAAACAAGTTTCTAAGTTCCAGTGCTGTGAATCAGAACCAGGTTTCCAGGTTCCAGTGCTGTGAATCAGAACCCACGTTTTCAGTGCTGTGAATTAGAAACAATTTTCTAGTTTCCACTGCTGTGAATCAGAACCAGGTTTCTAGGTTCCAGTGCTGTGAATCAGAACCCTTTTTTCTAGGTTCCAGTGCTGTGAATCAGTACCCACGTTTTCAGTGCTGTGAATCAGAATCCAGGTTCCTAGGGTCCAGTGCTGCGAATCAGAATCCAGGTTTCTAGGTTCTAGTGCTGTGAATCAGAGCCCAGGTTTTCAGTGCTGTGAATCAGAACCCAGGTTTCTAGGTTCCCGTGCTGGGAATCAGCTGCAGATTTCTAGTTTCCAGTGCTATGAATCAAAATCCGGTTTTCCAGTTTCCAGTGCTGTGAATCGCAACAAGGTTTCTAGTTTCCAGTGCTGTGAATCAGAGCCCAGGTTTTCAGTGCTGTCAATCTGAACCCAGATTTCAAGAGCTGCGAATCAGAGCCCAGGTTTCTTGGTTCCAGTGCTGTGAATCAGAACCGGCTTTTTCAGTGCTCTGAATAAGATCCAGGTTTCTATGTTCCATGCTGTGAATTAGAATCAGCTTTCTAGGTTCCAGTGCTGTGAATCAGAATCCAGGTTTCTAGGTTCCAGTGCTGTGAATCAGAGCCCACGTTTTCAGTGCTGTGAATCAGAAACAAGTTCCTAAGTTCCAGTGCTGTGAATCAGAACCAGGTTTCTAGGTTCCAGTGCTGTGAATCAGAGCCCACGTTTCTGTTGCTGCGAATCAGAATCCAGGTTTCAAGGTTCCAGTGCTGCGAATCAGAATCCAGGTTTCTAGGTTCCAGTGCTGTGAATCAGAGACCAGATTTTCAGTGCTGTGAATCAGAACCCAGGTTTCTAGGTTCCCGTGCTGTGAATCAGCAGCAGGTGTCTAGGTTCCAGTGCTATGAATCAAAAACCGGGTTTCTAGGATCCAGTGCTGTGAATCGGAACCAGGTTTATAGGTTCCAGTGCTGTGAATCAGACCCCAGGTTTTCAGTGCTGGGAATCTGAACCCAGATTTCTAGTGCTGTGAATCAGAGCCCAGGATTCTAGGTTCCAGTGCTGTGAATCAGAACCAGGTTTCTAGGTTCCCGTGCTGTGAATCAGAACCCACGTTTTCAGTGCTGTGAATTAGAAACAATTTTCTAGTTTCCAGTGCTGTGAATCAGAACCAGGTTTCTAGGTTCCAGTGCTGTGAATCAGAACCCAGTTTTCTAGGTTCCAGTGCTGTGAATCAGTACCCACTTTTTCAGTGCTGTGAATCAGAATCCAGGTTTCTAGGGTCCAGTGCTGCGAATCAGAGTCCAGGTTTCTAGGTTCTAGTGCTGTGAATCAGAGCCCAGGTTTTCAGTGCTGTGAATCAGAACCCAGGTTTCTAGGTTCCCGTGCTGGGAATCAGCTGCAGATTTCTAGTTTCCAGTGCTATGAATCAAAATCCGGTTTTCCAGGTTCCAGTGCTGTGAATCGGAACAAGGTTTCTAGTTTCCAGTGCTGTGAATCGGAGCCCAGGTTTTCAGTGCTGTGAATCTGAACCCAGATTTCAAGAGCTGCGAATCAGAGCCCAGGTTTCTTGGTTCTAGTGCCTTGATTCAGAACCAGCTTTTTCAGTGCTCTGAATAAGATCCAGGTTTCTATGTTCCGTGCTGTGAATTAGAATCAGGTTTCTAGGTTCCAGTGCAGTCAATCAGAACCAGGTTTCTAGGTTCCAGTGCTGTGAATCAGAACCAGGTTTCTAGGTTCCAGTGCTGTGAATCAGAAACCACGTTTTCAGTGCTGTGAAACAGAACACAGGTTTCTGTTGCTGTGAATCAGAACCAGGTTTCTAGGTTCCAGTGCTGTGAATCAGAATCCAGGTTTCTAGTTTCCAGTGATGTGAATCAGAGCCCAGGTTTTCAGTGCTGTGAATCTGAACCCAGATTTTCAGTGCTGTGAATCTGAACCCAGGTTTCTAGATTCCAGTGCAGTGAATCAGAACCAGGTTTCTAGGTTCCCGTGCTGTGAATCAGCAGCAGGTGTCTAGGTTCCAGTGCTATGAATCAAAAACCGGGTTTCTAGGTTCCAGTGCTGTGAATCAGAACCAGGTTTATAGGTTCCAGTGCTGTGAATCAGACCCCAGGTTTTCAGTGCTGGGAATCTGAACCCAGATTTCTAGTGCTGTGAATCAGAGCCCAGGATTCTAGGTTCCAGTGCTGTGAATCAGAACCCAGGTTTCTAGGTTCCAGTGCTTTGAATCAGAACCAGGTTTCTAGGTTCCCGTGCTGTGAATCAGAACCCACGTTTTCAGTGCTGTGAATTAGAAACAATTTTCTAGTTTCCAGTGCTGTGAATCAGAACCAGGTTTCTAGCTTCCCGTGCTGGGAATCAGCTGCAGATTTCTAGTTTCCAGTGCTATAAATCAAAATCCGGTTTTCCAGGTTCCAGTGCTGTGAATCGCAACAAGGTTTCTAGTTTCCAGTGCTGTGAATCAGAGCCCAGGTTTTCAGTGCTGTCAATCTGAACCCAGATTTCAAGAGCTGCGAATCAGAGCCCAGGTTTCTTGGTTCCAGTGCTGTGAATCAGAACCGGCTTTTTCAGTGCTCTGAATAAGATCCAGGTTTCTATGTTCCATGCTGTGAATTAGAATCAGCTTTCTAGGTTCCAGTGCTGTGAATCAGAATCCAGGTTTCTAGGTTCCAGTGCTGTGAATCAGAGCCCACGTTTTCAGTGCTGTGAATCAGAATCCAGGTTTCAAGGTTCCAGTGCTGCGAATCAGGATCCAGGTTTCTAGGTTCCAGTGCTGTGAATCAGAGACCAGATTTTCAGTGCTGTGAATCAGAACCCAGGTTTCTAGGTTCCCGTGCTGTGAATCAGCAGCAGGTGTCTAGGTTCCAGTGCTATGAATCAAAAACCGCGTTTCTAGGATCCAGTGCTGTGAATCGGAACCAGGTTTATAGGTTCCAGTGCTGTGAATCAGATCCCAGGTTTTCAGTGCTGGGAATCTGAACCCAGATTTCTAGTACTGTGAATCAGAGCCCAGGATTCTAGGTTCCAGTGCTGTGAATCAGAACCAGGTTTCTAGGTTCCCGTGCTGTGAATCAGAACCCACGTTTTCAGTGCTGTGAATTAGAAACAATTTTCTAGTTTCCAGTGCTGTGAATCAGAACCAGGTTTCTAGGTTCCAGTGCTGTGAATCAGAACCCAGTTTTCTAGGTTCCAGTGCTGTGAATCAGTACCCACTTTTCAGTGCTGTGAATCAGAATCTAGGTTCCTAGGGTCCAGTGCTGCGAATCAGAATCCAGGTTTCTAGGTTCTAGTGCTGTGAATCAGAGCCCAGGTTTTCAGTGCTGTGAATCAGAACCCAAGTTTCTAGGTTCCCGTGCTGGGAATCAGCTGCCGATTTCTAGTTTCCAGTGCTATGAATCAAAATCCGGTTTTCCAGGTTCCAGTGCTGTGAATCGCAACAAGGTTTCTAGTTTCCAGTGCTGTGAATCAGAGCCCAGGTTTTCAGTGCTGTGAATCTGAACCCAGATTTCAAGAGCTGCGAATCAGAGCCCAGGTTTCTTGGTTCTAGTGCTGTGATTCAGAACCGGCTTTTTCAGTGCTCTGAATAAGATCCAGGTTTCTATGTTCCGTGCTGTGAATTAGAATCAGGTTTCTAGGTTCCAGTGCTGTGAAACAGAATCCAGGTTTCTAGGTTCCAGTGATGTGAATCAGAGCCCAGGTTTTCAGTGCTGTGAATCTGAACCCAGTTTTCTAGGTTCCAGTGCTGTGAATCAGTACCCACGTTTTCAGTGCTGTGAATCAGAATCCAGGTTCCTAGGGTCCAGTGCTGCGAATCAGAATCCAGGTTTCTAGGTTCCAGTGCTGTGAATCAGAACCCAGGTTTCTAGGTTCCCATGCTGGGAATCAGCTGCAGATTTCTAGTTTCCAGTGCTATGAATCAAAACTCGGGTTTCTAGGTTCCAGTGCTGTGAATCGGAACAAGGTTTCTAGTTTCCAGTGCTGTGAATCAGTACCCACGTTTTCAGTGCTGTGAATCAGAATCCAGGTTCCTAGGGTCCAGTGCTGCGAATCAGAGCCCAGGTTTCTTGGTTCTAGTGCTGTGATTCAGAACCGGCTTTTTCAGTGCTCTGAATAAGATCCAGGTTTCTATGTTCCGTGCTGTGAATAAGATCCAGGTTTCTATGTTCCGTGCTGTGAATTAGAATCAGGTTTCTAGGTTCCAGTGCTGTGAATCAGAATCCAGGTTTCTAGTTTCCAGTGATGTGAATCAGAGCCCAGGTTTTCAGTGCTGTGAATCTGAACCCAGATTTTCAGTGCTGTGAATCTGAACCCAGGTTTCTAGATTCCAGTGCAGTGAATCAGAACCAGGTTTCTAGGTTCCCGTGCTGTGAATCAGCAGCAGGTGTCTAGGTTCCAGTGCTATGAATCAAAACCCGGGTTTCTAGGTTCCAGTGCTGTGAATCGGAACAAGGTATCTAGTTTCCAGTGCTGTGAATCAGAGCCCAGGTTTTCAGTGCTGTGAATCTGATCCCAGATTTCAAGTGCTGCGAATCAGAGCCCAGGTTTCTTGGTTCTAGTGCTGTGATTCAGAACCGGCTTTTTCAGTGCTCTGAATAAGATCCATGTTTCTATGTTCCGTGCTGTGAATAAGATCCAGGTTTCTATGTTCCGTGCTGTGAATTAGAATCAGGTTGCTAGGTTCCAGTGCTGTGAATCAGAATCAGGTTTCTAGGTTCCAGTGCTGTGAATCAGAATCCAGGTTTCTAGTTTCCAGTGATGTGAATCAGAGCCCAGGTTTTCAGTGCTGTGAATCTGAACCCAGATTTTCAGTGCTGTGAATCTGAACCCAGGTTTCTAGATTCCAGTGCAGTGAATCAGAACCAGGTTTCTAGGTTCCCATGCTGTGAATCAGCAGCAGGTGTCTAGGTTCCAGTGCTATGAATCAAAAACCGGGTTTCTAGGTTCCAGTGCTGTGAATCAGAGCCCAGGATTCTAGGTTCCAGTGCTGTGAATCAGAACCCAGTTTCTAGGTTCCAGTGCTGTGAATCAGTACCCACGTTTTCAGTGCTGTGAATCAGAATCCAGGTTCCTAGGGTCCAGTGCTGCGAATCAGAATCCAGGTTTCTAGGTTCTAGTGCTGTGAATCAGAGCCCAGGTTTTCAGTGCTGTGAATCAGAACCCAGGTTTCTAGGTTCCCGTGCTGGGAATCAGCTGCAGATTTCTAGTTTCCAGTGCTATGAATCAAAATCCGGTTTTCCAGGTTCCAGTGCTGTGAATCGGAACAAGGTTTCTAGTTTCCAGTGCTGTGAATCAGAGCCCAGGTTTTCAGTGCTGTGAATCTGAACCCAGATTTCAAGAGCTGCGAATCAGAGCCCAGGTTTCTTGGTTCTAGTGCTGTGATTCAGAACCGGCTTTTTCAGTACTCTGAATAAGATCCAGGTTTCTATGTTCCGTGCTGTGAATTAGAATCAGGTTTCTAGGTTCCAGTGCTGTGAAACAGAATCCAGGTTTCTAGGTTCCAGTGATGTGAATCAGAGCCCAGGTTTTCAGTGCTGCGAATCTGAACCCAGTTTTCTAGGTTCCAGTGCTGTGAATCAGTACCCACGTTTTCAGTGCTGTGAATCAGAATCCAGGTTCCTAGGGTCCTGTGCTGCGAATCAGAATCCAGGTTTCTAGGTTCCAGTGCTGTGAATCAGAGCCCAGGTTTTCAGTGCTGTGAATCAGAACCCAGGTTTCTAGGTTCCCATGCTGGGAATCAGCTGCAGATTTCTAGTTTCCAGTGCTGTGAATCAGAGCCCAGGTTTTCAGTGCTGTGAATCTGAACCCAGATTTCAAGTGCTGCGAATCAGAGCCCAGGTTTCTTGGTTCTAGTGCTCTGATTCAGAACCGGCTTTTTCAGTGCTCTGAATAAGATCCAGGTTTCTATGTTCCGTGCTGTGAATAAGATCCAGGTTTCTATGTTCCGTGCTGTGAATTAGAATCAGGTTTCTAGGTTCCAGTGCTGTGAATCAGAATCCAGGTTTCTAGTTTCCAGTGATGTGAATCAGAGCCCAGGTTTTCAGTGCTGTGAATCTGAACCCAGATTTTCAGTGCTGTGAATCTGAACCCAGGTTTCTAGATTCCAGTGCAGTGAATCAGAACCAGGTTTCTAGGTTCCCGTGCTGTGAATCAGCAGCAGGTGTCTAGGTTCCAGTGCTATGAATCAAAACTCGGGTTTCTAGGTTCCAGTGCTGTGAATCGGAACAAGGTATCTAGTTTCCGGTGCTGTGAATCAGAGCCCAGGTTTTCAGTGCTGTGAATCTGATCCCAGATTTCAAGTGCTGCGAATCAGAGCCCAGGTTTCTTGGTTCTAGTGCTGTGATTCAGAACCGGCTTTTTCAGTGCTCTGAATAAGATCCAGGTTTCTATGTTCCGTGCTGTGAATAAGATCCAGGTTTCTATGTTCCGTGCTGTGAATTAGAATCAGGTTGCTAGGTTCCAGTGCTGTGAATCAGAATCCAGGTTTCTAGTTTCCAGTGATGTGAATCAGAGCCCAGGTTTTCAGTGCTGTGAATCTGAACCCAGATTTTCAGTGCTGTGAATCTGAACCCAGGTTTCTAGATTCCAGTGCAGTGAATCAGAACCAGGTTTATAGGTTCCAGTGCTGTGAATCAGACCCCAGGTTTTCAGTGCTGGGAATCTGAACCCAGATTTCTAGTGCTGTGAATCAGAGCCCAGGATTCTAGGTTCCAGTGCTGTGAATCAGAACCCAGTTTTCTAGGTTCCAGTGCTGTGAATCAGTACCCACGTTTTCAGTGCTGTGAATCAGAATCCAGGTTCCTAGGGTCCAATGCTGCGAATCAGAATCCAGGTTTCTAGGTTCTAGTGCTGTGAATCAGAACCCAGGTTTTCAGTGCTGTGAATCAGAACCCAGGTTTCTAGGTTCCCGTGCTGGGAATCAGCTGCAGATTTCTAGTTTCCAGTGCTATGAATCAAAATCCGGTTTTCCAGGTTCCAGTGCTGTGAATTGGAACAAGGTTTCTAGTTTCCAGTGCTGTGAATCAGAGCCCAGGTTTTCAGTGCTGTGAATCTGAACCCAGATTTCAAGAGCTGCGAATCAGAGCCCAGGTTTCTTGGTTCTAGTGCTGTGATTCAGAACCGGCTTTTTCAGTGCTCTGAATAAGATCCAGGTTTCTATGTTCCGTGCTGTGAATTAGAATCAGGTTTCTAGGTTCCAGTGCTGTGAAACAGAATCCAGGTTTCTAGGTTCCAGTGATGTGAATCAGAGCCCAGGTTTTCAGTGCTGTGAATCTGAACCCAGTTTTCTAGGTTCCAGTGCTGTGAATCAGTACCCACGTTTTCAGTGCTGTGAATCAGAATCCAGGTTCCTAGGGTCCAGTGCTGCGAATCAGAATCCAGGTTTCTAGGTTCCAGTGCTGTGAATCAGAGCCCAGGTTTTCAGTGCTGTGAATCAGAACCCAGGTTTCTAGGTTCCCATGCTGGGAATCAGCTGCAGATTTCTAGTTTCCAGTGCTATGAATCAAAATCCGGTTTTCCAGGTTCCAGTGCTGTGAATCGGAACAAGGTTTCTAGTTTCCAGTGCTGTGAATCAGTACCCACGTTTTCAGTGCTGTGAATCAGAATCCAGGTTCCTAGGGTCCAGTGCTGCGAATCAGAGCCCAGGTTTCTTGGTTCTAGTGCTGTGATTCAGAACCGGCTTTTTCAGTGCTCTGAATAAGATCCAGGTTTCTATGTTCCGTGCTGTGAATTAGAATCAGGTTTCTAGGTTCCAGTGCTGTGAATCAGAATCCAGGTTTCTAGTTTCCAGTGATGTGAATCAGAGCCCAGGTTTTCAGTGCTGTGAATCTGAACCCAGATTTTCAGTGCTGTGAATCTGAACCCAGGTTTCTAGATTCCAGTGCAGTGAATCAGAACCAGGTTTCTAGGTTCCCGTGCTGTGAATCAGCAGCAGGTGTCTAGGTTCCAGTGCTATGAATCAAAAACCGGGTTTCTAGGTTCCAGTGCTGTGAATCAGAACCAGGTTTATAGGTTCCAGTGCTGTGAATCAGACCCCAGGTTTTCAGTGCTGGGATTCTGAACCCAGATTTCTAGTGCTGTGAATCAGAGCCCAGGATTCTAGGTTCCAGTGCTGTGAATCAGAACCCAGGTTTCTAGGTTCCAGTGCTTTGAATCAGAACCAGGTTTCTAGGTTCCCGTGCTGTGAATCAGAACCCACGTTTTCAGTGCTGTGAATTAGAAACAATTTTCTAGTTTCCAGTGCTGTGAATCAGAACCAGGTTTCTAGGTTCCAGTGCTGTGAATCAGAACCCAGTTTTCAAGGTTCCAGTGCTGTGAATCAGTACCCACGTTTTCAGTGCTGTGAATCAGAACCCAGGTTTCTAGGTTCCCGTGCTGGGAATCAGCTGCAGATTTCTAGTTTCCAGTGCTATGAATCCAAATCCGGTTTTCCAGGTTCCAGTGCTGCGAATCAGAATCCAGGTTTCAACGTTCCAGTGCTGTGAATCAGAGCCCACGTTTTCAGTGCTGTGAATCAGAAACAAGTTTCTAAGTTCCAGTGCTGTGAATCAGAGCCCACGTTTCTGTTGCTGCGAATCAGAATCCAGGTTTCAAGGTTCCAGTGCTGCGAATCAGAATCCAGGTTTCTAGGTTCTAGTGCTGTGAATCAGAGACCAGGTTTTCAGTGCTATAAATCAGAACCAGGTTTCTACTTTCCCGTGCTGTTAATCAGCTGCAGGTTTCTAGGTTCCAGTGCAGTGAATCAGAACCCAGTTTTCTAGGTTCCAGTGCTGTGAATCAGTACCCACGTTTTCAGTGCTGTGAATCAGAATCCAGGTTCCTAGGGTCCAGTGCTGCGAATCAGAATCCAGGTTTCTAGGTTCTAGTGCTCTGAATCAGAGCCCAGGTTTTCAGTGCTGTGAATCAGAACCCAGGTTTCTAGGTTCCCATGCTGGGAATCAGCTGCAGAATTCTAGTTTCCAGTGCTATGAATCAAAATCCGGTTTTCCAGGTTCCAGTGCTGTGAATCGGAACAAGGTATCTAGTTTCCAGTGCTGTGAATCAGAGCCCAGGTTTTCAGTGCTGTGAATCTGATCCCAGATTTCAAGTGCTGCGAATCAGAGCCCAGGTTTCTTGGTTCTAGTGCTGTGATTCAGAACCGGCTTTTTCAGTGCTCTGAATAAGATCCAGGTTTCTATGTTCTGTGCTGTGAATTAGAATCAGGTTTCTAGGTTCCAGTGCTGTGAATCAGAATCCAGGTTTCTAGTTTCCAGTGATGTGAATCAGAGCCCAGGTTTTCAGTGCTGTGAATCTGAACCCAGATTTTCAGTGCTGTGAATCTGAACCCAGGTTTCTAGATTCCAGTGCAGTGAATCAGAACCAGGTTTCTAGGTTCCCATGCTGTGAATCAGCAGCAGGTGTCTAGGTTCCAGTGCTATGAATCAAAAACCGGGTTTCTAGGTTCCAGTGCTGTGAATCAGAGCCCAGGATTCTAGGTTCCAGTGCTGTGAATCAGAACCCAGTTTCTAGGTTCCAGTGCTGTGAATCAGTACCCACGTTTTCAGTGCTGTGAATCAGAATCCAGGTTCCTAGGGTCCAGTGCTGCGAATCAGAATCCAGGTTTCTAGGTTCTAGTGCTGTGAATCAGAGCCCAGGTTTTCAGTGCTGTGAATCAGAACCCAGGTTTCTAGGTTCCCGTGCTGGGAATCAGCTGCAGATTTCTAGTTTCCAGTGCTATGAATCAAAATCCGGTTTTCCAGGTTCCAGTGCTGTGAATCGGAACAAGGTTTCTAGTTTCCAGTGCTGTGAATCAGAGCCCAGGTTTTCAGTGCTGTGAATCTGAACCCAGATTTCAAGAGCTGCGAATCAGAGCCCAGGTTTCTTGGTTCTAGTGCTGTGATTCAGAACCGGCTTTTTCAGTACTCTGAATAAGATCCAGGTTTCTATGTTCCGTGCTGTGAATTAGAATCAGGTTTCTAGGTTCCAGTGCTGTGAAACAGAATCCAGGTTTCTAGGTTCCAGTGATGTGAATCAGAGCCCAGGTTTTCAGTGCTGCGAATCTGAACCCAGTTTTCTAGGTTCCAGTGCTGTGAATCAGTACCCACGTTTTCAGTGCTGTGAATCAGAATCCAGGTTCCTAGGGTCCTGTGCTGCGAATCAGAATCCAGGTTTCTAGGTTCCAGTGCTGTGAATCAGAGCCCAGGTTTTCAGTGCTGTGAATCAGAACCCAGGTTTCTAGGTTCCCATGCTGGGAATCAGCTGCAGATTTCTAGTTTCCAGTGCTGTGAATCAGAGCCCAGGTTTTCAGTGCTGTGAATCTGAACCCAGATTTCAAGTGCTGCGAATCAGAGCCCAGGTTTCTTGGTTCTAGTGCTGTGATTCAGAACCGGCTTTTTCAGTGCTCTGAATAAGATCCAGGTTTCTATGTTCCGTGCTGTGAATAAGATCCAGGTTTCTATGTTCCGTGCTGTGAATTAGAATCAGGTTTCTAGGTTCCAGTGCTGTGAATCAGAATCCAGGTTTCTAGTTTCCAGTGATGTGAATCAGAGCCCAGGTTTTCAGTGCTGTGAATCTGAACCCAGATTTTCAGTGCTGTGAATCTGAACCCAGGTTTCTAGATTCCAGTGCAGTGAATCAGAACCAGGTTTCTAGGTTCCCGTGCTGTGAATCAGCAGCAGGTGTCTAGGTTCCAGTGCTATGAATCAAAACTCGGGTTTCTAGGTTCCAGTGCTGTGAATCGGAACAAGGTATCTAGTTTCCGGTGCTGTGAATCAGAGCCCAGGTTTTCAGTGCTGTGAATCTGATCCCAGATTTCAAGTGCTGCGAATCAGAGCCCAGGTTTCTTGGTTCTAGTGCTGTGATTCAGAACCGGCTTTTTCAGTGCTCTGAATAAGATCCAGGTTTCTATGTTCCGTGCTGTGAATAAGATCCAGGTTTCTATGTTCCGTGCTGTGAATTAGAATCAGGTTGCTAGGTTCCAGTGCTGTGAATCAGAATCCAGGTTTCTAGTTTCCAGTGATGTGAATCAGAGCCCAGGTTTTCAGTGCTGTGAATCTGAACCCAGATTTTCAGTGCTGTGAATCTGAACCCAGGTTTCTAGATTCCAGTGCAGTGAATCAGAACCAGGTTTATAGGTTCCAGTGCTGTGAATCAGACCCCAGGTTTTCAGTGCTGGGAATCTGAACCCAGATTTCTAGTGCTGTGAATCAGAGCCCAGGATTCTAGGTTCCAGTGCTGTGAATCAGAACCCAGTTTTCTAGGTTCCAGTGCTGTGAATCAGTACCCACGTTTTCAGTGCTGTGAATCAGAATCCAGGTTCCTAGGGTCCAATGCTGCGAATCAGAATCCAGGTTTCTAGGTTCTAGTGCTGTGAATCAGAACCCAGGTTTTCAGTGCTGTGAATCAGAACCCAGGTTTCTAGGTTCCCGTGCTGGGAATCAGCTGCAGATTTCTAGTTTCCAGTGCTATGAATCAAAATCCGGTTTTCCAGGTTCCAGTGCTGTGAATTGGAACAAGGTTTCTAGTTTCCAGTGCTGTGAATCAGAGCCCAGGTTTTCAGTGCTGTGAATCTGAACCCAGATTTCAAGAGCTGCGAATCAGAGCCCAGGTTTCTTGGTTCTAGTGCTGTGATTCAGAACCGGCTTTTTCAGTGCTCTGAATAAGATCCAGGTTTCTATGTTCCGTGCTGTGAATTAGAATCAGGTTTCTAGGTTCCAGTGCTGTGAAACAGAATCCAGGTTTCTAGGTTCCAGTGATGTGAATCAGAGCCCAGGTTTTCAGTGCTGTGAATCTGAACCCAGTTTTCTAGGTTCCAGTGCTGTGAATCAGTACCCACGTTTTCAGTGCTGTGAATCAGAATCCAGGTTCCTAGGGTCCAGTGCTGCGAATCAGAATCCAGGTTTCTAGGTTCCAGTGCTGTGAATCAGAGCCCAGGTTTTCAGTGCTGTGAATCAGAACCCAGGTTTCTAGGTACCCATGCTGGGAATCAGCTGCAGATTTCTAGTTTCCAGTGCTATGAATCAAAATCCGGTTTTCCAGGTTCCAGTGCTGTGAATCGGAACAAGGTTTCTAGTTTCCAGTGCTGTGAATCAGTACCCACGTTTTCAGTGCTGTGAATCAGAATCCAGGTTCCTAGGGTCCAGTGCTGCGAATCAGAGCCCAGGTTTCTTGGTTCTAGTGCTGTGATTCAGAACCGGCTTTTTCAGTGCTCTGAATAAGATCCAGGTTTCTATGTTCCGTGCTGTGAATTAGAATCAGGTTTCTAGGTTCCAGTGCTGTGAATCAGAATCCAGGTTTCTAGTTTCCAGTGATGTGAATCAGAGCCCAGGTTTTCAGTGCTGTGAATCTGAACCCAGATTTTCAGTGCTGTGAATCTGAACCCAGGTTTCTAGATTCCAGTGCAGTGAATCAGAACCAGGTTTCTAGGTTCCCGTGCTGTGAATCAGCAGCAGGTGTCTAGGTTCCAGTGCTATGAATCAAAAACCGGGTTTCTAGGTTCCAGTGCTGTGAATCAGAACCAGGTTTATAGGTTCCAGTGCTGTGAATCAGACCCCAGGTTTTCAGTGCTGGGATTCTGAACCCAGATTTCTAGTGCTGTGAATCAGAGCCCAGGATTCTAGGTTCCAGTGCTGTGAATCAGAACCCAGGTTTCTAGGTTCCAGTGCTTTGAATCAGAACCAGGTTTCTAGGTTCCCGTGCTGTGAATCAGAACCCACGTTTTCAGTGCTGTGAATTAGAAACAATTTTCTAGTTTCCAGTGCTGTGAATCAGAACCAGGTTTCTAGGTTCCAGTGCTGTGAATCAGAACCCAGTTTTCAAGGTTCCAGTGCTGTGAATCAGTACCCACGTTTTCAGTGCTGTGAATCAGAACCCAGGTTTCTAGGTTCCCGTGCTGGGAATCAGCTGCAGATTTCTAGTTTCCAGTGCTATGAATCCAAATCCGGTTTTCCAGGTTCCAGTGCTGCGAATCAGAATCCAGGTTTCAACGTTCCAGTGCTGTGAATCAGAGCCCACGTTTTCAGTGCTGTGAATCAGAAACAAGTTTCTAAGTTCCAGTGCTGTGAATCAGAGCCCACGTTTCTGTTGCTGCGAATCAGAATCCAGGTTTCAAGGTTCCAGTGCTGCGAATCAGAATCCAGGTTTCTAGGTTCTAGTGCTGTGAATCAGAGACCAGGTTTTCAGTGCTATAAATCAGAACCAGGTTTCTACTTTCCCGTGCTGTTA
Source organism: Hypanus sabinus (assembly GCF_030144855.1). Classification (NCBI taxonomy): domain Eukaryota; kingdom Metazoa; phylum Chordata; class Chondrichthyes; order Myliobatiformes; family Dasyatidae; genus Hypanus; species Hypanus sabinus. Next base: position 117,977,724 of record NC_082712.1, on the reverse strand, counting down.
ATCAGCTGCAGGTTTCTAGGTTCCAGTGCAGTGAATCAGAACCCAGTTTTCTAGGTTCCAGTGCTGTGAATCAGTACCCACGTTTTCAGTGCTGTGAATCAGAATCCAGGTTCCTAGGGTCCAGTGCTGCGAATCAGAATCCAGGTTTCTAGGTTCTAGTGCTCTGAATCAGAGCCCAGGTTTTCAGTGCTGTGAATCAGAACCCAGGTTTCTAGGTTCCCATGCTGGGAATCAGCTGCAGAATTCTAGTTTCCAGTGCTATGAATCAAAATCCGGTTTTCCAGGTTCCAGTGCTGTGAATCGGAACAAGGTATCTAGTTTCCAGTGCTGTGAATCAGAGCCCAGGTTTTCAGTGCTGTGAATCTGATCCCAGATTTCAAGTGCTGCGAATCAGAGCCCAGGTTTCTTGGTTCTAGTGCTGTGATTCAGAACCGGCTTTTTCAGTGCTCTGAATAAGATCCAGGTTTCTATGTTCTGTGCTGTGAATTAGAATCAGGTTTCTAGGTTCCAGTGCTGTGAATCAGAATCCAGGTTTCTAGTTTCCAGTGATGTGAATCAGAGCCCAGGTTTTCAGTGCTGTAAATCTGAACCCAGATTTTCAGTGCTGTGAATCTGAACCCAGGTTTCTAGATTCCAGTGCAGTGAATCAGAACCAGGTTTCTAGGTTCCCGTGCCGTGAATCAGCAGCAGGTGTCTAGGTTTTCAGTGCTGTGAATCTGAACCCAGATTTTCAGTGCTGTGAATCAGAACCAGATTTATAGGTTCCAGTGCTGTGAATCAGACCCCAGGTTTTCAGTGCTCGGAATCTGAACCCAGATTTCTAGTGCTGTGAATCAGAGCCCAGGATTCTAGGTTCCAGTGCTGTGAATCAGAACCCAGTTTTCTAGGTTCCAGTGCTGTGAATCAGTACCCACGTTTTCAGTGCTGTGAATCAGAATCCAGGTTTCTAGGTTCTAGTGCTGTGAATCAGAGACCAGGTTTTCAGTGCTGTAAATCAGAACCAGGTTTCTAGTTTCCCGTGCTGTTAATCAGCTGCAGGTTTCTAGGTTCCAGTGCAGTGAATCAAAATCCGGGTTTCCAGTTTCCAGTGCTGTGAATCGGAACCAGGTTTCTAGGTTCCATTGCTGTGAATCAGAGCCCAGGTTTTCAGTGCTGTGAATCTGATCCCAGATTCCTAGTGCTGTGAATCAGAACCAGGTTTCTCGGCTCCAGTACAGTGAATCAACACCAGGTTTCTAGGTTCCAGTGCTGTGAATCAGAGCCCACGTTTTCAGTACTGTGAATCAGAACCAGGTTTCTAGGTTCCAGTGCTGTGAATCAGAGCCCAGGTTTTCAGTGCTGGGAATCTGAACCCAGATTTCTAGTGCTGTGAATCAGAGCCCAGGATTCTAGGTTCCAGTGCTGTGAATCAGAAACCGGATTTCTAGGTTCCAGTGCTGTGAATCAGAACCAGGTTTATAGGTTCCAGTGCTGTGAATCAGACCCCAGGTTTTCAGTGCTGGGAATCTGAACCCAGATTTCTAGTGCTCTGAATCAGAGCCCAGGATTCTAGGTTCCAGTGCTGTGAATCAGAACCCAGTTTTCTAGGTTCCAGTGCTGTGAATCAGTACCCACGTTTTCAGTGCTGTGAATCAGAATCCAGGTTCCTAGGGTCCAGTGCTGCGAATCAGAATCCAGGTTTCTAGGTTCCAGTGCTGTGAATCAGAGCCCAGGTTTTCAGTGCTGTGAATCAGAACCCAGGTTTCTAGGTTCCCATGCTGGGAATCAGCTGCAGATTTCTAGTTTCCAGTGCTATGAATCAAAATCCGGTTTTCCAGGTTCCAGTGCTGTGAATCGGAACAAGGTTTCTAGTTTCCAGTGCTGTGAATCAGAGCCCAGGTTTTCAGTGCTGTGAATCTGAACCCAGATTTCAAGTGCTGCGAATCAGAGCCCAGGTTTCTTGGTTCTAGTGCTGTGATTCAGAACCGGCTTTTACAGTGCTCTGAATAAGATCCAGGTTTCTATGTTCCGTGCTGTGAATTAGAATCAGGTTTCTAGGTTCCAGTGCTGTGAATCAGAATCCAGGTTTCTAGTTTCCAGTTATGTGAATCAGAGCCCAGGTTTTCAGTGCTGTGAATCTGAACCCAGATTTCCAGTGCAGTGAATCAGAACCCGGTTTCTAGTTTCCCGTGCTGTGAATCAGCAGCAGGTGTCTAGGTTCCAGTGCTATGAATCAAAAACCGGGTTTCTAGGTTCCAGTGCTGTGAATCAGAACCAGGTTTATAGGTTCCAGTGCTGTGAATCAGACCCCAGGTTTTCAGTGCTGGGAATCTGAACCCAGATTTCTAGTGCTGTGAATCAGAGCCCAGGATTCTAGGTTCCAGTGCTGTGAATCAGAACCCAGTTTTCTAGGTTCCAGTGCTGTGAATCAGTACCCACGTTTTCAGTGCTGTGAATCAGAATCCAGGTTCCTAGGGTCCAGTGCTGCGAATCAGAATCCAGGTTTCTAGGTTCTAGTGCTGTGAATCAGAGCCCAGGTTTTCAGTGCTGTGAATCAGAACCCAGGTTTCTAGGTTCCCGTGCTGGGAATCAGCTGCAGATTTCTAGTTTCCAGTGCTATGAATCAAAATCCGGTTTTCCAGGTCCCAGTGCTGTGAATCAGAACAAGGTTTCTAGTTTCCAGTGCTGTGAATCAGAGCCCAGGTTTTCAGTGCTGTGAATCTGAACCCAGATTTCAAGAGCTGCGAATCAGAGCCCAGGTTTCTTGGTTCTAGTGCTGTGATTCAGAACCGGCTTTTTCAGGGCTCTGAATAAGATCCAGGTTTCTATGTTCCGTGCTGTGAATTAGAATCAGGTTTCTAGGCTCCAGTGCTGTGAAACAGAATCCAGGTTTCTAGGTTCCAGTGATGTGAATCAGAGCCCAGGTTTTCAGTGCTGTGAATCAGAATCCAGGTTCCTAGGGTCCAGTGCTGCGAATCAGAATCCAGGTTTCTAGGTTCCAGTGCTGTGAATCAGAGCCCAGGTTTTCAGTGCTGTGAATCAGAACCCAGGTTTCTAGGTTCCCGTGCTGGGAATCAGCTGCAGAATTCTAGTTTCCAGTGCTATGAATCAAAATCCGGTTTTCCAGGTTCCAGTGCTGTGAATCGGAACAAGGTATCTAGTTTCCAGTGCTGTGAATCAGAGCCCAGGTTTTCAGTGCTGTGAATCTGATCCCAGATTTGAAGAGCTGCGAATCAGAGCCCAGGTTTCTTGGTTCTAGTGCTGTGATTCAGAACCGGCTTTTTAAGTGCTCTGAATAAGATCCAGGTTTCTATGTTCCGTGCTGTGAATTCGAATCAGGTTTCTAGGTTCCAGTGCTGTGAATCAGAATCCAGGTTTCTAGTTTCCAGTGATGTGAATCAGAGCTCAGGTTTTCAGTGCTGTGAATCTGAACCCAGATTTTCAGTGCTGTGAATCTGAACCCAGGTTTCTAGATTCCAGTGCAGTAAATCAGAACCAGGTTTCTAGGTTCCCGTGCCGTGAATCAGCAGCAGGTGTCTAGGTTCCAGTGCTATGAATCAAAAACCGGGTTTCTAGGTTCCAGTGCTGTGAATCAGAACCAGATTTATAGGTTCCAGTGCTGTGAATCAGACCCCAGGTTTTCAGTGCTGGGAATCTGAACCCAGATTTCTAGTGCTGTGAATCAGAGCCCAGGATTCTAGGTTCCAGTGCTGTGAATCAGAACCCAGTTTTCTAGGTTCCAGTGCTGTGAATCAGTACCCACGTTTTCAGTGCTGTGAATCAGAATCCAGGTTTCTAGGTTCTAGTGCTGTGAATCAGAGACCAGGTTTTCAGTGCTGTAAATCAGAACCAGGTTTCTAGTTTCCCGTGCTGTTAATCAGCTGCAGGTTTCTAGGTTCCAGTGCAGTGAATCAAAATCCGGGTTTCCAGTTTCCAGTGCTGTGAATCGGAACCAGGTTTCTAGGTTCCATTGCTGTGAATCAGAGCCCAGGTTTTCAGTGCTGTGAATCTGATCCCAGATTCCTAGTGCTGTGAATCAGAACCAGGTTTCTCGGCTCCAGTACAGTGAATCAGCACCAGGTTTCTAGGTTCCAGTGCTGTGAATCAGAGCCCACGTTTTCAGTACTGTGAATCAGAACCAGGTTTCTAGGTTCCAGTGCTGTGAATCAGAGCCCAGGTTTTCAGTGCTGGGAATCTGAACCCAGATTTCTAGTGCTGTGAATCAGAGCCCAGGTTTCTAGGTTCCAGTGCTGTGAATCAGAAACCAGGTTTCTGGGTTCCAGTGCTGTGAATCAGAACCAGGTTTATAGGTTCCAGTGCTGTGAATCAGACCCCAGGTTTTCAGTGCTGGGAATCTGAACCCAGATTTCTAGTGCTGTGAATCAGAGCCCAGGTTTCTAGGTTCCAGTGCTGTGAAACAGAATCCAGGTTTCTAGGTTCCAGTGATGTGAATCAGAGCCCAGGTTTTCAGTGCTGTGAATCTGAACCCAGTTTTCTAGGTTCCAGTGCTGTGAATCAGTACCCACGTTTTCAGTGCTGTGAATCAGAATCCAGGTTCCTAGGGTCCAGTGCTGCGAATCAGAATCCAGGTTTCTAGGTTCCAGTGCTGTGAATCAGAGCCCAGGTTTTCAGTGCTGTGAATCAGAACCCAGGTTTCTAGGTTCCCATGCTGGGAATCAGCTGCAGATTTCTAGTTTCCAGTGCTATGAATCAAAATCCGGTTTTCCAGGTTCCAGTGCTGTGAATCGGAACAAGGTTTCTAGTTTCCAGTGCTGTGAATCAGAGCCCAGGTTTTCAGTGCTGTGAATCTGAACCCAGATTTCAAGTGCTGCGAATCAGAGCCCAGGTTTCTTGGTTCTAGTGCTGTGATTCAGAGCCCAGGTTTTCAGTGCTGTGAATCAGAACCCAGTTTTCTAGGTTCCCGTGCTGGGAATCAGGTGCAGATTTCTAGTTTCCAGTGCTATGAATCAAAATCCGGTTTTCCAGGTTCCAGTGCTGTGAATCGGAACAAGGTTTCTAGTTTCCAGTGCTGCGAATCAGAGCCCAGGTTTCTTGGTTCTAGTGCTGTGATTCAGAACCGGCTTTTTCAGTGCTCTGAATAAGATCCAGGTTTCTATGTTCCGTGCTGTGAATTAGAATCAGGTTTCTAGGTTCCAGTGCTGTGAATCAGAATCCAGGTTTCTAGTTTCCAGTGATGTGAATCAGAGCCCAGGTTTTCAGTGCTGTGAATCTGAACCCAGATTTTCAGTGCTGTGAATCTGAATCCAGGTTTCTAGGTTCCAGTGCTGTGAATCAGACCCCAGGTTTTCAGTGCTGGGAATCTGAACCCAGATTTCTAGTGCTGTGAATCAGAGCCCAGGATTCTAGGTTCCAGTGCTGTGAATCAGAACCCAGTTTTCTAGGTTCCAGTGCTGTGAATCAGTACCCACGTTTTCAGTGCTGTGAATCAGAATCCAGGTTCCTAGGGTCCAGTGCTGCGAATCAGAATCCAGGTTTCTAGGTTCCAGTGCTGTGAATCAGAGCCCAGGTTTTCAGTGCTGTGAATCAGAACCCAGGTTTCTAGGTTCCCATGCTGGGAATCAGCTGCAGATTTCTAGTTTCCAGTGCTATGAATCAAAATCCGGTTTTCCAGGTTCCAGTGCTGTGAATCGGAACAAGGTTTCTAGTTTCCAGTGCTGTGAATCAGAGCCCAGGTTTTCAGTGCTGTGAATCTGAACCCAGATTTCAAGTGCTGCGAATCAGAGCCCAGGTTTCTTGGTTCTAGTGCTGTGATTCAGAACCGGCTTTTACAGTGCTCTGAATAAGATCCAGGTTTCTATGTTCCGTGCTGTGAATTAGAATCAGGTTTCTAGGTTCCAGTGCTGTGAATCAGAATCCAGGTTTCTAGTTTCCAGTTATGTGAATCAGAGCCCAGGTTTTCAGTGCTGTGAATCTGAACCCAGATTTCCAGTGCAGTGAATCAGAACCCGGTTTCTAGTTTCCCGTGCTGTGAATCAGCAGCAGGTGTCTAGGTTCCAGTGCTATGAATCAAAAACCGGGTTTCTAGGTTCCAGTGCTGTGAATCAGAACCAGGTTTATAGGTTCCAGTGCTGTGAATCAGACCCCAGGTTTTCAGTGCTGGGAATCTGAACCCAGATTTCTAGTGCTGTGAATCAGAGCCCTGGATTCTAGGTTCCAGTGCTGTGAATCAGAACCCAGTTTTCTAGGTTCCAGTGCTGTGAATCAGTACCCACGTTTTCAGTGCTGTGAATCAGAATCCAGGTTCCTAGGGTCCAGTGCTGCGAATCAGAATCCAGGTTTCTAGGTTCTAGTGCTGTGAATCAGAGCCCAGGTTTTCAGTGCTGTGAATCAGAACCCAGGTTTCTAGCTTCCCGTGCTGGGAATCAGCTGCAGATTTCTAGTTTCCAGTGCTATGAATCAAAATCCGGTTTTCCAGGTCCCAGTGCTGTGAATCGGAACAAGGTTTCTAGTTTCCAGTGCTGTGAATCAGAGCCCAGGTTTTCAGTGCTGTGAATCTGAACCCAGATTTCAAGAGCTGCGAATCAGAGCCCAGGTTTCTTGGTTCTAGTGCTCTGATTCAGAACCGGCTTTTTCAGGGCTCTGAATAAGATCCAGGTTTCTATGTTCCGTGCTGTGAATTAGAATCAGGTTTCTAGGCTCCAGTGCTGTGAAACAGAATCCAGGTTTCTAGGTTCCAGTGATGTGAATCAGAGCCCAGGTTTTCAGTGCTGTGAATCAGAATCCAGGTTCCTAGGGTCCAGTGCTGCGAATCAGAATCCAGGTTTCTAGGTTCCAGTGCTCTGAATCAGAGCCCAGGTTTTCAGTGCTGTGAATCAGAACCCAGGTTTCTAGGTTCCCGTGCTGGGAATCAGCTGCAGAATTCTAGTTTCCAGTGCTATGAATCAAAATCCGGTTTTCCAGGTTCCAGTGCTGTGAATCGGAACAAGGTATCTAGTTTCCAGTGCTGTGAATCAGAGCCCAGGTTTTCAGTGCTGTGAATCTGATCCCAGATTTGAAGAGCTGCGAATCAGAGCCCAGGTTTCTTGGTTCTAGTGCTGTGATTCAGAACCGGCTTTTACAGTGCTCTGAATAAGATCCAGGTTTCTATGTTCCGTGCTGTGAATTAGAATCAGGTTTCTAGGTTCCAGTGCTGTGAATCAGAATCCAGGTTTCTAGTTTCCAGTTATGTGAATCAGAGCCCAGGTTTTCAGTGCTGTGAATCTGAACCCAGATTTCCAGTGCAGTGAATCAGAACCCGGTTTCTAGTTTCCCGTGCTGTGAATCAGCAGCAGGTGTCTAGGTTCCAGTGCTATGAATCAAAAACCGGGTTTCTAGGTTCCAGTGCTGTGAATCAGAACCAGGTTTATAGGTTCCAGTGCTGTGAATCAGACCCCAGGTTTTCAGTGCTGGGAATCTGAACCCAGATTTCTAGTGCTGTGAATCAGAGCCCTGGATTCTAGGTTCCAGTGCTGTGAATCAGAACCCAGTTTTCTAGGTTCCAGTGCTGTGAATCAGTACCCACGTTTTCAGTGCTGTGAATCAGAATCCAGGTTCCTAGGGTCCAGTGCTGCGAATCAGAATCCAGGTTTCTAGGTTCTAGTGCTGTGAATCAGAGCCCAGGTTTTCAGTGCTGTGAATCAGAACCCAGGTTTCTAGCTTCCCGTGCTGGGAATCAGCTGCAGATTTCTAGTTTCCAGTGCTATGAATCAAAATCCGGTTTTCCAGGTCCCAGTGCTGTGAATCGGAACAAGGTTTCTAGTTTCCAGTGCTGTGAATCAGAGCCCAGGTTTTCAGTGCTGTGAATCTGAACCCAGATTTCAAGAGCTGCGAATCAGAGCCCAGGTTTCTTGGTTCTAGTGCTCTGATTCAGAACCGGCTTTTTCAGGGCTCTGAATAAGATCCAGGTTTCTATGTTCCGTGCTGTGAATTAGAATCAGGTTTCTAGGCTCCAGTGCTGTGAAACAGAATCCAGGTTTCTAGGTTCCAGTGATGTGAATCAGAGCCCAGGTTTTCAGTGCTGTGAATCAGAATCCAGGTTCCTAGGGTCCAGTGCTGCGAATCAGAATCCAGGTTTCTAGGTTCCAGTGCTCTGAATCAGAGCCCAGGTTTTCAGTGCTGTGAATCAGAACCCAGGTTTCTAGGTTCCCGTGCTGGGAATCAGCTGCAGAATTCTAGTTTCCAGTGCTATGAATCAAAATCCGGTTTTCCAGGTTCCAGTGCTGTGAATCGGAACAAGGTATCTAGTTTCCAGTGCTGTGAATCAGAGCCCAGGTTTTCAGTGCTGTGAATCTGATCCCAGATTTGAAGAGCTGCGAATCAGAGCCCAGGTTTCTTGGTTCTAGTGCTGTGATTCAGAACCGGCTTTTTAAGTGCTCTGAATAAGATCCAGGTTTCTATGTTCCGTGCTGTGAATTCGAATCAGGTTTCTAGGTTCCAGTGCTGTGAATCAGAATCCAGGTTTCTAGTTTCCAGTGATGTGAATCAGAGCTCAGGTTTTCAGTGCTGTGAATCTGAACCCAGATTTTCAGTGCTGTGAATCTGAACCCAGGTTTCTAGATTCCAGTGCAGTGAATCAGAACCAGGTTTCTAGGTTCCCGTGCCGTGAATCAGCAGCAGGTGTCTAGGTTCCAGTGCTATGAATCAAAAACCGGGTTTCTAGGTTCCAGTGCTGTGAATCAGAACCAGATTTATAGGTTCCAGTGCTGTGAATCAGACCCCAGGTTTTCAGTGCTGGGAATCTGAACCCAGATTTCTAGTGCTGTGAATCAGAGCCCAGGATTCTAGGTTCCAGTGCTGTGAATCAGAACCCAGTTTTCTAGGTTCCAGTGCTGTGAATCAGTACCCACGTTTTCAGTGCTGTGAATCAGAATCCAGGTTTCTAGGTTCTAGTGCTGTGAATCAGAGACCAGGTTTTCAGTGCTGTAAATCAGAACCAGGTTTCTAGTTTCCCGTGCTGTTAATCAGCTGCAGGTTTCTAGGTTCCAGTGCAGTGAATCAAAATCCGGGTTTCCAGTTTCCAGTGCTGTGAATCGGAACCAGGTTTCTAGGTTCCATTGCTGTGAATCAGAGCCCAGGTTTTCAGTGCTGTGAATCTGATCCCAGATTCCTAGTGCTGTGAATCAGAACCAGGTTTCTCGGCTCCAGTACAGTGAATCAGCACCAGGTTTCTAGGTTCCAGTGCTGTGAATCAGAGCCCACGTTTTCAGTACTGTGAATCAGAACCAGGTTTCTAGGTTCCAGTGCTGTGAATCAGAGCCCAGGTTTTCAGTGCTGGGAATCTGAACCCAGATTTCTAGTGCTGTGAATCAGAGCCCAGGTTTCTAGGTTCCAGTGCTGTGAATCAGAAACCAGGTTTCTGGGTTCCAGTGCTGTGAATCAGAACCAGGTTTATAGGTTCCAGTGCTGTGAATCAGACCCCAGGTTTTCAGTGCTGGGAATCTGAACCCAGATTTCTAGTGCTGTGAATCAGAGCCCAGGTTTCTAGGTTCCAGTGCTGTGAAACAGAATCCAGGTTTCTAGGTTCCAGTGATGTGAATCAGAGCCCAGGTTTTCAGTGCTGTGAATCTGAACCCAGTTTTCTAGGTTCCAGTGCTGTGAATCAGTACCCACGTTTTCAGTGCTGTGAATCAGAACCCAGGTTTCTAGGTTCCAGTGCTGTGAATCAGAGCCCAGGTTTTCAGTGCTGTGAATCAGAACCCAGGATTCTAGGTTCCCATGCTGGGAATCAGCTGCAGATTTCTAGTTTCCAGTGCTATGAATCAAAATCCGGTTTTCCAGGTTCCAGTGCTGTGAATCGGAACAAGGTTTCTAGTTTCCAGTGCTGTGAATCAGAGCCCAGGTTTTCAGTGCTGTGAATCTGAACCCAGATTTCAAGTGCTGCGAATCAGAGCCCAGGTTTCTTGGTTCTAGTGCTGTGATTCAGAGCCCAGGTTTTCAGTGCTGTGAATCAGAACCCAGTTTTCTAGGTTCCCGTGCTGGGAATCAGCTGCAGATTTCTAGTTTCCAGTGCTATGAATCAAAATCCGGTTTTCCAGGTTCCAGTGCTGTGAATCGGAACAAGGTTTCTAGTTTCCAGTGCTGCGAATCAGAGCCCAGGTTTCTTGGTTCTAGTGCTGTGATTCAGAACCGGCTTTTTCAGTGCTCTGAATAAGATCCAGGTTTCTATGTTCCGTGCTGTGAATTAGAATCAGGTTTCTAGGTTCCAGTGCTGTGAATCAGAATCCAGGTTTCTAGTTTCCAGTGATGTGAATCAGAGCCCAGGTTTTCAGTGCTGTGAATCTGAACCCAGATTTTCAGTGCTGTGAATCTGAACCCAGGTTTCTAGGTTCCAGTGCTGTGAATCAGAACCCAGTTTTCTAGGTTCCAGTGCTGTGAATCAGTACCCACGTTTTCAGTGCTGTGAATCAGAATCCAGGTTCCTAGGGTCCAGTGCTGCGAATCAGAATCCAGGTTTCTAGGTTCTAGTGCTATAAATCAAAAACCGTGTTTCTAGGTTCCAGTGCTGTGAATCAGAACCAGGTTTATAGGTTCCAGTGCTGTGAATCAGACCCCAGGTTTTCAGTGCTGGGAACCTGAACCCAGATTTCTAGTGCTGTGAATCAGAGCCCAGGATTCTAGGTTCCAGTGCTGTGAATCAGAACCCAGTTTTCTAGGTTCCAGTGCTGTGAATCAGTACCCACGTTTTCAGTGCTGTGAATCAGAATCCAGGTTCCTAGGGTCCAGTGCTGCGAATCAGAATCCAGGTTTCTAGGTTCTAGTGCTGTGAATCAGAGCCCAGGTTTTCAGTGCTGTGAATCAGAACCCAGTTTACTAGGTTCCCGTGCTGGGAATCAGCTGCAGATTTCTAGTTTCCAGTGCTATGAATCAAAATCCGGTTTTCCAGGTTCCAGTGCTGTGAATCGGAACAAGGTTTCTAGTTTCCAGTGCTGTGAATCAGAGCCCAGGTTTTCAGTGCTGTGAATCTGAACCCAGTTTTCTAGGTTCCAGTGCTGTGAATCAGTACCCACGTTTTCAGTGCTGTGAATCAGAATCCAGGTTCCTAGGGTCCAGTGCTGCGAATCAGAATCCAGGTTTCTAGGTTCCAGTGCTGTGAATCAGAGCCCAGGTTTTCAGTGCTGTGAATCAGAACCCAGGTTTCTAGGTTCCCATGCTGGGAATCAGCTGCAGATTTCTAGTTTCCAGTGCTATGAATCAAAATCCGGTTTTCCAGGTTCCAGTGCTGTGAATCGGAACAAGTTTTCTAGTTTCCAGTGCTGTGAATCAGTACCCACGTTTTCAGTGCTGTGAATCAGAATCCAGGTTCCTAGGGTCCAGTGCTGCGAATCAGAGCCCAGGTTTCTTGGTTCTAGTGCTGTGATTCAGAACCGGCTTTTTCAGTGCTCTGAATAAGATCCAGGTTTCTATGTTCCGTGCTGTGAATTAGAATCAGGTTTCTAGGTTCCAGTGCTGTGAATCAGAATCCAGGTTTCTAGTTTCCAGTGATGTGAATCAGAGCCCAGGTTTTCAGTGCTGTGAATCTGAACCCAGATTTTCAGTGCTGTGAATCTGAACCCAGGTTTCTAGATTCCAGTTCAGTGAATCAGAACCAGGTTTCTAGGTTCCCGTGCTGTGAATCAGCAGCAGGTGTCTAGGTTCCAGTGCTATGAATCAAAAACCGGGATTCTAGGTTCCAGTGCTGTGAATCAGAACCAGGTTTATAGGTTCCAGTGCTGTGAATCAGACCCCAGGTTTTCAGTGCTGTGAATCTGAACCCAGATTTCAAGAGCTGCGAATCAGAGCCCAGGTTTCTTGGTTCTAGTGCTGTGATTCAGAACCGGCTTTTTCAGTGCTCTGAATAAGATCCAGGTTTCTATGTTCCGTGCTGTGAATTAGAATCAGGTTTCTAGGCTCCAGTGCTGTGAAACAGAATCCAGGTTTCTAGGTTCCAGTGATGTGAATCAGAGCCCAGGTTTTCAGTGCTGTGAATCAGAATCCAGGTTCCTAGGGTCCAGTGCTGCGAATCAGAATCCAGGTTTCTAGGTTCCAGTGCTCTGAATCAGAGCCCAGGTTTTCAGTGCTGTGAATCAGAACCCAGGTTTCTAGGTTCCCGTGCTGGGAATCAGCTGCAGAATTCTAGTTTCCAGTGCTATGAATCAAAATCCGGTTTTCCAGGTTCCAGTGCTGTGAATCGGAACAAGGTATCTAGTTTCCAGTGCTGTGAATCAGAGCCCAGGTTTTCAGTGCTGTGAATCTGATCCCAGATTTGAAGAGCTGCGAATCAGAGCCCAGGTTTCTTGGTTCTAGTGCTGTGATTCAGAACCGGCTTTTTAAGTGCTCTGAATAAGATCCAGGTTTCTATGTTCCGTGCTGTGAATTCGAATCAGGTTTCTAGGTTCCAGTGCTGTGAATCAGAATCCAGGTTTCTAGTTTCCAGTGATGTGAATCAGAGCTCAGGTTTTCAGTGCTGTGAATCTGAACCCAGATTTTCAGTGCTGTGAATCTGAACCCAGGTTTCTAGATTCCAGTGCAGTGAATCAGAACCAGGTTTCTAGGTTCCCGTGCCGTGAATCAGCAGCAGGTGTCTAGGTTCCAGTGCTATGAATCAAAAACCGGGTTTCTAGGTTCCAGTGCTGTGAATCAGAACCAGATTTATAGGTTCCAGTGCTGTGAATCAGACCCCAGGTTTTCAGTGCTGGGAATCTGAACCCAGATTTCTAGTGCTGTGAATCAGAGCCCAGGATTCTAGGTTCCAGTGCTGTGAATCAGAACCCAGTTTTCTAGGTTCCAGTGCTGTGAATCAGTACCCACGTTTTCAGTGCTGTGAATCAGAATCCAGGTTTCTAGGTTCTAGTGCTGTGAATCAGAGACCAGGTTTTCAGTGCTGTAAATCAGAACCAGGTTTCTAGTTTCCCGTGCTGTTAATCAGCTGCAGGTTTCTAGGTTCCAGTGCAGTGAATCAAAATCCGGGTTTCCAGTTTCCAGTGCTGTGAATCGGAACCAGGTTTCTAGGTTCCATTGCTGTGAATCAGAGCCCAGGTTTTCAGTGCTGTGAATCTGATCCCAGATTCCTAGTGCTGTGAATCAGAACCAGGTTTCTCGGCTCCAGTACAGTGAATCAGCACCAGGTTTCTAGGTTCCAGTGCTGTGAATCAGAGCCCACGTTTTCAGTACTGTGAATCAGAACCAGGTTTCTAGGTTCCAGTGCTGTGAATCAGAGCCCAGGTTTTCAGTGCTGGGAATCTGAACCCAGATTTCTAGTGCTGTGAATCAGAGCCCAGGTTTCTAGGTTCCAGTGCTGTGAATCAGAAACCAGGTTTCTGGGTTCCAGTGCTGTGAATCAGAACCAGGTTTATAGGTTCCAGTGCTGTGAATCAGACCCCAGGTTTTCAGTGCTGGGAATCTGAACCCAGATTTCTAGTGCTGTGAATCAGAGCCCAGGTTTCTAGGTTCCAGTGCTGTGAAACAGAATCCAGGTTTCTAGGTTCCAGTGATGTGAATCAGAGCCCAGGTTTTCAGTGCTGTGAATCTGAACCCAGTTTTCTAGGTTCCAGTGCTGTGAATCAGTACCCACGTTTTCAGTGCTGTGAATCAGAACCCAGGTTTCTAGGTTCCAGTGCTGTGAATCAGAGCCCAGGTTTTCAGTGCTGTGAATCAGAACCCAGGTTTCTAGGTTCCCATGCTGGGAATCAGCTGCAGATTTCTAGTTTCCAGTGCTATGAATCAAAATCCGGTTTTCCAGGTTCCAGTGCTGTGAATCGGAACAAGGTTTCTAGTTTCCAGTGCTGTGAATCAGAGCCCAGGTTTTCAGTGCTGTGAATCTGAACCCAGATTTCAAGTGCTGCGAATCAGAGCCCAGGTTTCTTGGTTCTAGTGCTGTGATTCAGAGCCCAGGTTTTCAGTGCTGTGAATCAGAACCCAGTTTTCTAGGTTCCCGTGCTGGGAATCAGCTGCAGATTTCTAGTTTCCAGTGCTATGAATCAAAATCCGGTTTTCCAGGTTCCAGTGCTGTGAATCGGAACAAGGTTTCTAGTTTCCAGTGCTGCGAATCAGAGCCCAGGTTTCTTGGTTCTAGTGCTGTGATTCAGAACCGGCTTTTTCAGTGCTCTGAATAAGATCCAGGTTTCTATGTTCCGTGCTGTGAATTAGAATCAGGTTTCTAGGTTCCAGTGCTGTGAATCAGAATCCAGGTTTCTAGTTTCCAGTGATGTGAATCAGAGCCCAGGTTTTCAGTGCTGTGAATCTGAACCCAGATTTTCAGTGCTGTGAATCTGAACCCAGGTTTCTAGGTTCCAGTGCTGTGAATCAGAACCCAGTTTTCTAGGTTCCAGTGCTGTGAATCAGTACCCACGTTTTCAGTGCTGTGAATCAGAATCCAGGTTCCTAGGGTCCAGTGCTGCGAATCAGAATCCAGGTTTCTAGGTTCTAGTGCTATAAATCAAAAACCGGGTTTCTAGGTTCCAGTGCTGTGAATCAGAACCAGATTTATAGGTTCCAGTGCTGTGAATCAGACCCCAGGTTTTCAGTGCTGGGAACCTGAACCCAGATTTCTAGTGCTGTGAATCAGAGCCCAGGATTCTAGGTTCCAGTGCTGTGAATCAGAACCCAGTTTTCTAGGTTCCAGTGCTGTGAATCAGTACCCACGTTTTCAGTGCTGTGAATCAGAATCCAGGTTCCTAGGGTCCAGTGCTGCGAATCAGAATCCAGGTTTCTAGGTTCTAGTGCTGTGAATCAGAGCCCAGGTTTTCAGTGCTGTGAATCAGAACCCAGTTTACTAGGTTCCCGTGCTGGGAATCAGCTGCAGATTTCTAGTTTCCAGTGCTATGAATCAAAATCCGGTTTTCCAGGTTCCAGTGCTGTGAATCGGAACAAGGTTTCTAGTTTCCAGTGCTGTGAATCAGAGCCCAGGTTTTCAGTGCTGTGAATCTGAACCCAGTTTTCTAGGTTCCAGTGCTGTGAATCAGTACCCACGTTTTCAGTGCTGTGAATCAGAATCCAGGTTCCTAGGGTCCAGTGCTGCGAATCAGAATCCAGGTTTCTAGGTTCCAGTGCTGTGAATCAGAGCCCAGGTTTTCAGTGCTGTGAATCAGAACCCAGGTTTCTAGGTTCCCATGCTGGGAATCAGCTGCAGATTTCTAGTTTCCAGTGCTATGAATCAAAATCCGGTTTTCCAGGTTCCAGTGCTGTGAATCGGAACAAGTTTTCTAGTTTCCAGTGCTGTGAATCAGTACCCACGTTTTCAGTGCTGTGAATCAGAATCCAGGTTCCTAGGGTCCAGTGCTGCGAATCAGAGCCCAGGTTTCTTGGTTCTAGTGCTGTGATTCAGAACCGGCTTTTTCAGTGCTCTGAATAAGATCCAGGTTTCTATGTTCCGTGCTGTGAATTAGAATCAGGTTTCTAGGTTCCAGTGCTGTGAATCAGAATCCAGGTTTCTAGTTTCCAGTGATGTGAATCAGAGCCCAGGTTTTCAGTGCTGTGAATCTGAACCCAGATTTTCAGTGCTGTGAATCTGAACCCAGGTTTCTAGATTCCAGTTCAGTGAATCAGAACCAGGTTTCTAGGTTCCCGTGCTGTGAATCAGAACCAGGTTTATAGGTTCCAGTGCTGTGAATCAGACCCCAGGTTTTCAGTGCTGGGAATCTGAACCCAGATTTCTAGTGCTGTGAATCAGAGCCCAGGATTCTAGGTTCCAGTGCTGTGAATCAGAACCCAGGTTTCTAGGTTCCAGTGCTTTGAATCAGAACCAGGTTTCTAGGTTCCCGTGCTGTGAATCAGAGCCCAGGTTTCCAGTGCTGTGAATCAGAACCAGGTTTCTAGGTTCCAGTGCTGTGAATCAGAACCCAGTTTTCAAGGTTCCAGTGCTGTGAATCAGTACCCACGTTTTCACTGCTGTGAATCAGAAACAAGTTTCTAAGTTCCAGTGCTGTGAATCAGAGCCCACGTCTTCAGTTCTGTGAATTAGAAACAATTTTCTAGTTTCCAGTGCTGTGAATCAGAACCCAGGTTTCTAGGTTCCCGTGCTGGGAATCAGCTGCAGATTTCTAGTTTCCAGTGCTATGAATCCAAATCCGGTTTTCCAGGTTCCAGTGCTGCGAATCAGAATCCAGGTTTCAACGTTCCAGTGCTGTGAATCAGAGCCCACGTTTTCAGTGCTGTGAATCAGAAACAACTTTCTAAGTTCCAGTGCTGTGAATCAGAGCCCACATTTCTGTTGCTGCGAATCAGAATCCAGGTTTCAAGGTTCCAGTGCTGCGAATCAGAATCCAGGTTTCTAGGTTCTAGTGCTGTGAATCAGAGACCAGGTTTTCAGTGCTGTAAATCAGAACCAGGTTTCTAGTTTCCCGTGCTGTTAATCAGCTGCAGGTTTCTAGGTTCCAGTGCAGTGAATCAAAATCCGGGTTTCCAGTTTCCAGTGCTGTGAATCAGAAACAAGTTTCTAAGTTCCAGTCCTGTGAATCAGAACCCAGGTTTCTAGGTTCCCGTGCTGGGAATCAGCTGCAGATTTCTAGTTTCCAGTGCTATGAATCAAAATCCGGTTTTCCAGGTTCCAGTGCTGTGAATCGCAACAAGGTTTCTAGTTTCCAGTGCTGTGAATCAGAGCCCAGGTTTTCAGTGCTGTGAATCTGAACCCAGATTTCAAGAGCTGCGAATCAGAGCCCAGGTTTCTTGGTTCTAGTGCTGTGATTCAGAACCGGCTTTTTCAGTGCTCTGAATAAGATCCAGGTTTCTATGTTCCGTGCTGTGAATTAGAATCAGGTTTCTAGGTTCCAGTGCTGTGAATCAGAATCCAGGTTTCTAGTTTCCAGTGATGTGAATCAGAGCCCAGGTTTTCAGTGCTGTGAATCTGAACCCAGATTTTCAGTGCTGTGAATCTGAACCCAGGTTTCTAGGTTCCAGTGCTGTGAATCAGAACCCAGTTTTCTAGGTTCCAGTGCTGTGAATCAGTACCCACGTTTTCAGTGCTGTGAATCAGAATCCAGGTTCCTAGGTTCTAGTGCTGTGAATCAGAATCCAGGTTTCTAGGTTCCCGTGCTGGGAATCAGCTGCAGATTTCTAGTTTCCAGTGCTATGAATCAAAATCCGGTTTACCAGGTTCCAGTGCTGTGAATCGGAACAAGGTTTCTAGTTTCCAGTGCTGTGAATCAGAGCCCAGGTTTTCAGTGCTGTGAATCTGAACCAAGATTTCAAGAGCTGCGAATCAGAGCCCAGGTTTCTTGTTTCTAGTGCTGTGATTCAGAACCGGCTTTTTCAGTGCTCTGAATAAGATCCTGGTTTCTATGTTCCGTGCTGTGAATTAGAATCAGGTTTCTAGGCTCCAGTGCTGTGAAACAGAATCCAGGTTCCTAGGGTCCAGTGCTGCGAATCAGAATCCAGGTTTCTAGGTTCTAGTGCTATGAATCAAAAACCGGGTTTCTAGGTTCCAGTGCTGTGAATCAGAACCAGGTTTATAGGTTCCAGTGCTGTGAATCAGACCCCAGGTTTTCAGTGCTGGGAATCTGAACCCAGATTTCTAGGTTCCAGTGCTGTGAATCAGAACCCAGTTTTCTAGGTTCCAGTGCTGTGAATCAGTACCCACGTTTTCAGTGCTGTGAATCAGAATCCAGGTTCCAAGGGTCCAGTGCTGCGAATCAGAATCCAGGTTTCTAGGTTCTAGTGCTGTGAATCAGAATCCAGGTTTCTAGGTTCTAGTGCTATGAATCAAAAACCGGGTTTCTAGGTTCCAGTGCTGTGAATCAGAACCAGGTTTTCTAGGTTCCAGTGCTGTGAATCAGTACCCACGTTTTCAGTGCTGTGAATCAGAATCCAGGTTCCTAGGGTCCAGTGCTGTGAATCAGAATCCAGGTTCCTAGGGTCCAGTGCTGCGAATCAGAATCCAGGTTTCTAGGTTCTAGTGCTATGAATCAAAAACCGGGTTTCTAGGTTCCAGTGCTGTGAATCAGAACCAGGTTTATAGGTTCCAGTGCTGTGAATCAGACCCCAGGTTTTCAGTGCTGGGAACCTGAACCCAGATTTCTAGTGCTGTGAATCAGAGCCCAGGATTCTAGGTTCCAGTGCTGTGAATCAGAGCCCAGGATTCTAGGTTCCAGTGCTGTGAATCAGTACCCACGTTTTCAGTGCTGTGAATCAGAATCCAGGTTCCTAGGGTCCAGTGCTGCGAATCAGAATCCAGGTTTCTAGGTTCCAGTGCTGTGAATCAGAGCCCAGGTTTTCAGTGCTGTGAATCAGAACCCAGGTTTCTAGGTTCCCGTGCTGGGAATCAGCTGCAGATTTCTAGTTTCCAGTGCTATGAATCAAAATCCGGTTTTCCAGGTTCCAGTGCTGTGAATCGGAACAAGGTTTCTAGTTTCCAGTGCTGTGAATCAGAGCCCAGGTTTTCAGTGCTGTGAATCTGAACCCAGATTTCAAGAGCTGCGAATCAGAGCCCAGGTTTCTTGGTTCTAGTGCTGTGATTCAGAACCGGCTTTTTCAGTGCTCTGAATAAGATCCAGGTTTCTATGTTCCGTGCTGTGAATTAGAATCAGGTTTCTAGGTTCCAGTGCTGTGAATCAGAATCCACGTTTCTAGTTTCCAGTGATGTGAATCAGAGCCCAGGTTTTCAGTGCTGTGAATCTGAACCCAGATTTTCAGTGCTGTGAATCTGAACCCAGGTTTCTAGATTCCAGTGCAGTGAATCAGAACCAGGTTTCTAGGTTCCCGTGCTGTGAATCAGCAGCAGGTGTCTAGGTTCCAGTGCTATGAATCAAAAACCGGGTTTCTAGGTTCCAGTGCTGTGAATCAGAACCAGGTTTATAGGTTCCAGAGCTGTGAATCAGACCCCAGGTTTTCAGTGCTGGGAATCTGAACCCAGATTTCTAGTGCTGTGAATCAGAGCCCAGGATTCTAGGTTCCAGTGCTGTGAATCAGAACCCAGGTTTCTAGGTTCCAGTGCTTTGAATCAGAACCAGGTTTCTAGGTTCCCGTGCTGTGAATCAGAACCCACGTTTTCAGTGCTGTGAATTAGAAACAATTTTCTAGTTTCCAGTGCTGTGAATCAGAACCAGGATTCTAGGTTTTCAGTTCTGTGAATCAGAACCCAGTTTTCAAGGTTCCAGTGCTGTGAATCAGTACCCACATTTTCAGTGCTGTGAATCAGAACCCAGGTTTCTAGGTTCCCGTGCTGGGAATCAGCTGCAGATTTCTAGTTTCCAGTGCTATGAATCCAAATCCGGTTTTCCAGGTTCCAGTGCTGTGAATTGGAACAAGGTTTCTAGTTTCCAGTGCTGTGAATCAGAGCCCAGGTTTTCAGTGCTGTGAATCTGAACCCAGATTTCAAGAGCTGCGAATCAGAGCCCAGGTTTCTTGGTTCCAGTGCTGTGAATCAGAACCAGGTTTCTAGGTTCCCGTGCTGTGAATCAGAACCCACGTTTTCAGTGCTGTGAATTAGAAACAATTTTCTAGTTTCCAGTGCTGTGAATCAGAACCAGGTTTCTAGTTTCCAGTGCTGTGAATCAGAACCCAGTTTTCTAGGTTCCAGTGCTGTGAATCAGTACCCACTTTTTCAGTGCTGTGAATCAGAATCTAGGTTCCTAGGGTCCAGTGCTGCGAATCAGAATCCAGGTTTCTAGGTTCTAGTGCTGTGAATCAGAGCCCAGGTTTTCAGTGCTGTGAATCAGAACCCAAGTTTCTAGGTTCCCGTGCTGGGAATCAGCGGCCGATTTCTAGTTTCCAGTGCTATGAATCAAAATCCGGTTTTCCAGGTTCCAGTGCTGTGAATCGCAACAAGGTTTCTAGTTTCCAGTGCTGTGAATCAGAGCCCAGGTTTTCAGTGCTGTGAATCTGAACCCAGATTTCAAGAGCTGCGAATCAGAGCCCAGGTTTCTAATTCCAGTGCTGTGATTCAGAACCGGCTTTTTCAGTGCTCTGAATAAGATCCAGGTTTCTATGTTCCGTGCTGTGAATTAGAATCAGGATTCTAGGTTCCAGTGCTGTGAATCAGAGCCCAGTTTTCTAGGTTCCAGTGCTGTGAATCAGTACCCACGTTTTCAGTGCTGTGAATCAGAATCCAGGTTCCTAGGGTCCAGTGCTGCGAATCAGAATCCAGGTTTCTAGGTTCTAGTGCTGTGAATCAGAGCCCAGGTTTTCAGTGCTGTGAATCAGAACCCAGTTTTCTAGGTTCCCGTGCTGGGAATCAGCTGCAGATTTCTAGTTTCCAGTGCTATGAATCAAAATCCGGTTTTCCAGGTTCCAGTGCTGTGAATCGGAACAAGGTTTCTAGTTTCCAGTGCTGTGAATCAGAGCCCAGGTTTTCAGTGCTGTGAATCAGAATCCAGGTTCCTAGGGTCCAGTGCTGCGAATCAGAATCCAGGTTTCTAGGTTCCAGTGCTGTGAATCAGAGCCAAGGTTTTCAGTGCTGTGAATCAGAACCCAGGTTTCTAGGTTCCCATGCTGGGAATCAGCTGCAGATTTCTAGTTTCCAGTGCTATGAATCAAAATCCGGTTTTCCAGGTTCCAGTGCTGTGAATCGGAACAAGGTTTCTAGTTTCCAGTGCTGTGAATCAGTACCCACGTTTTCAGTGCTGTGAATCAGAATCCAGGTTCCTAGGGTCCAGTGCTGCGAATCAGAGCCCAGGTTTCTTGGTTCTAGTGCTGTGATTCAGAACCGGCTTTTTCAGTGCTCTGAATAAGATCCAGGTTTCTATGTTCCGTGCTGTGAATTAGAATCAGGTTTCTAGGTTCCAGTGCTGTGAATCAGAATCCAGGTTTCTAGTTTCCAGTGATGTGAATCAGAGCCCAGGTATTCAGTGCTGTGAATCTGAACCCAGATTTTCAGTGCTGTGAATCTGAACCCAGGTTTCTAGATTCCAGTGCAGTGAATCAGAACCAGGTTTCTAGGTTCCCGTGCTGTGAATCAGCAGCAGGTGTCTAGGTTCCAGTGCTATGAATCAAAAACCGGGTTTCTAGGTTCCAGTGCTGTGAATCAGAACCAGGTTTATAGGTTCCAGTGCTGTGAATCAGACCCCAGGTTTTCAGTGCTGGGAATCTGAACCCAGATTTCTAGTGCTGTGAATCAGAGCCCAGGATTCTAGGTTCCAGTGCTGTGAATCAGAACCCAGGTTTCTAGGTTCCAGTGCTTTGAATCAGAACCAGGTTTCTAGGTTCCCGTGCTGTGAATCAGAACCCACGTTTTCAGTGCTGTGAATTAGAAACAATTTTCTAGTTTCCAGTGCAGTGAATCAAAATCCGGGTTTCCAGTTTCCAGTGCTGTGAATCGGAACCAGGATTCTAGGTTCCAGTGCTGTGAATCAGAACCCAGTTTTCTAGGTTCCAGTGCTATGAATCAGTACCCACGTTTTCAGTGCTGTGAATCAGAATCCAGGTTCCTAGGGTCCAGTGCTGCGAATCAGAATCCAGGTTTCTAGGTTCTAGTGCTGTGAATCAGAGCCCAGGTTTTCAGTGCTGTGAATCAGAACCCAGGTTTCTAGGTTCCCGTGCTGGGAATCAGCTGCAGATTTCTAGTTTCCAGTGCTATGAATCAAAATCCGGTTTTCCAGGTTCCAGTGCTGTGAATCGGAACAAGGTTTCTAGTTTCCAATGCTGTGAATCAGAGCCCAGGTTTTCAGTGCTGTGAATCTGAACCCAGATTTCAAGAGCTGCGAATCAGAGCCCAGGTTTCTTGGTTCTAGTGCTGTGATTCAGAACCGGCTTTTTCAGTGCTCTGAATAAGATCCAGGTTTCTATGTTCCGTGCTGTGAATTAGAATCAGGTTTCTAGGCTCCAGTGCTGTGAAACAGAATCCAGGTTTCTAGGTTCCAGTGATGTGAATCAGAGCCCAGGTTTTCAGTGCTGTGAATCAGAATCCAGGTTCCTAGGGTCCAGTGCTGCGAATCAGAATCCAGGTTTCTAGGTTCTAGTGCTATGAATCAAAAACCGGGTTTCTAGGTTCCAGTGCTGTGAATCAGAACCAGGTTTATAGGTTCCAGTGCTGTGAATCAGACCCCAGGTTTTCAGTGCTGGGAATCTGAACCCAGATTTCTAGGTTCCAGTGCTGTGAATCAGTACCCACGTTTTCAGTGCTGTGAATCAGAATCCAGGTTCCTAGAGTCCAGTGCTGCGAATCAGAATCCAGGTTTCTAGGTTCTAGTGCTATGAATCAAAAACCGGGTTTCTAGGTTCCAGTGCTGTGAATCAGAACCAGGTTTATAGGTTCCAGTGCTGTGAATCAGACCCCAGATTTTCAGTGCTGGGAACCTGAACCCAGATTTCTAGTGCTGTGAATCAGAGCCCAGGATTCTAGGTTCCAGTGCTGTGAATCAGAACCCAGTTTTCTAGGTTCCAGTGCTGTGAATCAGTACCCACGTTTTCAGTGCTGTGAATCAGAATCCAGGTTCCTAGGGTCCAGTGCTGCGAATCAGAATCCAGGTTTCTAGGTTCTAGTGCTGTGAATCAGAGCCCAGGTTTTCAGTGCTGTGAATCAGAACCCAGTTTTCTAGGTTCCCGTGCTGGGAATCAGCTGCAGATTTCTAGTTTCCAGTGCTATGAATCAAAATCCGGTTTTCCAGGTTCCAGTGCTGTGAATCGGAACAAGGTTTCTAGTTTCCAGTGCTGTGAATCAGAGCCCAGGTTTTCAGTGCTGTGAATCTGAACCCAGTTTTCTAGGTTCCAGTGCTGTGAATCAGTACCCACGTTTTCAGTGCTGTGAATCAGAATCCAGGTTCCTAGGGTCCAGTGCTGCGAATCAGAATCCAGGTTTCTAGGTTCCAGTGCTGTGAATCAGAGCCCAGGTTTTCAGTGCTGTGAATCAGAACCCAGGTTTCTAGGTTCCCATGCTGGGAATCAGCTGCAGATTTCTAGTTTCCAGTGCTATGAATCAAAATCAGGTTTTCCAGGTTCCAGTGCTGTGAATCGGAACAAGGTTTCTAGTTTCCAGTGCTGTGAATCAGTACCCACGTTTTCAGTGCTGTGAATCAGAATCCAGGTTCCTAGGGTCCAGTGCTGCGAATCAGAGCCCAGGTTTCTTGGTTCTAGTGCTGTGATTCAGAACCGGCTTTTTCAGTGCTCTGAATAAGATCCAGGTTTCTATGTTCCGTGCTGTGAATTAGAATCAGGTTCCTAGGGTCCAGTGCTGCGAATCAGAATCCAGGTTTCTAGGTTCCAGTGCTGTGAATCAGAGCCAAGGTTTTCAGTGCTGTGAATCAGAACCCAGGTTTCTAGGTTCCCATGCTGGGAATCAGCTGCAGATTTCTAGTTTCCAGTGCTATGAATCAAAATCCGGTTTTCCAGGTTCCAGTGCTGTGAATCGGAACAAGGTTTCTAGTTTCCAGTGCTGTGAATCAGTACCCACGTTTTCAGTGCTGTGAATCAGAATCCAGGTTCCTAGGGTCCAGTGCTGCGAATCAGAGCCCAGGTTTCTTGGTTCTAGTGCTGTGATTCAGAACCGGCTTTTTCAGTGCTCTGAATAAGATCCAGGTTTCTATGTTCCGTGCTGTGAATTAGAATCAGGTTTCTAGGTTCCAGTGCTGTGAATCAGAATCCAGGTTTCTAGTTTCCAGTGATGTGAATCAGAGCCCAGGTATTCAGTGCTGTGAATCTGAACCCAGATTTTCAGTGCTGTGAATCTGAACCCAGGTTTCTAGATTCCAGTGCAGTGAATCAGAACCAGGTTTCTAGGTTCCCGTGCTGTGAATCAGCAGCAGGTGTCTAGGTTCCAGTGCTATGAATCAAAAACCGGGTTTCTAGGTTCCAGTGCTGTGAATCAGAATCAGGTTTATAGGTTCCAGTGCTGTGAATCAGACCCCAGGTTTTCAGTGCTGGGAATCTGAACCCAGATTTCTAGTGCTGTGAATCAGAGCCCAGGATTCTAGGTTCCAGTGCTGTGAATCAGAACCCAGGTTTCTAGGTTCCAGTGCTTTGAATCAGAACCAGGTTTCTAGGTTCCCGTGCTGTGAATCAGAACCCACGTTTTCAGTGCTGTGAATTAGAAACAATTTTCTAGTTTCCAGTGCAGTGAATCAAAATCCGGGTTTCCAGTTTCCAGTGCTGTGAATCGGAACCAGGATTCTAGGTTCCAGTGCTGTGAATCAGAACCCAGTTTTCTAGGTTCCAGTGCTGTGAATCAGTACCCACGTTTTCAGTGCTGTGAATCAGAATCCAGGTTCCTAGGGTCCAGTGCTGCGAATCAGAGCCCAGGTTTCTTGGTTCTAGTGCTGTGATTCAGAACCGGCTTTTTCAGTGCTCTGAATAAGATCCAGGTTTCTATGTTCCGTGCTGTGAATTAGAATCAGGTTTCTAGGTTCCAGTGCTGTGAATCAGAATCCAGGTTTCTAGTTTCCAGTGATGTGAATCAGAGCCCAGGTATTCAGTGCTGTGAATCTGAACCCAGATTTTCAGTGCTGTGAATCTGAACCCAGGTTTCTAGATTCCAGTGCAGTGAATCAGAACCAGGTTTCTAGGTTCCCGTGCTGTGAATCAGCAGCAGGTGTCTAGGTTCCAGTGCTATGAATCAAAAACCGGGTTTCTAGGTTCCAGTGCTGTGAATCAGAACCAGGTTTATAGGTTCCAGTGCTGTGAATCAGACCCCAGGTTTTCAGTGCTGGGAATCTGAACCCAGATTTCTAGTGCTGTGAATCAGAGCCCAGGATTCTAGGTTCCAGTGCTGTGAATCAGAACCCAGGTTTCTAGGTTCCAGTGCTTTGAATCAGAACCAGGTTTCTAGGTTCCCGTGCTGTGAATCAGAACCCACGTTTTCAGTGCTGTGAATTAGAAACAATTTTCTAGTTTCCAGTGCAGTGAATCAAAATCCGGGTTTCCAGTTTCCAGTGCTGTGAATCGGAACCAGGATTCTAGGTTCCAGTGCTGTGAATCAGAACCCAGTTTTCTAGGTTCCAGTGCTGTGAATCAGTACCCACGTTTTCAGTGCTGTGAATCAGAATCCAGGTTCCTAGGGTCCAGTGCTGCGAATCAGAATCCAGGTTTCTAGGTTCTAGTGCTGTGAATCAGAGCCCAGGTTTTCAGTGCTGTGAATCAGAACCCAGGTTTCTAGGTTCCCGTGCTGGGAATCAGCTGCAGATTTCTAGTTTCCAGTGCTATGAATCAAAATCCGGTTTTCCAGGTTCCAGTGCTGTGAATCGGAACAAGGTTTCTAGTTTCCAGTGCTGCGAATCAGAGCCCAGGTTTCTTGGTTCTAGTGCTGTGATTCAGAACCGGCTTTTTCAGTGCTCTGAATAAGATCCAGGTTTCTATGTTCCGTGCTGTGAATTAGAATCAGGTTTCTAGGTTCCAGTGCTGTGAATCAGAATCCAGGTTTCTAGTTTCCAGTGATGTGAATCAGAGCTCAGGTTTTCAGTGCTGTGAATCTGAACCCAGATTTTCAGTGCTGTGAATCTGAACCCAGGTTTCTAGATTCCAGTGCAGTAAATCAGAACCAGGTTTCTAGGTTCCCGTGCCGTGAATCAGCAGCAGGTGTCTAGGTTCCAGTGCTATGAATCAGAACCCACGTTTTCAGTGCTGTGAATTAGAAACAATTTTCTAGTTTCCAGTGCAGTGAATCAAAATCCGGGTTTCCAGTTTCCAGTGCTGTGAATCGGAACCAGGATTCTAGGTTCCAGTGCTGTGAATCAGAACCCAGTTTTCTAGGTTCCAGTGCTGTGAATCAGTACCCACGTTTTCAGTGCTGTGAATCAGAATCCAGGTTCCTAGGGTCCAGTGCTGCGAATCAGAATCCAGGTTTCTAGGTTCTAGTGCTGTGAATCAGAGCCCAGGTTTTCAGTGCTGTGAATCAGAACCCAGGTTTCTAGGTTCCCGTGCTGGGAATCAGCTGCAGATTTCTAGTTTCCAGTGCTATGAATCAAAATCCGGTTTACCAGGTTCCAGTGCTGTGAATCGGAACAAGGTTTCTAGTTTCCAATGCTGTGAATCAGAGCCCAGGTTTTCAGTGCTGTGAATCTGAACCCAGATTTCAAGAGCTGCGAATCAGAGCCCAGGTTTCTTGGTTCTAGTGCTGTGATTCAGAACCGGCTTTTTCAGTGCTCTGAATAAGATCCAGGTTTCTATGTTCCGTGCTGTGAATTAGAATCAGGTTTCTAGGCTCCAGTGCTGTGAAACAGAATCCAGGTTTCTAGGTTCCAGTGATGTGAATCAGAGCCCAGGTTTTCAGTGCTGTGAATCAGAATCCAGGTTCCTAGGGTCCAGTGCTGCGAATCAGAATCCAGGTTTCTAGGTTCTAGTGCTATGAATCAAAAACCGGGTTTCTAGGTTCCAGTGCTGTGAATCAGAACCAGGTTTATAGGTTCCAGTGCTGTGAATCAGACCCCAGGTTTTCAGTGCTGGGAATCTGAACCCAGATTTCTAGGTTCCAGTGCTGTGAATCAGTACCCACGTTTTCAGTGCTGTGAATCAGAATCCAGGTTCCTAGAGTCCAGTGCTGCGAATCAGAATCCAGGTTTCTAGGTTCTAGTGCTATGAATCAAAAACCGGGTTTCTAGGTTCCAGTGCTGTGAATCAGAACCAGGTTTATAGGTTCCAGTGCTGTGAATCAGACCCCAGATTTTCAGTGCTGGGAACCTGAACCCAGATTTCTAGTGCTGTGAATCAGAGCCCAGGATTCTAGGTTCCAGTGCTGTGAATCAGAACCCAGTTTTCTAGGTTCCAGTGCTGTGAATCAGTACCCACGTTTTCAGTGCTGTGAATCAGAATCCAGGTTCCTAGGGTCCAGTGCTGCGAATCAGAATCCAGGTTTCTAGGTTCTAGTGCTGTGAATCAGAGCCCAGGTTTTCAGTGCTGTGAATCAGAACCCAGTTTTCTAGGTTCCCGTGCTGGGAATCAGCTGCAGATTTCTAGTTTCCAGTGCTATGAATCAAAATCCGGTTTTCCAGGTTCCAGTGCTGTGAATCGGAACAAGGTTTCTAGTTTCCAGTGCTGTGAATCAGAGCCCAGATTTTCAGTGCTGTGAATCTGAACCCAGTTTTCTAGGTTCCAGTGCTGTGAATCAGTACCCACGTTTTCAGTGCTGTGAATCAGAATCCAGGTTCCTAGGGTCCAGTGCTGCGAATCAGAATCCAGGTTTCTAGGTTCCAGTGCTGTGAATCAGAGCCCAGGTTTTCAGTGCTGTGAATCAGAACCCAGGTTTCTAGGTTCCCATGCTGGGAATCAGCTGCAGATTTCTAGTTTCCAGTGCTATGAATCAAAATCAGGTTTTCCAGGTTCCAGTGCTGTGAATCGGAACAAGGTTTCTAGTTTCCAGTGCTGTGAATCAGTACCCACGTTTTCAGTGCTGTGAATCAGAATCCAGGTTCCTAGGGTCCAGTGCTGCGAATCAGAGCCCAGGTTTCTTGGTTCTAGTGCTGTGATTCAGAACCGGCTTTTTCAGTGCTCTGAATAAGATCCAGGTTTCTATGTTCCGTGCTGTGAATTAGAATCAGGTTTCTAGGTTCCAGTGCTGTGAATCAGAATCCAGGTTTCTAGTTTCCAGTGATGTGAATCAGAGCCCAGGTTTTCAGTGCTGTGAATCTGAACCCAGATTTTCAGTGCTGTGAATCTGAACCCAGGTTTCTAGATTCCAGTGCAGTGAATCAGAACCAGGTTTCTAGGTTCCCGTGCTGTGAATCAGCAGCAGGTGTCTAGGTTCCAGTGCTATGAATCAAAAACCGGGTTTCTAGGTTCCAGTGCTGTGAATCAGAACCAGGTTTATAGGTTCCAGTGCTGTGAATCAGACCCCAGGTTTTCAGTGCTGGGAATCTGAACCCAGATTTCTAGTGCTGTGAATCAGAGCCCAGGATTCTAGGTTCCAGTGCTGTGAATCAGAACCCAGGTTTCTAGGTTCCAGTGCTTTGAATCAGAACCAGGTTTCTAGGTTCCCGTGCTGTGAATCAGAACCCACGTTTTCAGTGCTGTGAATTAGAAACAATTTTCTAGTTTCCAGTGCAGTGAATCAAAATCCGGGTTTCCAGTTTCCAGTGCTGTGAATTGGAACCAGGATTCTAGGTTCCAGTGCTGTGAATCAGAACCCAGTTTTCTAGGTTCCAGTGCTGTGAATCAGTACCCACGTTTTCAGTGCTGTGAATCAGAATCCAGGTTCCTAGGGTCCAGTGCTGCGAATCAGAATCCAGGTTTCTAGGTTCTAGTGCTGTGAATCAGAGCCCAGGTTTTCAGTGCTGTGAATCAGAATCCAGGTTCCTAGGGTCCAGTGCTGCGAATCAGAATCCAGGTTTCTAGGTTCTAGTGCTATGAATCAAAAACCGGGTTTCTAGGTTCCAGTGCTGTGAATCAGAACCAGGTTTATAGGTTCCAGTGCTGTGAATCAGACCCCAGGTTTTCAGTGCTGGGAATCTGAACCCAGATTTCTAGGTTCCAGTGCTGTGAATCAGAACCCAGTTTTCTAGGTGCCAGTGCTGTGAATCAGTACCCACGTTTTCAGTGCTGTGAATCAGAATCCAGGTTCCTAGGGTCCAGTGCTGCGAATCAGAATCCAGGTTTCTAGGTTCTAGTGCTATGAATCAAAAACCGGGTTTCTAGGTTCCAGTGCTGTGAATCAGAACCAGGTTTATAGGTTCCAGTGCTGTGAATCAGACCCCAGATTTTCAGTGCTGGGAACATGAACCCAGATTTCTAGTGCTGTGAATCAGAGCCCAGGATTCTAGGTTCCAGTGCTGTGAATCAGAACCCAGTTTTCTAGGTTCCAGTGCTGTGAATCAGTACCCACGTTTTCAGTGCTGTGAATCAGAATCCAGGTTCCTAGGGTCCAGTGCTGCGAATCAGAATCCAGGTTTCTAGGTTCTAGTGCTGTGAATCAGAGCCCAGGTTTTCAGTGCTGTGAATCAGAACCCAGTTTTCTAGGTTCCCATGCTGGGAATCAGCTGCAGATTTCTAGTTTCCAGTGCTATGAATCAAAATCCGGTTTTCCAGGTTCCAGTGCTGTGTATCGGAACAAGTTTTCTAGTTTCCAGTGCTGTGAATCAGAGCCCAGGTTTTCAGTGCTGTGAATCTGAACCCAGTTTTCTAGGTTCCAGTGCTGTGAATCAGTACCCACGTTTTCAGTGCTGTGAATCAGAATCCAGGTTCCTAGGGTCCAGTGCTGCGAATCAGAATCCAGGTTTCTAGGTTCCAGTGCTGTGAATCAGAGCCCAGGTTTTCAGTGCTGTGAATCAGAACCCAGGTTTCTAGGTTCCCATGCTGGGAATCAGCTGCAGATTTCTAGTTTCCAGTGCTATGAATCAAAATCCGGTTTTCCAGGTTCCAGTGCTGTGAATCGGAACAAGGTTTCTAGTTTCCAGTGCTGTGAATCAGTACCCACGTTTTCAGTGCTGTGAATCAGAATCCAGGTTCCTAGGGTCCAGTGCTGCGAATCAGAGCCCAGGTTTCTTGGTTCTAGTGCTGTGATTCAGAACCGGCTTTTTCAGTGCTCTGAATAAGATCCAGGTTTCTATGTTCCGTGCTGTGAATTAGAATCAGGTTTCTAGTTTCCAGTGATGTGAATCAGAGCCCAGGTTTTCAGTGCTGTGATTCTGAACCCAGGTTTCTAGATTCCAGTGCAGTGAATCAGAACCAGGTTTCTAGGTTCCCGTGCTGTGAATCAGCAGCAGGTGTCTAGGTTCCAGTGCTATGAATCAAAAACTGGGTTTCTAGGTTCCAGTGCTGTGAATCAGAACCAGGTTTATAGGTTCCAGTGCTGTGAATCAGACCCCAGGTTTTCAGTGCTGGGAATCTGAACCCAGATTTCTAGTGCTGTGAATCAGAGCCCAGGATTCTAGGTTCCAGTGCTGTGAATCAGAACCCAGGTTTCTAGGTTCCAGTGCTTTGAATCAGAACCAGGTTTCTAGGTTCCCGTGCTGTGAATCAGAACCCACGTTTTCAGTGCTGTGAATTAGAAACAATTTTCTAGTTTCCAGTGCAGTGAATCAAAATCCGGGTTTCCAGTTTCCAGTGCTGTGAATCGGAACCAGGATTCTAGGTTCCAGTGCTGTGAATCAGAACCCAGTTTTCTAGTTTCCAGTGCTGTGAATCAGTACACACGTTTTCAGTGCTGTGAATCAGAATCCAGGTTGCTAGGGTCCAGTGCTGCGAATCAGAATCCAGGTTTCTAGGTTCTAGTGCTGTGAATCAGAGCCCAGGTTTTCAGTGCTGTGAATCAGAACCCAGGTTTCTAGGTTCCCGTGCTGGGAATCAGCTGCAGATTTCTAGTTTCCAGTGCTATGAATCAAAATCCGGTTTTCCAGGTTCCAGTGCTGTGAATCGGAACAAGGTTTCTAGTTTCCAGTGCTGTGAATCAGAGCCCAGGTTTTCAGTGCTGTGAATCTGAACCCAGATTTCAAGAGCTGCGAATCAGAGCCCAGGTTTCTTGGTTCTAGTGCTGTGATTCAGAACCGGCTTTTTCAGTGCTCTGAATAAGATCCAGGTTTCTATGTTCGGTGCTGTGAATTAGAATCAGGTTTCTAGGCTCCAGTGCTGTGAAACAGAATCCAGGTTTCCAGGTTCCAGTGATGTGAATCAGAGCCCAGGTTTTCAGTGCTGTGAATCAGAATCCAGGTTCCTAGGGTCCAGTGCTGCGAATCAGAATCCAGGTTTCTAGGTTCTAGTGCTATGAATCAAAAACCGGGTTTCTAGGTTCCAGTGCTGTGAATCAGAACCAGGTTGATAGGTTCCAGTGCTGTGAATCAGACCCCAGGTTTTCAGTGCTGGGAATCTGAACCCAGATTTCTAGGTTCCAGTGCTGTGAATCAGAACCCAGTTTTCTAGGTTCCAGTGCTGTGAATCAGTACCCACGTTTTCAGTGCTGTGAATCAGAATCCAGGTTCCTAGGGTCCAGTGCTGCGAATCAGAATCCAGGTTTCTAGGTTCTAGTGCTATGAATCAAAAACCGGGTTTCTAGGTTCCAGTGCTGTGAATCAGAACCAGGTTTATAGATTCCAGTGCTGTGAATCAGACCCCAGGTTTTCAGTGCTGGGAACCTGAACCCAGATTTCTAGTGCTGTGAATCAGAGCCCAGGATTCTAGGTTCCAGTGCTGTGATTCAGAACCGGCTTTTTCAGTGCTCTGAATAAGATCCAGGTTTCTATGTTCCGTGCTGTGAATTAGAATCAGGATTCTAGGTTCCAGTGCTGTGAATCAGAGCCCAGTTTTCTAGGTTCCAGTGCTGTGAATCAGTACCCACGTTTTCAGTGCTGTGAATCAGAATCCAGGTTCCTAGGGTCCAGTGCTGCGAATCAGAATCCAGGTTTCTAGGTTCCAGTGCTGTGAATCAGAGCCCAGGTTTTCAGTGCTGTGAATCAGAACCCAGGTTTCTAGGTTCCCATGCTGGGAATCAGCTGCAGATTTCTAGTTTCCAGTGCTATGAATCAAAATCCGGTTTTCCAGGTTCCAGTGCTGTGAATCGGAACAAGGTTTCTAGTTTCCAGTGCTGTGAATCAGAGCCCAGGTTTTCAGTGCTGTGAATCTGAACCCAGTTTTCTAGGTTCCAGTGCTGTGAATCAGTACCCACGTTTTCAGTGCTGTGAATCAGAATCCAGGTTCCTAGGGTCCAGTGCTGCGAATCAGAATCCAGGTTTCTAGGTTCCAGTGCTGTGAATCAGAGCCCAGGTTTTCAGTGCTGTGAATCAGAACCCAGGTTTCTAGGTTCCCATGCTGGGAATCAGCTGCAGATTTCTAGTTTCCAGTGCTATGAATCAAAATCCGGTTTTCCAGGTTCCAGTGCTGTGAATCAGTACCCACGTTTTCAGTGCTGTGAATCAGAATCCAGGTTCCTAGGGTCCAGTGCTGCGAATCAGAGCCCAGGTTTCTTGGTTCTAGTGCTGTGATTCAGAACCGGCTTTTTCAGTGCTCTGAATAAGATCCAGGTTTCTATGTTCCGTGCTGTGAATTAGAATCAGGTTTCTAGGTTCCAGTGCTGTGAATCAGAATCCAGGTTTCACGTTTTCAGTGCTGTGAATCAGAACCCAGGTTTCTGTTGCTGTGAATCAGAGCCCAGATTTTCAGTGCAGTGAATCAGAACACGGTTTCGAGGATCCAGTGCTGAGAATCAGAAGCAGGTTTCTGGGTTCCAGTGATGTGAAGCAGAGCCCAGGTTTCCAGTGCTGAGAATCTGAGCCAGGTTTCCAGTGCTGGGAATCAGAACCAGTTTTCCAGTGCTGTGAATCAGAACCCAGGAATCTAGGACCAGTGCTGTCAATCAGAACCAGGTTTCTAGGTTCCAGTGCTGTGAATCAGAATCAGGTTTCTAGGTTCCAGTGCTGTGAATCAGAAACCACGTTTTCAGTGCTGTGAATCAGAACACAGGTTTCTGTTTCTGTGAATCAGAACCAGGTTTCTAGGTTCCAGTGCCGTGAATCAGAATCCAGGCTTCTAGGTTCCAGTGCAGTGAATCCGAACCCGGTTTCTAGGATACAGTGCTGTGAATCAGAAGCAGGTTTCTAGGTTCCAGTACTGTGAAGCGGAACCCGCGTTTTCAATGCAGTGAATCAGAACCAGATTTCTAGGTTCCAGTGCTGTGAATCAGAACTAGGTTTCTAGGTTCCAGTCTTGTGAATCAGAACCAGGTTTCTAGGATCCAGAGCTGTGAATCAGAGCCCAGGTTTCCAGTGCTGAGAATCAGAGCCAGGCTTCCAGTGCTGGGAGTCAGAACCCAGGTTTCCAGTGCTGTGAATCAGAACCCAGATTTCTAGGTTCCAGTGCTGTGAATCGGAACTAGGTTTCTAGGTTCCAGTCTTGTGAATCAGAACCAGGTTTCTAGTTTCCAGAGCTGTGAATCAGAGCCAGGTTTCCAGTGCTGGGAATCAGAACCAGTATTCCAGTGCTGTGAATCAGAACCAGATTTCTAGGTTCCAGTGCTGTGAATCAGAAATAGGTTACTAGGTTCCAGTCTTGTGAATCAGAACCAGGTTTCTAGGTTACAGAGCTGTGAATCAGAATCCAGGTTCCTAGGGTCCAGTGCTGCGAATCAGAATCCAGGTTTCTAGGTTCTAGTGCTGTGAATCAGAGCCCAGGTTTTCAGTGCTGTGAATCAGAACCCAGGTTTCTAGGTTCCCGTGCTGGGAATCAGCTGCAGATTTCTAGTTTCCAGTGCTATGAATCAAAATCCGGTTTTCCAGGTTCCAGTGCTGTGAATCGGAACAAGGTTTCTAGTTTCCAGTGCTGTGAATCAGAGCCCAGGTTTTCAGTGCTGTGAATCTGAACCCAGATTTCAAGAGCTGCGAATCAGAGCCCAGGTTTCTTGGTTCTAGTGCTGTGATTCAGAACCGGCTTTTTCAGTGCTCTGAATAAGATCCAGGTTTCTATGTTCCGTGCTGTGAATTAGAATCAGGTTTCTAGGCTCCAGTGCTGTGAAACAGAATCCAGGTTTCTAGGTTCCAGTGATGTGAATCAGAGCCCAGGTTTTCAGTGCTGTGAATCAGAATCCAGGTTCCTAGGGTCCAGTGCTGCGAATCAGAATCCAGGTTTCTAGGTTCTAGTGCTATGAATCAAAAACCGGGTTTCTAGGTTCCAGTGCTGTGAATCGGAACCAGGTTTATAGGTTCCAGTGCTGTGAATCAGACCCCAGGTTTACAGTGCTGGGAATCTGAACCCAGATTTCTAGGTTCCAGTGCTGTGAATCAGAACCCAGTTTTCTAGGATCCAGTGCTGTGAATCAGTACCCACGTTTTCAGTGCTGTGAATCAGAATCCAGGTTCCTAGGGTCCAGTGCTGCGAATCAGAATCCAGGTTTCTAGGTTCTAGTGCTATGAATCAGAGCCCAGGTTTTCAGTGCTGTGAATCAGAACCCAGTTTTCTAGGTTCCCGTGCTGGGAATCAGCTGCAGATTTCTAGTTTCCAGTGCTATGAATCAAAATCCGGTTTTCCAGGTTCCAGTGCTGTGAATCGGAACAAGGTTTCTAGTTTCCAGTGCTGTGAATCAGAGCCCAGGTTTTCAGTGCTGTGAATCTGAACCCAGATTTCAAGAGCTGCGAATCAGAGCCCAGGTTTCTTGGTTCTAGTGCTGTGATTCAGAACCGGCTTTTTCAGTGCTCTGAATAAGATCCAGGTTTCTATGTTCCGTGCTGTGAATTAGAATCAGGTTTCTAGGCTCCAGTGCTGTGAAACAGAATCCAGGTTTCTAGGTTCCAGTGATGTGAATCAGAGCCCAGGTTTTCAGTGCTGTGAATCAGAATCCAGGTTCCTAGGGTCCAGTGCTGCGAATCAGAATCCAGGTTTCTAGGTTCTAGTGCTATGAATCAAAAACCGGGTTTCTAGGTTCCAGTGCTGTGAATCGGAACCAGGTTTATAGGTTCCAGTGCTGTGAATCAGACCCCAGGTTTACAGTGCTGGGAATCTGAACCCAGATTTCTAGGTTCCAGTGCTGTGAATCAGAACCCAGTTTTCTAGGATCCAGTGCTGTGAATCAGTACCCACGTTTTCAGTGCTGTGAATCAGAATCCAGGTTCCTAGGGTCCAGTGCTGCGAATCAGAATCCAGGTTTCTAGGTTCTAGTGCTATGAATCAGAGCCCAGGTTTTCAGTGCTGTGAATCAGAACCCAGTTTTCTAGGTTCCCGTGCTGGGAATCAGCTGCAGATTTCTAGTTTCCAGTGCTATGAATCAAAATCCGGTTTTCCAGGTTCCAGTGCTGTGAATCGGAACAAGGTTTCTAGTTTCCAGTGCTGTGAATCAGAGCCCAGGTTTTCAGTGCTGTGAATCTGAACCCAGTTTTCTAGGTTCCAGTGCTGTGAATCAGTACCCACGTTTTCAGTGCTGTGAATCAGAATCCAGGTTCCTAGGGTCCAGTGCTGCGAATCAGAATCCAGGTTTCTAGGTTCCAGTGCTGTGAATCAGAGCCCAGGTTTTCAGTGCTGTGAATCAGAACCCAGGTTTCTAGGTTCCCATGCTGGGAATCAGCTGCAGATTTCTAGTTTCCAGTGCTATGAATCAAAATCCGGTTTTCCAGGTTCCAGTGCTGTGAATCGGAACAAGTTTTCTAGTTTCCAGTGCTGTGAATCAGTACCCACGTTTTCAGTGCTGTGAATCAGAATCCAGGTTCCTAGGGTCCAGTGCTGCGAATCAGAGCCCAGGTTTCTTGGTTCTAGTGCTGTGATTCAGAACCGGCTTTTTCAGTGCTCTAAATGAGATCCAGGTTTCTATGTTCCGTGCTGTGAATTAGAATCAGGTTTCTAGGTTCCAGTGCTGTGAATCAGAATCCAGGTTTCTAGTTTCCAGTGATGTGAATCAGAGCCCAGGTTTTCAGTGCTGTGAATCTGAACCCAGATTTTCAGTGCTGTGAATCTGAACCCAGGTTTCTAGTTTCCAGTTCAGTGAATCAGAACCAGGTTTCTAGGTTCCCGTGCTGTGAATCAAAAACCGGGATTCTAGGTTCCAGTGCTGTGAATCAGAACCAGGTTTATAGGTTCCAGTGCTGTGAATCAGACCCCAGGTTTTCAGTGCTGGGAATCTGAACCCAGATTTCTAGTGCTGTGAATCAGAGCCCAGGATTCTAGGTTCCAGTGCTGTGAATCAGAACCCAGGTTTCTAGGTTCCAGTCCTTTGAATCAGAACCAGGTTTCTAGGTTCCCGTGCTGTGAATCAGAGCCCAGGTTTCCAGTGCTGTGAATCAGAACCAGGTTTCTAGGTTCCAGTGCTGTGAATCAGAACCCAGTTTTCAAGGTTCCAGTGCTGTGAATCAGTACCCAAGTTTTCACTGCTGTGAATCAGAAACAAGTTTCTAAGTTCCAGTGCTGTGAATCAGAGCCCACGTCTTCAGTTCTGTGAATTAGAAACAATTTTCTAGTTTCCAGTGCTGTGAATCAGAACCCAGGTTTCTAGGTTCCCGTGCTGGGAATCAGCTGCAGATTTCTAGTTTCCAGTGCTATGAATCAAAATCCGGTTTTCCAGGTTCCAGTGCTGTGAATCGGAACAAGGTTTCTAGTTTCCAGTGCTGTGAATCAGAGCCCAGGTTTTCAGTGCTGTGAATCTGAACCCAGTTTTCTAGGTTCCAGTGCTGTGAATCAGTACCCACGTTTTCAGTGCTGTGAATCAGAATCCAGGTTCCTAGGGTCCAGTGCTGCGAATCAGAATCCAGGTTTCTAGGTTCCAGTGCTGTGAATCAGAGCCCAGGTTTTCAGTGCTGTGAATCAGAACCCAGGTTTCTAGGTTCCCATGCTGGGAATCAGCTGCAGATTTCTAGTTTCCAGTGCTATGAATCAAAATCCGGTTTTCCAGGTTCCAGTGCTGTGAATCGGAACAAGTTTTCTAGTTTCCAGTGCTGTGAATCAGTACCCACGTTTTCAGTGCTGTGAATCAGAATCCAGGTTCCTAGGGTCCAGTGCTGCGAATCAGAGCCCAGGTTTCTTGGTTCTAGTGCTGTGATTCAGAACCGGCTTTTTCAGTGCTCTGAATAAGATCCAGGTTTCTATGTTCCGTGCTGTGAATTAGAATCAGGTTTCTAGGTTCCAGTGCTGTGAATCAGAATCCAGGTTTCTAGTTTCCAGTGATGTGAATCAGAGCCCAGGTTTTCAGTGCTGTGAATCTGAACCCAGATTTTCAGTGCTGTGAATCTGAACCCAGGTTTCTAGTTTCCAGTTCAGTGAATCAGAACCAGGTTTCTAGGTTCCCGTGCTGTGAATCAGCAGCAGGTGTCTAGGTTCCAGTGCTATGAATCAAAAACCGGGATTCTAGGTTCCAGTGCTGTGAATCAGAACCAGGTTTATAGGTTCCAGTGCTGTGAATCAGACCCCAGGTTTTCAGTGCTGGGAATCTGAACCCAGATTTCTAGTGCTGTGAATCAGAGCCCAGGATTCTAGGTTCCAGTGCTGTGAATCAGAACCCAGGTTTCTAGGTTCCAGTGCTTTGAATCAGAACCAGGTTTCTAGGTTCCCGTGCTGTGAATCAGAGCCCAGGTTTCCAGTGCTGTGAATCAGAACCAGGTTTCTAGGTTCCAGTGCTGTGAATCAGAACCCAGTTTTCAAGGTTCCAGTGCTGTGAATCAGTACCCAAGTTTTCACTGCTGTGAATCAGAAACAAGTTTCTAAGTTCCAGTGCTGTGAATCAGAGCCCACGTCTTCAGTTCTGTGAATTAGAAACAATTTTCTAGTTTCCAGTGCTGTGAATCAGAACCCAGGTTTCTAGGTTCCCGTGCTGGGAATCAGCTGCAGATTTCTAGTTTCCAGTGCTATGAATCCAAATCCGGTTTTCCAGGTTCCAGTGCTGCGAATCAGAATCCAGGTTTCAACGTTCCAGTGCTGTGAATCAGAGCCCACGTTTTCAGTGCTGTGAATCAGAAACAAGTTTCTAAGTTCCAGTGCTGTGAATCAGAGCCCACGTTTCTGTTGCTGCGAATCAGAATCCAGGTTTCAAGGTTCCAGTGCTGCGAATCAGAATCCAGGTTTCTAGGTTCTAGTGCTGTGAATCAGAGACCAGGTTTTCAGTGCTGTAAATCAGAACCAGGTTTCTAGTTTCCCGTGCTGTTAATCAGCTGCAGGTTTCTAGGTTCCAGTGCAGTGAATCAAAATCCGGGTTTCCAGTTTCCAGTGCTGTGAATCGGAACCAGGATTCTAGGTTCCAGTGCTGTGAATCAGAACCCAGTTTTCTAGGTTCCAGTGCTGTGAATCAAAATCCGGTTTTCAAGGTTCCAGTGCTGTGAATCGGAACAAGGTTTCTAGTTTCCAGTGCTGTGAATCAGAGCCCAGGTTTTCAGTGCTGTGAATCTGAACCCAGATTTCAAGTGCTGCGAATCAGAGCCCAGGTTTCTTGGTTCTAGTGCTGTGATTCAGAGCCCAGGTTTTCAGTGCTGTGAATCAGAACCCAGTTTTCTAGGTTCCCGTGCTGGGAATCAGCTGCAGATTTCTAGTTTCCAGTGCTATGAATCAAAATCCGGTTTTCCAGGTTCCAGTGCTGTGAATCGGAACAAGGTTTCTAGTTTCCAGTGCTGCGAATCAGAGCCCAGGTTTCTTGGTTCTAGTGCTATGATTCAGAACCGGCTTTTTCAGTGCTCTGAATAAGATCCAGGTTTCTATGTTCCGTGCTGTGAATTAGAATCAGGTTTCTAGGTTCCAGTGCTGTGAATCAGAATCCAGGTTTCTAGTTTCCAGTGATGTGAATCAGAGCCCAGGTTTTCAGTGCTGTGAATCTGAACCCAGATTTTCAGTGCTGTGAATCTGAACCCAGGTTTCTAGGTTCCAGTGCTGTGAATCAGAACCCAGTTTTCTAGGTTCCAGTGCTGTGAATCAGTACCCACGTTTTCAGTGCTGTGAATCAGAATCCAGGTTCCTAGGGTCCAGTGCTGCGAATCAGAATCCAGGTTTCTAGGTTCTAGTGCTGTGAATCAGAGCCCAGGTTTTCAGTGCTGTGAATCAGAACCCAGGTTTCTAGGTTCCCGTGCTGGGAATCAGCTGCAGATTTCTAGTTTCCAGTGCTATGAATCAAAATCCGGTTTTCCAGGTTCCAGTGCTGTGAATCGGAACAAGGTTTCTAGTTTCCAGTGCTGTGAATCAGAGCCCAGGTTTTCAGTGCTGTGAATCTGAACCCAGATTTCAAGAGCTGCGAATCAGAGCCCAGGTTTCTTGGTTCTAGTGCTGTGATTCAGAACCGGCTTTTTCAGTGCTCTGAATAAGATCCAGGTTTCTATGTTCCGTGCTGTGAATTAGAATCAGGTTTCTAGGCTCCAGTGCTGTGAAACAGAATCCAGGTTTCTAGGTTCCAGTGATGTGAATCAGAGCCCAGGTTTTCAGTGCTGTGAATCAGAATCCAGGTTCCTAGGGTCCAGTGCTGCGAATCAGAATCCAGGTTTCTAGGTTCTAGTGCTATGAATCAAAAACCGGGTTTCTAGGTTCCAGTGCTGTGAATCAGAACCAGGTTTATAGGTTCCAGTGCTGTGAATCAGACCCCAGGTTTTCAGTGCTGGGAATCTGAACCCAGATTTCTAGGTTCCAGTGCTGTGAATCAGAACCCAGTTTTCTAGGTTCCAGTGCTGTGAATCAGTACCCACGTTTTCAGTGCTGTGAATCAGAATCCAGGTTCCTAGGGTCCAGTGCTGCGAATCAGAATCCAGGTTTCTAGGTTCTAGTGCTGTGAATCAGAATCCAGGTTTCTAGGTTCTAGTGCTATGAATCAAAAACCGGGTTTCTAGGTTCCAGTGCTGTGAATCAGAACCAGGTTTTCTAGGTTCCAGTGCTGTGAATCAGTACCCACGTTTTCAGTGCTGTGAATCAGAATCCAGGTTCCTAGGGTCCAGTGCTGTGAATCAGAATCCAGGTTCCTAGGGTCCAGTGCTGCGAATCAGAATCCAGGTTTCTAGGTTCTAGTGCTATGAATCAAAAACCGGGTTTCTAGGTTCCAGTGCTGTGAATCAGAACCAGGTTTATAGGTTCCAGTGCTGTGAATCAGACCCCAGGTTTTCAGTGCTGGGAACCTGAACCCAGATTTCAAGTGCTGTGAATCAGAGCCCAGGATTCTAGGTTCCAGTGCTGTGAATCAGAGCCCAGGATTCTAGGTTCCAGTGCTGTGAATCAGTACCCACGTTTTCAGTGCTGTGAATCAGAATCCAGGTTCCTAGGGTCCAGTGCTGCGAATCAGAATCCAGGTTTCTAGGTTCTAGTGCTGTGAATCAGAGCCCAGGTTTTCCGTGCTGTGAATCAGAACCCAGGTTTCTAGGTTCCCGTGCTGGGAATCAGCTGCAGATTTCTAGTTTCCAGTGCTATGAATCAAAATCCGGTTTTCCAGGTTCCAGTGCTGTGAATCGGAACAAGGTTTCTAGTTTCCAGTGCTGTGAATCAGAGCCCAGGTTTTCAGTGCTGTGAATCTGAACCCAGATTTCAAGAGCTGCGAATCAGAGCCCAGGTTTCTTGGTTCTAGTGCTGTGATTCAGAACCGGCTTTTTCAGTGCTCTGAATAAGATCCAGGTTTCTATGTTCCGTGCTGTGAATTAGAATCAGGTTTCTAGGTTCCAGTGCTGTGAATCAGAATCCAGGTTTCTAGTTTCCAGTGATGTGAATCAGAGCCCAGGTTTTCAGTGCTGTGAATCTGAACCCAGATTTTCAGTGCTGTGAATCTGAACCCAGGTTTCTAGATTCCAGTGCAGTGAATCAGAACCAGGTTTCTAGGTTCCCGTGCTGTGAATCAGCAGCAGGTGTCTAGGTTCCAGTGCTATGAATCAAAAACCGGGTTTCTAGGTTCCAGTGCTGTGAATCAGAACCAGGTTTATAGGTTCCAGTGCTGTGAATCAGACCCCAGGTTTTCAGTGCTGGGAATCTGAACCCAGATTTCTAGTGCTGTGAATCAGAGCCCAGGATTCTAGGTTCCAGTGCTGTGAATCAGAACCCAGGTTTCTAGGTTCCAGTGCTTTGAATCAGAACCAGGTTTCTAGGTTCCCGTGCTGTGAATCAGAACCCACGTTTTCAGTGCTGTGAATTAGAAACAATTTTCTAGTTTCCAGTGCAGTGAATCAAAATCCGGGTTTCCAGTTTCCAGTGCTGTGAATCGGAACCAGGATTCTAGGTTCCAGTGCTGTGAATCAGAACCCAGTTTTCTAGGTTCCAGTGCTGTGAATCAGTACCCACGTTTTCAGTGCTGTGAATCAGAATCCAGGTTCCTAGGGTCCAGTGCTGCGAATCAGAATCCAGGGTTCTAGGTTCTAGTGCTGTGAATCAGAGCCCAGGTTTTCAGTGCTGTGAATCAGAATCCAGGTTCCTAGGGTCCAGTGCTGCGAATCAGAATCCAGGTTTCTAGGTTCTAGTGCTATGAATCAAAAACCGGGTTTCTAGGTTCCAGTGCTGTGAATCAGAACCAGGTTTATAGATTCCAGTGCTGTGAATCAGACCCCAGGTTTTCAGTGCTGGGAATCTGAACCCAGATTTCTAGGTTCCAGTGCTGTGAATCAGAACCCAGTTTTCTAGGTTCCAGTGCTGTGAATCAGTACCCACGTTTTCAGTGCTGTGAATCAGAATCCAGGTTCCTAGGGTCCAGTGCTGCGAATCAGAATCCAGGTTTCTAGGTTCTAGTGTTATGAATCAAAAACCGGGTTTCTAGGTTCCAGTGCTGTGAATCAGAACCAGGTTTATAGGTTCCAGTGCTGTGAATCAGACCCCAGATTTTCAGTGCTGGGAACCTGAACCCAGATTTCTAGTGCTGTGAATCAGAGCCCAGGATTCTAGGTTCCAGTGCTGTGAATCAGAACCCAGTTTTCTAGGTTCCCGTGCTGGGAATCAGCTGCAGATTTCTAGTTTCCAGTGCTATGAATCAAAATCCGGTTTTCCAGGTTCCAGTGCTGTGAATCGGAACAAGGTTTCTAGTTTCCAGTGCTGTGAATCAGAGCCCAGGTTTTCAGTGCTGTGAATCTGAACCCAGTTTTCTAGGTTCCAGTGCTGTGAATCAGTACCCACGTTTTCAGTGCTGTGAATCAGAATCCAGGTTCCTAGGGTCCAGTGCTGCGAATCAGAATCCAGGTTTCTAGGTTCTAGTGCTGTGAATCAGAGCCCAGGTTTTCAGTGCTGTGAATCAGAATCCAGGTTCCTAGGGTCCAGTGCTGCGAATCAGAATCCAGGTTTCTAGGTTCTAGTGCTATGAATCAAAAACCGGGTTTCTAGGTTCCAGTGCTGTGAATCAGAACCAGGTTTATAGATTCCAGTGCTGTGAATCAGACCCCAGGTTTTCAGTGCTGGGAATCTGAACCCAGATTTCTAGGTTCCAGTGCTGTGAATCAGAACCCAGTTTTCTAGGTTCCAGTGCTGTGAATCAGTACCCACGTTTTCAGTGCTGTGAATCAGAATCCAGGTTCCTAGGGTCCAGTGCTGCGAATCAGAATCCAGGTTTCTAGGTTCTAGTGCTATGAATCAAAAACCGGGTTTCTAGGTTCCAGTGCTGTGAATCAGAACCAGGTTTATAGGTTCCAGTGCTGTGAATCAGACCCCAGATTTTCAGTGCTGGGAACCTGAACCCAGATTTCTAGTGCTGTGAATCAGAGCCCAGGATTCTAGGTTCCAGTGCTGTGAATCAGAACCCAGTTTTCTAGGTTCCCGTGCTGGGAATCAGCTGCAGATTTCTAGTTTCCAGTGCTATGAATCAAAATCCGGTTTTCCAGGTTCCAGTGCTGTGAATCGGAACAAGGTTTCTAGTTTCCAGTGCTGTGAATCAGAGCCCAGGTTTTCAGTGCTGTGAATCTGAACCCAGTTTTCTAGGTTCCAGTGCTGTGAATCAGTACCCACGTTTTCAGTGCTGTGAATCAGAATCCAGGTTCCTAGGGTCCAGTGCTGCGAATCAGAATCCAGGTTTCTAGGTTCCAGTGCTGTGAATCAGAGCCCAGGTTTTCAGTGCTGTGAATCAGAACCCAGGTTTCTAGGTTCCCATGCTGGGAATCAGCTGCAGATTTCTAGTTTCCAGTGCTATGAATCAAAATCCGGTTTTCCAGGTTCCAGTGCTGTGAATCGGAACAAGGTTTCTAGTTTCCAGTGCTGTGAATCAGTACCCACGTTTTCAGTGCTGTGAATCAGAATCCAGGTTCCTAGGGTCCAGTGCTGCGAATCAGAGCCCAGGTTTCTTGGTTCTAGTGCTGTGATTCAGAACCGGCTTTTTCAGTGCTCTGAATAAGATCCAGGTTTCTATGTTCCGTGCTGTGAATTAGAATCAGGTTTCTAGTTTCCAGTGATGTGAATCAGAGCCCAGGTTTTCAGTGCTGTGAATCTGAACCCAGGTTTCTAGATTCCAGTGCAGTGAATCAGAACCAGGTTTCTAGGT
Organism: Hypanus sabinus; assembly: GCF_030144855.1. NCBI lineage: Eukaryota > Metazoa > Chordata > Chondrichthyes > Myliobatiformes > Dasyatidae > Hypanus > Hypanus sabinus. Next base: position 117,935,111 of record NC_082712.1, on the reverse strand, counting down.
TCCCGTGCTGTGAATCAGCAGCAGGTGTCTAGGTTCCAGTGCTATGAATCAAAAACCGGGTTTCTAGGTTCCAGTGCTGTGAATCAGAACCAGGTTTATAGGTTCCAGTGCTGTGAATCAGACCCCAGGTTTTCAGTGCTGGGAATCTGAACCCAGATTTCTAGTGCTGTGAATCAGAGCCCAGGATTCTAGGTTCCAGTGCTGTGAATCAGAACCCAGGTTTCTAGGTTCCAGTGCTTTGAATCAGAACCAGGTTTCTAGGTTCCCGTGCTGTGAATCAGAACCCACGTTTTCAGTGCTGTGAATTAGAAACAATTTTCTAGTTTCCAGTGCAGTGAATCAAAATCCGGGTTTCCAGTTTCCAGTGCTGTGAATCGGAACCAGGATTCTAGGTTCCAGTGCTGTGAATCAGAACCCAGTTTTCTAGGTTCCAGTGCTGTGAATCAGTACCCACGTTTTCAGTGCTGTGAATCAGAATCCAGGTTCCTAGGGTCCAGTGCTGCGAATCAGAATCCAGGTTTCTAGGTTCTAGTGCTGTGAATCAGAGCCCAGGTTTTCAGTGCTGTGAATCAGAATCCAGGTTCCTAGGGTCCAGTGCTGCGAATCAGAATCCAGGTTTCTAGGTTCTAGTGCTATGAATCAAAAACCGGGTTTCTAGGTTCCAGTGCTGTGAATCAGAACCAGGTTTATAGGTTCCAGTGCTGTGTATCAGACCCCAGGTTTTCAGTGCTGGGAATCTGAACCCAGATTTCTAGGTTCCAGTGCTGTGAATCAGAACCCAGTTTTCTAGGTTCCAGTGCTGTGAATCAGTACCCACGTTTTCAGTGCTGTGAATCAGAATCCAGGTTCCTAGGGTCCAGTGCTGCGAATCAGAATCCAGGTTTCTAGGTTCTAGTGCTATGAATCAAAAACCGGGTTTCTAGGTTCCAGTGCTGTGAATCAGAACCAGGTTTATAGGTTCCAGTGCTGTGAATCAGACCCCAGATTTTCAGTGCTGGGAACCTGAACCCAGATTTCTAGTGCTGTGAATCAGAGCCCAGGATTCTAGGTTCCAGTGCTGTGAATCAGAACCCAATTTTCTAGGTTCCAGTGCTGTGAATCAGTACCCACGTTTTCAGTGCTGTGAATCAGAATCTAGGTTCCTAGGGTCCAATGCTGCGAATCAGAATCCAGGTTTCTAGGTTCTAGTGCTGTGAATCAGAGCCCAGGTTTTCAGTGCTGTGAATCAGAACCCAGTTTTCTAGGTTCCCGTGCTGGGAATCAGCTGCAGATTTCTAGTTTCCAGTGCTATGAATCAAAATCCGGTTTTCCAGGTTCCAGTGCTGTGAATCGGAACAAGGTTTCTAGTTTCCAGTGCTGTGAATCAGAGCCCAGGTTTTCAGTGCTGTGAATCTGAACCCAGTTTTCTAGGTTCCAGTGCTGTGAATCAGTACCCACGTTTTCAGTGCTGTGAATCAGAATCCAGGTTCCTAGGGTCCAGTGCTGCGAATCAGAATCCAGGTTTCTAGGTTCCAGTGCTGTGAATCAGAGCCCAGGTTTTCAGTGCTGTGAATCAGAACCCAGGTTTCTAGGTTCCCATGCTGGGAATCAGCTGCAGATTTCTAGTTTCCAGTGCTATGAATCAAAATCCGGTTTTCCAGGTTCCAGTGCTGTGAATCGGAACAAGGTTTCTAGTTTCCAGTGCTGTGAATCAGTACCCACGTTTTCAGTGCTGTGAATCAGAATCCAGGTTCCTAGGGTCCAGTGCTGCGAATCAGAGCCCAGGTTTCTTGGTTCTAGTGCTGTGATTCAGAACCGGCTTTTTCAGTGCTCTGAATAAGATCCAGGTTTCTATGTTCCGTGCTGTGAATTAGAATCAGGTTTCTAGTTTCCAGTGATGTGAATCAGAGCCCAGGTTTTCAGTGCTGTGAATCTGAACCCAGGTTTCTAGATTCCAGTGCAGTGAATCAGAACCAGGTTTCTAGGTTCCCGTGCTGTGAATCAGCAGCAGGTGTCTAGGTTCCAGTGCTATGAATCAAAAACCGGGTTTCTAGGTTCCAGTGCTGTGAATCAGAACCAGGTTTATAGGTTCCAGTGCTGTGAATCAGACCCCAGGTTTTCAGTGCTGGGAATCTGAACCCAGATTTCTAGTGCTGTGAATCAGAGCCCAGGATTCTAGGTTCCAGTGCTGTGAATCAGAACCCAGGTTTCTAGGTTCCAGTGCTTTGAATCAGAACCAGGTTTCTAGGTTCCCGTGCTGTGAATCAGAACCCACGTTTTCAGTGCTGTGAATTAGAAACAATTTTCTAGTTTCCAGTGCAGTGAATCAAAATCCGGGTTTCCAGTTTCCAGTGCTGTGAATCGGAACCAGGATTCTAGGTTCCAGTGCTGTGAATCAGAACCCAGTTTTCTAGTTTCCAGTGCTGTGAATCAGTACCCACGTTTTCAGTGCTGTGAATCAGAATCCAGGTTGCTAGGGTCCAGTGCTGCGAATCAGAATCCAGGTTTCTAGGTTCTAGTGCTGTGAATCAGAGCCCAGGTTTTCAGTGCTGTGAATCAGAACCCAGGTTTCTAGGTTCCCGTGCTGGGAATCAGCTGCAGATTTCTAGTTTCCAGTGCTATGAATCAAAATCCGGTTTTCCAGGTTCCAGTGCTGTGAATCGGAACAAGGTTTCTAGTTTCCAGTGCTGTGAATCAGAGCCCAGGTTTTCAGTGCTGTGAATCTGAACCCAGATTTCAAGAGCTGCGAATCAGAGCCCAGGTTTCTTGGTTCTAGTGCTGTGATTCAGAACCGGCTTTTTCAGTGCTCTGAATAAGATCCAGGTTTCTATGTTCCGTGCTGTGAATTAGAATCAGGTTTCTAGGCTCCAGTGCTGTGAAACAGAATCCAGGTTTCCAGGTTCCAGTGATGTGAATCAGAGCCCAGGTTTTCAGTGCTGTGAATCAGAATCCAGGTTCCTAGGGTCCAGTGCTGCGAATCAGAATACAGGTTTCTAGGTTCTAGTGCTATGAATCAAAAACCGGGTTTCTAGGTTCCAGTGCTGTGAATCAGAACCAGGTTTATAGGTTCCAGTGCTGTGAATCAGACCCCAGGTTTTCAGTGCTGGGAATCTGAACCCAGATTTCTAGGTTCCAGTGCTGTGAATCAGAACCCAGTTTTCTAGGTTCCAGTGCTGTGAATCAGAATCCAGGTTTCACGTTTTCAGTGCTGTGAATCAGAACCAGGTTTATAGGTTCCAGTGCTGTGAATCAGACCCCAGGTTTTCAGTGCTGGGAACCTGAACCCAGATTTCTAGTGCTGTGAATCAGAGCCCAGGATTCTAGGTTCCAGTGCTGTGAATCAGAACCCAGTTTTCTAGGTTCCAGTGCTGTGAATCAGTACCCACGTTTTCAGTGCTGTGAATCAGAATCCAGGTTCCTAGGGTCCAGTGCTGCGAATCAGAATCCAGGTTTCTAGGTTCTAGTGCTGTGAATCAGAGCCCAGGTTTTCAGTGCTGTGAATCAGAACCCAGTTTTCTAGGTTCCCGTGCTGGGAATCAGCTGCAGATTTCTAGTTTCCAGTGCTATGAATCAAAATCCGGTTTTCCAGGTTCCAGTGCTGTGAATCGGAACAGGGTTTCTAGTTTCCAGTGCTGTGAATCAGAGCCCAGGTTTTCAGTGCTGTGAATCTGAACCCAGTTTTCTAGGTTCCAGTGCTGTGAATCAGTACCCACGTTTTCAGTGCTGTGAATCAGAATCCAGGTTCCTAGGGTCCAGTGCTGCGAATCAGAATCCAGGTTTCTAGGTTCCAGTGCTGTGAATCAGAGCCCAGGTTTTCAGTGCTGTGAATCAGAACCCAGGTTTCTAGGTTCCCATGCTGGGAATCAGCTGCAGATTTCTAGTTTCCAGTGCTATGAATCAAAATCCGGTTTTCCAGGTTCCAGTGCTGTGAATCGGAACAAGGTTTCTAGTTTCCAGTGCTGTGAATCAGTACCCACGTTTTCAGTGCTGTGAATCAGAATCCAGGTTCCTAGGGTCCAGTGCTGCGAATCAGAGCCCAGGTTTCTTGGTTCTAGTGCTGTGATTCAGAACCGGCTTTTTCAGTGCTCTGAATAAGATCCAGGTTTCTATGTTCCGTGCTGTGAATTAGAATCAGGTTTCTAGGTTCCAGTGCTGTGAATCAGAATCCAGGTTTCACGTTTTCAGTGCTGTGAATCAGAACCCAGGTTTCTGTTGCTGTGAATCAGAGCCCAGATTTTCAGTGCAGTGAATCAGAACACGGTTTCGAGGATCCAGTGCTGAGAATCAGAAGCAGGTTTCTGGGTTCCAGTGATGTGAAGCAGAGCCCAGGTTTCCAGTGCTGAGAATCTGAGCCAGGTTTCCAGTGCTGGGAATCAGAACCAGTTTTCCAGTGCTGTGAATCAGAACCCAGGAATCTAGGACCAGTGCTGTCAATCAGAACCAGGTTTCTAGGTTCCAGTGCTGTGAATCAGAATCAGGTTTCTAGGTTCCAGTGCTGTGAATCAGAAACCACGTTTTCAGTGCTGTGAATCAGAACACAGGTTTCTGTTGCTGTGAATCAGAACCAGGTTTCTAGGTTCCAGTGCAGTGAATCAGAATCCAGGCTTCTAGGTTCCAGTGCAGTGAATCCGAAACCGGTTTCTAGGATACAGTGCTGTGAATCAGAAGCAGGTTTCTAGGTTCCAGTACTGTGAAGCGGAACCCGCGTTTTCATTGCAGTGAATCAGAACCAGATTTCTAGGTTCCAGTGCTGTGAATCAGAACTAGGTTTCTAGGTTCCAGTCTTGTGAATCAGAACCAGGTTTCTAGGATCCAGAGCTGTGAATCAGAGCCCAGGTTTCCAGTGCTGAGAATCAGAGCCAGGCTTCCAGTGCTGGGAGTCAGAACCCAGGTTTCCAGTGCTGTGAATCAGAACCCAGATTTCTAGGTTCCAGTGCTGTGAATCGGAACTAGGTTTCTAGGTTCCAGTCTTGTGAATCAGAACCAGGTTTCTAGTTTCCAGAGCTGTGAACCAGAGCCAGGTTTCCAGTGCTGGGAATCAGAACCAGTATTCCAGTGCTGTGAATCAGAACCAGATTTCTAGGTTCCAGTGCTGTGAATCAGAAATAGGTTACTAGGTTCCAGTCTTGTGAATCAGAACCAGGTTTCTAGGTTACAGAGCTGTGAATCAGAATCCAGGTTCCTAGGGTCCAGTGCTGCGAATCAGAATCCAGGTTTCTAGGTTCTAGTGCTGTGAATCAGAGCCCAGGTTTTCAGTGCTGTGAATCAGAACCCAGGTTTCTAGGTTCCCGTGCTGGGAATCAGCTGCAGATTTCTAGTTTCCAGTGCTATGAATCAAAATCCGGTTTTCCAGGTTCCAGTGCTGTGAATCGGAACAAGGTTTCTAGTTTCCAGTGCTGTGAATCAGAGCCCAGGTTTTCAGTGCTGTGAATCTGAACCCAGATTTCAAGAGCTGCGAATCAGAGCCCAGGTTTCTTGGTTCTAGTGCTGTGATTCAGAACCGGCTTTTTCAGTACTCTGAATAAGATCCAGGTTTCTGTGTTCAGTGCTGTGAATTAGAATCAGGTTTCTAGGTTCCAGTGCTGTGAAACAGAATCCAGGTTTCTAGGTTCCAGTGATGTGAATCAGAGCCCAGGTTTTCAGTGCTGTGAATCAGAATCCAGGTTCCTAGGGTCCAGTGCTGCGAATCAGAATCCAGGTTTCTAGGTTCTAGTGCTATGAATCAAAAACCGGGTTTCTAGGTTCCAGTGCTGTGAATCCGAACCAGGTTTATAGGTTCCAGTGCTGTGAATCAGACCCCAGGTTTACAGTGCTGGGAATCTGAACCCAGATTTCTAGGTTCCAGTGCTGTGAATCAGAACCCAGTTTTCTAGGATCCAGTGCATTGAATCAGTACCCACGTTTTCAGTGCTGTGAATCAGAATCCAGGTTCCTAGGGTCCAGTGCTGCGAATCAGAATCCAGGTTTCTAGGTTCTAGTGCTAGGAATCAAAAACCGGGTTTCTAGGTTCCATTGCTGTGAATCAGAAGCAGGTTTCTAGAATGCAGTCCTGTGAAGCAGAACCCGCATCTTCAGTGCTGTGAATCAGAACCCAGGTTTCTGTTGCTGTGAATCAGAGCCCAGATTTTCAGTGCAGTGAATCAGAACACGGTTTCGAGGATCCAGTGCTGAGAATCAGAAGCAGGTTTCTGGGTTCCAGTGATGTGAAGCAGAGCCCAGGTTTCCAGTGCTGAGAATCTGAGCCAGGTTTCCAGTGCTGGGAATCAGAACCAGTTTTCCAGTGCTGTGAATCAGAACCCAGGAATCTAGGACCAGTGCTGTCAATCAGAACCAGGTTTCTAGGTTCCAGTGCTGTGAATCAGAATCAGGTTTCTAGGTTCCAGTGCTGTGAATCAGAAACCACGTTTTCAGTGCTGTGAATCAGAACACAGGTTTCTGTTGCTGTGAATCAGAACCAGGTTTCTAGGTTCCAGTGCAGTGAATCAGAATCCAGGCTTCTAGGTTCCAGTGCAGTGAATCCGAAACCGGTTTCTAGGATACAGTGCTGTGAATCAGAAGCAGGTTTCTAGGTTCCAGTACTGTGAAGCGGAACCCGCGTTTTCATTGCAGTGAATCAGAACCAGATTTCTAGGTTCCAGTGCTGTGAATCAGAACTAGGTTTCTAGGTTCCAGTCTTGTGAATCAGAACCAGGTTTCTAGGATCCAGAGCTGTGAATCAGAGCCCAGGTTTCCAGTGCTGAGAATCAGAGCCAGGCTTCCAGTGCTGGGAGTCAGAACCCAGGTTTCCAGTGCTGTGAATCAGAACCCAGATTTCTAGGTTCCAGTGCTGTGAATCGGAACTAGGTTTCTAGGTTCCAGTCTTGTGAATCAGAACCAGGTTTCTAGTTTCCAGAGCTGTGAATCAGAGCCAGGTTTCCAGTGCTGGGAATCAGAACCAGTATTCCAGTGCTGTGAATCAGAACCAGATTTCTAGGTTCCAGTGCTGTGAATCAGAAATAGGTTACTAGGTTCCAGTCTTGTGAATCAGAACCAGGTTTCTAGGTTACAGAGCTGTGAATCAGAATCCAGGTTCCTAGGGTCCAGTGCTGCGAATCAGAATCCAGGTTTCTAGGTTCTAGTGCTGTGAATCAGAGCCCAGGTTTTCAGTGCTGTGAATCAGAACCCAGGTTTCTAGGTTCCCGTGCTGGGAATCAGCTGCAGATTTCTAGTTTCCAGTGCTATGAATCAAAATCCGGTTTTCCAGGTTCCAGTGCTGTGAATCGGAACAAGGTTTCTAGTTTCCAGTGCTGTGAATCAGAGCCCAGGTTTTCAGTGCTGTGAATCTGAACCCAGATTTCAAGAGCTGCGAATCAGAGCCCAGGTTTCTTGGTTCTAGTGCTGTGATTCAGAACCGGCTTTTTCAGTACTCTGAATAAGATCCAGGTTTCTATGTTCAGTGCTGTGAATTAGAATCAGGTTTCTAGGTTCCAGTGCTGTGAAACAGAATCCAGGTTTCTAGGTTCCAGTGATGTGAATCAGAGCCCAGGTTTTCAGTGCTGTGAATCAGAATCCAGGTTCCTAGGGTCCAGTGCTGCGAATCAGAATCCAGGTTTCTAGGTTCTAGTGCTATGAATCAAAAACCGGGTTTCTAGGTTCCAGTGCTGTGAATCCGAACCAGGTTTATAGGTTCCAGTGCTGTGAATCAGACCCCAGGTTTACAGTGCTGGGAATCTGAACCCAGATTTCTAGGTTCCAGTGCTGTGAATCAGAACCCAGTTTTCTAGGATCCAGTGCTGTGAATCAGTACCCACGTTTTCAGTGCTGTGAATCAGAATCCAGGTTCCTAGGGTCCAGTGCTGCGAATCAGAATCCAGGTTTCTAGGTTCTAGTGCTAGGAATCAAAAACCGGGTTTCTAGGTTCCATTGCTGTGAATCAGAAGCAGGTTTCTAGAATGCAGTCCTGTGAAGCAGAACCCGCATCTTCAGTGCTGTGAATCAGAACCCAGGTTTCTGTTGCTGTGAATCAGAGCCCAGATTTTCAGTGCAGTGAATCAGAACACGGTTTCGAGGATCCAGTGCTGAGAATCAGAAGCAGGTTTCTGGGTTCCAGTGATGTGAAGCAGAGCCCAGGTTTCCAGTGCTGAGAATCTGAGCCAGGTTTCCAGTGCTGGGAATCAGAACCAGTTTTCCAGTGCTGTGAATCAGAACCCAGGAATCTAGGACCAGTGCTGTCAATCAGAACCAGGTTTCTAGGTTCCAGTGCTGTGAATCAGAATCAGGTTTCTAGGTTCCAGTGCTGTGAATCAGAAACCACGTTTTCAGTGCTGTGAATCAGAACACAGGTTTCTGTTGCTGTGAATCAGAACCAGGTTTCTAGGTTCCAGTGCCGTGAATCAGAATCCAGGCTTCTAGGTTCCAGTGCAGTGAATCCGAAACCGGTTTCTAGGATACAGTGCTGTGAATCAGAAGCAGGTTTCTAGGTTCCAGTACTGTGAAGCGGAACCCGCGTTTTCATTGCAGTGAATCAGAACCAGATTTCTAGGTTCCAGTGCTGTGAATCAGAACTAGGTTTCTAGGTTCCAGTCTTGTGAATCAGAGCCCAGGTTTCCAGTGCTGAGACTCAGAGCCAGGCTTCCAGTGCTGGGAGTCAGAACCCAGGTTTCCAGTGCTGTGAATCAGAACCCAGATTTCTAGGTTCCAGTGCTGTGAATCGGAACTAGGTTTCTAGGTTCCAGTCTTGTGAATCAGAACCAGGTTTCTAGTTTCCAGAGATGTGAATCAGAGCCAGGTTTCCAGTGCTGGGGATCAGAACCAGTATTCCAGTGCTGTGAATCAGAACCAGATTTCTAGGTTCCAGTGCTGTGAATCAGAAATAGGTTACTAGGTTCCAGTCTTGTGAATCAGAACCAGGTTTCTAGGTTACAGAGCTGTGAATCAGAGCCCAGGTTTCCAGTGCTGAGAATCAGAGCCAGGCTTCCAGTGCTGTGAATCAGAACCCAGGTTTCTAGGTTCCAGTGCTGTGAATCATAACCAGCTTTCTAGGTTCCAGAGCTGGGAATCAGAGCCCAGATTTCCAGTGCTGTGAATCAGAACACAGGTTTCTGTTGCTGTGAATCAGAACCAGGTTTCTAGGCTCCAGTGCTAAAATCAGAATCCAGGTTTCTAGATTCCGGTACTGTGAATCAGAACCAGATTTCTAAGTTCCAGAGCTGTGAATCAGAGCCCAGATTTTCAGTGCTGTGATTCTGAACCCAGATTTCTAGTGCTGTGAATCAGAGCCCAGGTTTCTATGTTCCAGTGCTGTGAATCAGAAGCAGGTTTCTAGGTTTCAGTGCTCAGAATCTGAATAGGGTTTTCAGTGCTGTGAATCAGAACCCAGGTTTCTGTTGCTGTGAATCAGAATCAGGTTTCTAGGTTCCACTGCTGAGAATCAGAATCAGGTTTCTAGGTTCCAGTGCTGTGAATCAGAAACCGCATTTTCAGCGCTGTGAATCAGAACCCAGGTTTCTCTAGCTGTGAATCAGAACCAGGTTTCTAGGTTCCAGTGCAGTGAATCAGAACCCGGTTTCCAGGATCCAGTGCTGTGAATCAAATGCAGGTTTCTGGGTTCCAGTGATGTGAAGCAGAGCCCCGGATTCCAGTGCTGAGAATCAGAGCCAGGTTTCCAGTGCTGGGAATCAGAACCAGGATTCCAGTGCTGTGAATCAGAACCCAGAACTTCAGTGCTGTGAATCAGAACCCAGGAATCTTGGACCAGTGCTGTCAATCAGAAGCAGGTTTCTAGGTTCCACTGCTGTGAATCAGAACCAGGTTTCTAGGTTCCAGTGCTCTGAAGCAGAACCCACGTTTTCATTGCAGTGAGTCAGAACCAGATTTCTAGGTTCCAGTGCTGTGAATCAGAACTAGGTTTCTGGGTTCCAGTCTTGTGAATCAGAACCAGATTTCTAGGTTCCAGAGCTGTGAATCAGAGCCCAGGTTTCCAGTGCTGAGAATCAGAGCCAGGCTTCCAGTGCTGGGAATCAGAACCCAGGTTTCCAGTGCTGTGAATCAGAACCCAGATTTCTAGGTTCCAGTGCTGTGAATCAGAACTAGGTTTCTAGGTTCCAGTCTTGTGAATCAGAACCAGGTTTCTAGTTTCCAGAGCTGTGAATCAGAGCCAGGTTTCCAGTGCTGGGAATCAGAACCAGTATTCCAGTGCTGTGAATCAGAACCAGATTTCTAGGTTCCAGTGCTGTGAATCAGAAATAGGTTACTAGGTTCCAGTCTTGTGAATCAGAACCAGGTTTCTAGGTTCCAGAGCTGTGAATCAGAGCCCAGGTTTCCAGTGCTGAGAATCAGAGCCAGGCTTCCAGTGCTGGGAATCAGAACCCAGGTTTCCAGTGCTGTGAATCAGAACCCAGATTTTCAGTGCTGTGAATCAGAACCCAGGTTTCTAGGTTCCAGTGCTGTGAATCATAACCATGTTTCTAGGTTCCAGAGCTGGGAATCAGAGCCCAGATTTCCAGTGCTGTGAATCAGAACCCAGATTTTCAGTGCTGTGAATCAGAACCCAGGAATCTAGGATCCAGTGGTGTCAATCAGTACCAGGTTTCTAGGTTCCAGTGCTGTGAATTAGAACCAGGTTTCTAGGCTCCAGTGCTAAAATCAGAATCCAGGTTTCTAGATTACAGTACTGTGAATCAGAACCAGATTTTTAAGTTCCAGAGCTGTGAATCAGAGCCCAGATTTTCAGTGCTGTGAATCTGAACCCAGATTTCTAGTGCTGTGAATCAGAGCCCAGGTTTCTATGTTCCAGTGCTGTGAATCAGAAGCAGGTTTCTAGGTTCCAGTGCTCAGAATCCGAAACCGGGTTTTCAGTGCTGTGAATCAGAACCCAGGATTCTGTTGCTGTGAATCAGAATCAGGTTTCTAGGTTCCACTGCTGAGAATCAGAATCAGGTTTCTAGGTTCCACTGCTGAGAATCAGAATCCAGGTTTCTAGGTTCCAGTACTGTGAATAAGAATCAGGTTTCTAGGTTCCAGAGCTGTGAATCAGAGCCCAGATTTTCAGTGCTGTGAATCAGAACCCAGATTTCTAGTGCTGTGAATCAGAACCAGGTTTCTAGGTTCCAGTGCTGTGAATCAGAACCAGGTTTCTAGGTTCCAGTGCTGTGAATCTGAAACCGCATTTTCAGTGCTGTGAATCAGAACCCAGGTTTCTCTAGCTGTGAATCAGAACCAGATTTCTAGGTTCCAGTGCAGTGAATCAGAACCCGGTTTCCAGGATCCAGTGCTGTGAATCAAATGCAGGTTTCTGGGTTCCAGAGATGTGAAGCAGAGCCCCGGTTTCCAGTGCTGAGAATCAGAGCCAGGTTTCCAGTGCTGGGAATCAGAACCAGGATTCCAGTGCTGTGAATCAGAACCCAGATCTTCAGTGCTGTGAATCAGAACCCAGGAATCTTGGACCAGTGCTGTCAATCAGAATCAGGTTTCTAGGTTCCAGTGCTGTGAATCAGAACCAGGTTTCTAGGTTCCAGTGCTCTGAAGCAGAACCCACGTTTTCAGTGCTGTGAATCAGAACCCAGGTTTCTGTTGCTGTGAATCAGAAGCAGGATTCTAGGTTCCAGTGCTGTGAATCAGAATTCAGGTTTCTAGGTTCCAGTGTAGTGAATCCGAACCCGGTTTCTAGGATCCAGTGCTGTGAATCAGAAGCAGGTTTCTGGGTTCCAGTGATGTGAAGCAGAGCCCCGGTTTCCAGTGCTGAGAATCAGAGCCAGGTTTCCAGTGCTGGGAATCAGAACCAGGATTCCAGTGCTGTGAATCAGAACCCAGTAATCTAGGACCAGTGCTGTCAATCAGAAGCAGGTTTCTAGGTTCCAGTGCTGTGAATCAGAACCAGGTTTCTAGGTTCCAGTGCTCTGAAGCAGAACCCACGTTTTCAGTGCTGTGAATCAGAACCCAGGTTTCTGTTGCTGTGAATCAGAAGCAGGTTTCTAGGTTCCAGTGCTGTGAATCAGAATTCAGGTTTCTAGGTTCCAGTGTAGTGAATCCGAACCCGTTTTCTAGGATCCAGTGCTGTGAATCAGAAGCAGGTTTCTAGGTTCCTGTACTGTGAAGCAGAACCCGCGTTTTCAGTGCAGTGAATCAGAACCAGATTTCTAAGTTCCAGTGCTGGGAATCAGAACCCAGGTTTCCAGTGCTGTGAATCAGAACCCAGATTTTCAGTGCTGTGAATCAGAACCCAGGTTTCTAGGTTCCAGTGCTGTGAATCAGAACCAGGTTTCTAGGTTCCAGAGCTGGGAATCAGAAACCGTGTTTTCAGTGCTGTGTATCAGAACCCAGATTTTCAGTGCTGTGAATCAGAACCCAGGTTTCTAGGTTCCAGTGCTGTGAATCAGAACCAGGTTTCTAGGTTCCAGTGCTGTGAATCAGAACCCGGTTTCTAGGATCCATTGCTGTGAATCAGAAGCAGGTTTCTAGAATGCAGTCCTGTGAAGCAGAACCCGCATTTTCAGTGCTGTGAATCAGAACCCAGGTTTCTGTTGCTGTGAATCAGAGCCCAGATGTTCAGTGCAGTGAATCAGAACACGGTTTCGAGGATCCAGTGCTGTGAATCAGAAGCAGGTTTCTGGGTTCCACTGATGTGAAGCAGAGCCCAGGTTTCCAGTGCTGAGAATCTGAGCCAGGTTTCCAGTGCTGGGAATCAGAACCAGTTTTCCAGTGCGGTGAATCAGAACCCAGGTTTTCAGTGCTGTGAATCTGAACCCAGATTTCAAGTGCTGCGAATCAGAGCCCAGGTTTCTTGGTTCTAGTGCTGTGATTCAGAACCAGCTTTTTCAGTGCTCTGAATAAGATCCAGGTTTCTATGTTCCGTGCTGTGAATTAGAATCAGGTTTGTAGGTTCCAGTGCAGTCAATCAGAACCAGGTTTCTAGGTTCCAGTGCTGTGAATCAGAACCAGGTTTCTAGGTTCCAGTGCTGTGAATCAGAAACCACGTTTTCAGTGCTGTGAATCAGAACACAGGTTTCTGTTGCTGTGAATCAGAATCCAGGCATCTAGGTTCCAGTGCAGTGAATCCGAACCCGGTTTCTAGGATCCAGTGCTGTGAATCAAAGCAGGTTTCTAGGTTCCAGTACTGTGAAGCCGAACCCGCGTTTTCATTGCAGTGAATCAGAACCAGATGTCTAGGTTCCAGTGCTGTGAATCAGAACTAGGTTTCTGGGTTCCAGTCTTGTGAATCAGAACCAGGTTTCTAGTTTCCAGAGCTGTGAATCAGAGCCCAGGTTTCCAGTGCTGAGAATCAGAGCCAGGCTTCCAGTGCTGGGAATCAGAACCCAGGTTTCCAGTGCTGTGAATCAGAACCCAGATTTTCAGTGCTGTGAATCAGAACCCAGTTTTCTAGGTTCCAGTGCTGTGAATCATAACCAGGTTTCTAGGTTCCAGAGCTGGGAATCAGAGCCCAGATTTCCAGTGCTGTGAATCAGAACACAGGCTTCTGTTGCTGTGAATCAGAACCAGGTTTCTAGGTTCCAGTGCCGTGAATCAGAATCCAGGCTTCTAGGTTCCAGTGCAGTGAATCCGAACCCGGTGTCTAGGATCCAGTGCTGTGAATCAGAAGCAGGTTTCTAGGTTCCAGTACCGTGAAGCCGAACCCGTGTTTTCATTGCAGTGAATCAGAACCAGATTTCTAGGTTCCAGTGCTGTGAATCAGAACTAGGTTTCTGGGTTCCAGTCTTGTGAATCAGAACCAGGTTTCTAGGTTCCAGAGCTGTGAATCAGAGCCCAGGTTTCCAGTGCTGTGAATCAGAACCCAGGTTTCTGTTGCTGTGAATCAGAATCAGGTTTCTAGGTTCCACTGCTGAGAATCAGAATCCAGGTTTCTAGGTTCCAGTACTGTGAATCAGAATCAGGTTTCTAGGTTCCAGAGCTGTGAATCAGAGCCCAGATTTTCAGTGCTGTGAATCAGAACCCAGATTTCTAGTGCTGTGAATCAGAACCCAGGTTTCTAGGTTCCAGTGCTGTGAATCAGAACCAGGTTTCTAGGTTCCAGTGCTGAGAATCAGAACCCGGTTTCTAGGATCCATTGCTGTGAATCAGAAGCAGGTTTCTAGAATGCAGTCCTGTGAAGCAGAACCCGCATTTTCAGTGCTGTGAATCAGAACCCAGGTTTCTGTTGCTGTGAATCAGAGCCCAGATGTTCAGTGCAGTGAATCAGAACACGGTTTCGAGGATCCAGTGCTGTGAATCAGAAGCAGGTTTCTGGGTTCCACTGATGTGAAGCAGAGCCCAGGTTTCCAGTGCTGAGAATCTGAGCCAGGTTTCCAGTGCTGGGAATCAGAACCAGTTTTCCAGTGCGGTGAATCAGAACCCAGGTTTTCAGTGCTGTGAATCTGAACCCAGATTTCAAGTGCTGCGAATCAGAGCCCAGGTTTCTTGGTTCTAGTGCTGTGATTCAGAACCAGCTTTTTCAGTGCTCTGAATAAGATCCAGGTTTCTATGTTCCGTGCTGTGAATTAGAATCAGGTTTCTAGGTTCCAGTGCAGTCAATCAGAACCAGGTTTCTAGGTTCCAGTGCTGTGAATCAGAACCAGGTTTCTAGGTTCCAGTGCTGTGAATCAGAAACCACGTTTTCAGTGCTGTGAATCAGAACACAGGTTTCTGTTGCTGTGAATCAGAACCAGGTTTCTAGGTTCCAGTGCCGTGAATCAGAATCCAGGCATCTAGGTTCCAGTGCAGTGAATCCGAACCCGGTTTCTAGGATCCAGTGCTGTGAATCAAAGCAGGTTTCTAGGTTCCAGTACTGTGAAGCCGAACCCGCGTTTTCATTGCAGTGAATCAAAACCAGATGTCTAGGTTCCAGTGCTGTGAATCAGAACTAGGTTTCTGGGTTCCAGTCTTGTGAATCAGAACCAGGTTTCTAGTTTCCAGAGCTGTGAATCAGAGCCCAGGTTTCCAGTGCTGAGAATCAGAGCCAGGCTTCCAGTGCTGGGAATCAGAACCCAGGCTTCCAGTGCTGGGAATCAGAACCCAGGTTTCCAGTGCTGTGAATCAGAACCCAGATTTTCAGTGCTGTGAATCAGAACCCAGTTTTCTAGGTTCCAGTGCTGTGAATCATAACCAGGTTTCTAGGTTCCAGAGCTGGGAATCAGAGCCCAGATTTCCAGTGCTGTGAATCAGAACACAGGCTTCTGTTGCTGTGAATCAGAACCAGGTTTCTAGGTTCCAGTGCCGTGAATCAGAATCCAGGCTTCTAGTTTCCAGTGCAGTGAATCCGAACCCGGTGTCTAGGATCCAGTGCTGTGAATCAGAAGCAGGTTTCTAGGTTCCAGTACCGTGAAGCCGAACCCGCGTTTTCATTGCAGTGAATCAGAACCAGATTTCTAGGTTCCAGTGCTGTGAATCAGAACTAGGTTTCTGGGTTCCAGTCTTGTGAATCAGAACCAGGTTTCTAGGTTCCAGAGCTGTGAATCAGAGCCCAGGTTTCCAGTGCTGTGAATCAGAACCCAGGTTTCTGTTGCTGTGAATCAGAATCAGGTTTCTAGGTTCCACTGCTGAGAATCAGAATCCAGGTTTCTAGGTTCCAGTACTGTGAATCAGAATCAGGTTTCTAGGTTCCAGAGCTGTGAATCAGAGCCCAGATTTTCAGTGCTGTGAATCAGAACCCAGATTTCTAGTGCTGTGAATCAGAACCAGGTTTCTAGGTTCCAGTGCTGTGAATCAGAACTAGCTTTCTAGGTTCCAGTGCTGTGAATCTGAAACCGCATTTTCAGTGCTGTGAATCAGAACCCAGGTTTCTCTAGCTGTGAATCAGAACCAGGTTTCTAGTTTCCAGTGCAGTGAATCAGAACCCGGTTTCCAGGATCCAGTGCTGTGAATCAAATGCAGGTTTCTGGGTTCCAGTGATGTGAAGCAGAGCCCAGGTTTCCAGTGCTGAGAATCAGAGCCAGGTTTCCAGTGCTGGGAATCAGAACCAGTATTCCAGTGCTGTAAATCAGAGCCAGGTTTCCAGTGCTGGGAATCAGAACCAGTATTCCAGTGCTGTGAATCAGAACCAGATTTCTAGGTTCCAGTGCAGTGAATCTGAAATAGGTTACTAGGTTCCAGTCTTGTGAATCAGAACCAGGTTTCTAGGTTCCAGAGCTGTGAATCAGAGCCCAGGTTTCCAGTGCTGTGAATCAGAACCCAGGTTTCTGTTGCTGTGAATCAGAATCAGGTTTCATGGTTCCACTGCTGAGAATCAGAATCCAGGTTTCTAGGTTCCAGTACTGTGAATCAGAATCAGGTTTCTAGGTTCCAGAGCTGTGAATCAGAGCCCAGATTTTCAGTGCTGTGAATCAGAACCCAGATTTCTAGTGCTGTGAATCAGAACCAGGTTTCTAGGTTCCAGTGCTGTGAATCAGAACTAGCTTTCTAGGTTCCAGTGCTGTGAATCTGAAACCGCATTTTCAGTGCTGTGAATCAGAACCCAGGTTTCTCTAGCTGTGAATCAGAACCAGGTTTCTAGTTTCCAGTGCAGTGAATCAGAACCCGGTTTCCAGGATCCAGTGCTGTGAATCAAATGCAGGTTTCTGGGTTCCAGTGATGTGAAGCAGAGCCCAGGTTTCCAGTGCTGAGAATCAGAGCCAGGTTTCCAGTGCTGGGAATCAGAACCAGTATTCCAGTGCTGTAAATCAGAGCCAGGTTTCCAGTGCTGGGAATCAGAACCAGTATTCCAGTGCTGTGAATCAGAACCAGATTTCTAGGTTCCAGTGCAGTGAATCAGAAATAGGTTACTAGGTTCCAGTCTTGTGAATCAGAACCAGGTTTCTAGGTTCCAGAGCTGTGAATCAGAGCCCAGGTTTCCAGTGCTGGGAATCAGAGCCAGGCTTCCCGTGCTGGGAATCAGAACCCAGGTTTCCAGTGCTGTGAATCAGAACCCAGATTTTCAGTGCTGTGAATCAGAACCCAGGTTTCTAGGTTCCAGTGCTGTGAATCATAACCAGGTTTCTAGGTTCCAGAGCTGGGAATCAGAGCCCAGATTTCCATTGCTGTGAATCAGAACCCAGATTTTCAGTGCTGTGAATCAGAACCCAGGAATCTAGGATCCAGTGGTGTCAATCCGAACCAGGTTTCTAGGTTCCAGTGCTGTGAATCAGAACCAGGTTTCTAGGCTCCAGTGCTAAAATCAGAATCCAGGTTTCTAGATTCCGGTACTGTGAATCAGAACCAGATTTCTAAGTTCCAGAGCTGTAAATCAGAGCCCAGATTTTCAGTGCTGTGATTCTGAACCCAGTTTTCTAGTGCTGTGAATCAGAGCCCAGGTTTCTATGTTCCAGTGCTGTGAATCAGAAGCAGGTTTCTAGGTTCCAGTGCTCAGAATCTGAATAGGGTTTTCAGTGCTGTGAATCAGAACCCAGGTTTCTGTTGCTGTGAATCAGAATCAGGTTTCTAGGTTCCACTGCTGAGAATCAGAATCCAGGTTTCTAGGTTCCAGTACTGTGAATCAGAATCAGGTTTCCAGGTTCCAGAGCTGTGAATCAGAGCCAAGATTTTCAGTGCTGTGATTCAGAACCCAGATTTCTAGTGCTGTGAATCAGAACCAGGTTTCTAGGTTCCAGTGCTGTGAATCTGAAACCGCATTTTCAGTGCTGTGAATCAGAACCCAGGTTTCTCTAGCTGTGAATCAGAAGCAGGTTTCTAGGTTCCAGTACTGTGAAGCAGAACCCACGTTTTCAGTGCTGTGAATCAGAACCCAGGTTTCTGTTGCTGTGAATCAGAGCCCAGATGTTCAGTGCAGTGAATCAGAACACGGTTTCGAGGATCCAGTGCTGTGAATCAGAAGCAGGTTTCTGGGTTCCACTGATGTGAAGCAGAGCCCGGGTTTCCAGTGCTGAGAATCTGAGCCAGGTTTCCAGTGCTGGGAATCAGAACCAGTTTTCCAGTGCGGTGAATCAGAACCCAGATTTTCAGTGCTGTGAATCAGAACCCAGGAATCTAGGACCAGTGCTGTCAATCAGAACCAGGTTTCTAGGTTCCAGTGATGTGAATCAGAACCAGGTTTCTAGGTTCCAGTGCTGTGAATCAGAAACCACGTTTTCAGTGCTGTGAATCAGAACACAGGTTTCTGTTGCTGTGAATCAGAACCAGGTTTCTAGGTTCCAGTGCCGTGAATCAGAATCCAGGTTTCTAGGTTCCAGTGCAGTGAATCCGAACCCGGTTTCTAGGATCCGGTGCTGTGAATCAAAGCAGGTTTCTAGGTTCCAGTACTGTGAAGCCAAACCCGCGTTTTCATTGCAGTGAATCAGAACCAGATTTCTAGGTTCCAGTGCTGAGAATCAGAATCCAGGTTTCTAGGTTCCAGTGCTGTGAATCAGAACACACGTTTTCAGTGCTGTGAATTAGAAACAGTTTTCTAGTTTCCAGTGCTGTGAATCAGAACCAGGTTTCTAGGTTCCCGTGCTGTGAATCAGAACCAGCTTTTTCAGTGCTCTGAATAAGATCCAGGTTTCTATGTTCCGTGCTGTGAATTAGAATCAGGTTTCTAGGTTCCAGTGCAGTCAATCAGAACCAGGTTTCTAGGTTCCAGTGCTGTGAATCAGAACCAGGTTTCTAGGTTCTAGTGCTGTGAATCAGAACTAGGTTTCTGGGTTCCAGTCTTGTGAATCAGAACCAGGTTTCTAGTTTCCAGAGCTGTGAATCAGAGCCCAGGTTTCCAGTGCTGAGAATCAGAGCCAGGCTTCCAGTGCTGGGAATCAGAACCCAGGTTTCCAGTGCTGTGAATCAGAACCCAGATTTTCAGTGCTGTGAATCAGAACCCAGTTTTCTAGGTTCCAGTGCTGTGAATCATAACCAGGTTTCTAGGTTCCAGAGCTGGGAATCAGAGCCCAGATTTCCAGTGCTGTGAATCAGAACACAGGCTTCTGTTGCTGTGAATCAGAACCAGGTTTCTAGGTTCCAGTGCCGTGAATCAGAATCCAGGCTTCTAGGTTCCAGTGCAGTGAATCCGAACCCGGTTTCTAGGATCCAGTGCTGTGAATCAAAGCAGGTTTCTAGGTTCCAGTACTGTGAAGCCGAACCCGCGTTTTCATTGCAGTGAATCAGAACCAGATGTCTAGGTTCCAGTGCTGTGAATCAGAACTAGGTTTCTGGGTTCCAGTCTTGTGAATCAGAACCAGGTTTCTAGTTTCCAGAGCTGTGAATCAGAGCCCAGGTTTCCAGTGCTGAGAATCAGAGCCAGGCTTCCAGTGCTGGGAATCAGAACCCAGGCTTCCAGTGCTGGGAATCAGAACCCAGGTTTCCAGTGCTGTGAATCAGAACCCAGATTTCCATTGCTGTGAATCAGAACCCAGATTTTCAGTGCTGTGAATCAGAACCCAGGAATCTAGGATCCAGTGGTGTCAATCCGAACCAGGTTTCTAGGTTCCAGTGCTGTGAATCAGAACCAGGTTTCTAGGCTCCAGTGCTAAAATCAGAATCCAGGTTTCTAGATTCCGGTACTGTGAATCAGAACCAGATTTCTAAGTTCCAGAGCTGTAAATCAGAGCCCAGATTTTCAGTGCTGTGATTCTGAACCCAGTTTTCTAGTGCTGTGAATCAGACCCCAGGTTTCTATGTTCCAGTGCTGTGAATCAGTAGCAGGTTTCTAGGTTGCAGTGCTCAGAATCTGAATAGGGTTTTCAGTGCTGTGAATCAGAACCCAGGTTTCTGTTGCTGTGAATCAGAATCAGGTTTCTAGGTTCCACTGCTGAGAATCAGAATCCAGGTTTCTAGGTTCCAGTACTGTGAATCAGAATCAGGTTTCCAGGTTCCAGAGCTGTGAATCAGAGCCAAGATTTTCAGTGCTGTGATTCAGAACCCAGATTTCTAGTGCTGTGAATCAGAACCAGGTTTCTAGGTTCCAGTGCTGTGAATCTGAAACCGCATTTTCAGTGCTGTGAATCAGAACCCAGGTTTCTCTAGCTGTGAATCAGAAGCAGGTTTCTAGGTTCCAGTACTGTGAAGCAGAACCCACGTTTTCAGTGCTGTGAATCAGAACCCAGGTTTCTGTTGCTGTGAATCAGAGCCCAGATGTTCAGTGCAGTGAATCAGAACACGGTTTCGAGGATCCAGTGCTGTGAATCAGAAGCAGGTTTCTGGGTTCCACTGATGTGAAGCAGAGCCCAGGTTTCCAGTGCTGAGAATCAGAGCCAGGCTTCCAGTGCTGGGAATCAGAACCCAGGTTTCCAGTGCTGTGAATCAGAACCCAGATTTTCAGTGCTGTGAATCAGAACCCAGTTTTCTAGGTTCCAGTGCTGTGAATCATAACCAGGTTTCTAGGTTCCAGAGCTGGGAATCAGAGCCCAGATTTCCAGTGCTGTGAATCAGAACACAGGCTTCTGTTGCTGTGAATCAGAACCAGGTTTCTAGGTTCCAGTGCCGTGAATCAGAATCCAGGCTTCTAGGTTCCAGTGCAGTGAATCCGAACCCGGTGTCTAGGATCCAGTGCTGTGAATCAGAAGCAGGTTTCTAGGTTCCAGTACCGTGAAGCCGAACCCGTGTTTTCATTGCAGTGAATCAGAACCAGATTTCTAGGTTCCAGTGCTGTGAATCAGAACTAGGTTTCTGGGTTCCAGTCTTGTGAATCAGAACCAGGTTTCTAGGTTCCAGAGCTGTGAATCAGAGCCCAGGTTTCCAGTGCTGTGAATCAGAACCCAGGTTTCTGTTGCTGTGAATCAGAATCAGGTTTCTAGGTTCCACTGCTGAGAATCAGAATCCAGGTTTCTAGGTTCCAGTACTGTGAATCAGAATCAGGTTTCTAGGTTCCAGAGCTGTGAATCAGAGCCCAGATTTTCAGTGCTGTGAATCAGAACCCAGATTTCTAGTGCTGTGAATCAGAACCCAGGTTTCTAGGTTCCAGTGCTCTGAATCAGAACCAGGTTTCTAGGTTCCAGTGCTGAGAATCAGAACCCGGTTTCTAGGATCCATTGCTGTGAATCAGAAGCAGGTTTCTAGAATGCAGTCCTGTGAAGCAGAACCCGCATTTTCAGTGCTGTGAATCAGAACCCAGGTTTCTGTTGCTGTGAATCAGAGCCCAGATGTTCAGTGCAGTGAATCAGAACACGGTTTCGAGGATCCAGTGCTGTGAATCAGAAGCAGGTTTCTGGGTTCCACTGATGTGAAGCAGAGCCCAGGTTTCCAGTGCTGAGAATCTGAGCCAGGTTTCCAGTGCTGGGAATCAGAACCAGTTTTCCAGTGCGGTGAATCAGAACCCAGGTTTTCAGTGCTGTGAATCTGAACCCAGATTTCAAGTGCTGCGAATCAGAGCCCAGGTTTCTTGGTTCTAGTGCTGTGATTCAGAACCAGCTTTTTCAGTGCTCTGAATAAGATCCAGGTTTCTATGTTCCGTGCTGTGAATTAGAATCAGGTTTCTAGGTTCCAGTGCAGTCAATCAGAACCAGGTTTCTAGGTTCCAGTGCTGTGAATCAGAACCAGGTTTCTAGGTTCCAGTGCTGTGAATCAGAAACCACGTTTTCAGTGCTGTGAATCAGAACACAGGTTTCTGTTGCTGTGAATCAGAACCAGGATTCTAGGTTCCAGTGCCGTGAATCAGAATCCAGGCATCTAGGTTCCAGTGCAGTGAATCCGAACCCGGTTTCTAGGATCCAGTGCTGTGAATCAAAGCAGGTTTCTAGGTTCCAGTACTGTGAAGCCGAACCCGCGTTTTCATTGCAGTGAATCAAAACCAGATGTCTAGGTTCCAGTGCTGTGAATCAGAACTAGGTTTCTGGGTTCCAGTCTTGTGAATCAGAACCAGGTTTCTAGTTTCCAGAGCTGTGAATCAGAGCCCAGGTTTCCAGTGCTGAGAATCAGAGCCAGGCTTCCAGTGCTGGGAATCAGAACCCAGGCTTCCAGTGCTGGGAATCAGAACCCAGGTTTCCAGTGCTGTGAATCAGAACCCAGATTTTCAGTGCTGTGAATCAGAACCCAGTTTTCTAGGTTCCAGTGCTGTGAATCATAACCAGGTTTCTAGGTTCCAGAGCTGGGAATCAGAGCCCAGATTTCCAGTGCTGTGAATCAGAACACAGGCTTCTGTTGCTGTGAATCAGAACCAGGTTTCTAGGTTCCAGTGCCGTGAATCAGAATCCAGGCTTCTAGTTTCCAGTGCAGTGAATCCGAACCCGGTGTCTAGGATCCAGTGCTGTGAATCAGAAGCAGGTTTCTAGGTTCCAGTACCGTGAAGCCGAACCCGCGTTTTCATTGCAGTGAATCAGAACCAGATTTCTAGGTTCCAGTGCTGTGAATCAGAACTAGGTTTCTGGGTTCCAGTCTTGTGAATCAGAACCAGGTTTCTAGGTTCCAGAGCTGTGAATCAGAGCCCAGGTTTCCAGTGCTGTGAATCAGAACCCAGGTTTCTGTTGCTGTGAATCAGAATCAGGTTTCTAGGTTCCACTGCTGAGAATCAGAATCCAGGTTTCTAGGTTCCAGTACTGTGAATCAGAATCAGGTTTCTAGGTTCCAGAGCTGTGAATCAGAGCCCAGATTTTCAGTGCTGTGAATCAGAACCCAGATTTCTAGTGCTGTGAATCAGAACCAGGTTTCTAGGTTCCAGTGCTGTGAATCAGAACTAGCTTTCTAGGTTCCAGTGCTGTGAATCTGAAACCGCATTTTCAGTGCTGTGAATCAGAACCCAGGTTTCTCTAGCTGTGAATCAGAACCAGGTTTCTAGTTTCCAGTGCAGTGAATCAGAACCCGGTTTCCAGGATCCAGTGCTGTGAGTCAAATGCAGGTTTCTGGGTTCCAGTGATGTGAAGCAGAGCCCAGGTTTCCAGTGCTGAGAATCAGAGCCAGGTTTCCAGTGCTGGGAATCAGAACCAGTATTCCAGTGCTGTAAATCAGAGCCAGGTTTCCAGTGCTGGGAATCAGAACCAGTATTCCAGTGCTGTGAATCAGAACCAGATTTCTAGGTTCCAGTGCAGTGAATCTGAAATAGGTTACTAGGTTCCAGTCTTGTGAATCAGAACCAGGTTTCTAGGTTCCAGAGCTGTGAATCAGAGCCCAGGTTTCCAGTGCTGTGAATCAGAACCCAGGTTTCTGTTGCTGTGAATCAGAATCAGGTTTCATGGTTCCACTGCTGAGAATCAGAATCCAGGTTTCTAGGTTCCAGTACTGTGAATCAGAATCAGGTTTCTAGGTTCCAGAGCTGTGAATCAGAGCCCAGATTTTCAGTGCTGTGAATCAGAACCCAGATTTCTAGTGCTGTGAATCAGAACCAGGTTTCTAGGTTCCAGTGCTGTGAATCAGAACTAGCTTTCTAGGTTCCAGTGCTGTGAATCTGAAACCGCATTTTCAGTGCTGTGAATCAGAACCCAGGTTTCTCTAGCTGTGAATCAGAACCAGGTTTGTAGTTTCCAGTGCAGTGAATCAGAACCCGGTTTCCAGGATCCAGTGCTGTGAATCAAATGCAGGTTTCTGGGTTCCAGTGATGTGAAGCAGAGCCCAGGTTTCCAGTGCTGAGAATCAGAGCCAGGTTTCCAGTGCTGGGAATCAGAACCAGTATTCCAGTGCTGTAAATCAGAGCCAGGTTTCCAGTGCTGGGAATCAGAACCAGTATTCCAGTGCTGTGAATCAGAACCAGATTTCTAGGTTCCAGTGCAGTGAATCAGAAATAGGTTACTAGGTTCCAGTCTTGTGAATCAGAACCAGGTTTCTAGGTTCCAGAGCTGTGAATCAGAGCCCAGGTTTCCAGTGCTGGGAATCAGAGCCAGGCTTCCCGTGCTGGGAATCAGAACCCAGGTTTCCAGTGCTGTGAATCAGAACCCAGATTTTCAGTGCTGTGAATCAGAACCCAGGTTTCTAGGTTCCAGTGCTGTGAATCATAACCAGGTTTCTAGGTTCCAGAGCTGGGAATCAGAGCCCAGATTTCCATTGCTGTGAATCAGAACCCAGATTTTCAGTGCTGTGAATCAGAACCCAGGAATCTAGGATCCAGTGGTGTCAATCCGAACCAGGTTTCTAGGTTCCAGTGCTGTGAATCAGAACCAGGTTTCTAGGCTCCAGTGCTAAAATCAGAATCCAGGTTTCTAGATTCCGGTACTGTGAATCAGAACCAGATTTCTAAGTTCCAGAGCTGTAAATCAGAGCCCAGATTTTCAGTGCTGTGATTCTGAACCCAGTTTTCTAGTGCTGTGAATCAGAGCCCAGGTTTCTATGTTCCAGTGCTGTGAATCAGAAGCAGGTTTCTAGGTTCCAGTGCTCAGAATCTGAATAGGGTTTTCAGTGCTGTGAATCAGAACCCAGGTTTCTGTTGCTGTGAATCAGAATCAGGTTTCTAGGTTCCACTGCTGAGAATCAGAATCCAGGTTTCTAGGTTCCAGTACTGTGAATCAGAATCAGGTTTCCAGGTTCCAGAGCTGTGAATCAGAGCCAAGATTTTCAGTGCTGTGATTCAGAACCCAGATTTCTAGTGCTGTGAATCAGAACCAGGTTTCTAGGTTCCAGTGCTGTGAATCTGAAACCGCATTTTCAGTGCTGTGAATCAGAACCCAGGTTTCTCTAGCTGTGAATCAGAAGCAGGTTTCTAGGTTCCAGTACTGTGAAGCAGAACCCACGTTTTCAGTGCTGTGAATCAGAACCCAGGTTTCTGTTGCTGTGAATCAGAGCCCAGATGTTCAGTGCAGTGAATCAGAACACGGTTTCGAGGATCCAGTGCTGTGAATCA
Organism: Hypanus sabinus; assembly: GCF_030144855.1. Taxonomy (NCBI): domain Eukaryota; kingdom Metazoa; phylum Chordata; class Chondrichthyes; order Myliobatiformes; family Dasyatidae; genus Hypanus; species Hypanus sabinus. Next base: position 117,910,498 of record NC_082712.1, on the reverse strand, counting down.
GAAGCAGGTTTCTGGGTTCCACTGATGTGAAGCAGAGCCCGGGTTTCCAGTGCTGAGAATCTGAGCCAGGTTTCCAGTGCTGGGAATCAGAACCAGTTTTCCAGTGCGGTGAATCAGAACCCAGATTTTCAGTGCTGTGAATCAGAACCCAGGAATCTAGGACCAGTGCTGTCAATCAGAACCAGGTTTCTAGGTTCCAGTGATGTGAATCAGAACCAGGTTTCTAGGTTCCAGTGCTGTGAATCAGAAACCACGTTTTCAGTGCTGTGAATCAGAACACAGGTTTCTGTTGCTGTGAATCAGAACCAGGTTTCTAGGTTCCAGTGCCGTGAATCAGAATCCAGGTTTCTAGGTTCCAGTGCAGTGAATCCGAACCCGGTTTCTAGGATCCGGTGCTGTGAATCAAAGCAGGTTTCTAGGTTCCAGTACTGTGAAGCCGAACCCGCGTTTTCATTGCAGTGAATCAGAACCAGATTTCTAGGTTCCAGTGCTGAGAATCAGAATCCAGGTTTCTAGGTTCCAGTGCTGTGAATCAGAACCCACGTTTTCAGTGCTGTGAATTAGAAACAGTTTTCTAGTTTCCAGTGCTGTGAATCAGAACCAGGTTTCTAGGTTCCCGTGCTGTGAATCAGAACCAGCTTTTTCAGTGCTCTGAATAAGATCCAGGTTTCTATGTTCCGTGCTGTGAATTAGAATCAGGTTTCTAGGTTCCAGTGCAGTCAATCAGAACCAGGTTTCTAGGTTCCAGTGCTGTGAATCAGAACCAGGTTTCTAGGTTCCAGTGCTGTGAATCAGAACTAGGTTTCTGGGTTCCAGTCTTGTGAATCAGAACCAGGTTTCTAGTTTCCAGAGCTGTGAATCAGAGCCCAGGTTTCCAGTGCTGAGAATCAGAGCCTGGCTTCCAGTGCTGGGAATCAGAACCCAGGTTTCCAGTGCTGTGAATCAGAACCCAGATTTTCAGTGCTGTGAATCAGAACCCAGTTTTCTAGGTTCCAGTGCTGTGAATCATAACCAGGTTTCTAGGTTCCAGAGCTGGGAATCAGAGCCCAGATTTCCAGTGCTGTGAATCAGAACACAGGCTTCTGTTGCTGTGAATCAGAACCAGGTTTCTAGGTTCCAGTGCCGTGAATCAGAATCCAGGCTTCTAGGTTCCAGTGCAGTGAATCCGAACCCGGTTTCTAGGATCCAGTGCTGTGAATCAAAGCAGGTTTCTAGGTTCCAGTACTGTGAAGCCGAACCCGCGTTTTCATTGCAGTGAATCAGAACCAGATGTCTAGGTTCCAGTGCTGTGAATCAGAACTAGGTTTCTGGGTTCCAGTCTTGTGAATCAGAACCAGGTTTCTAGTTTCCAGAGCTGTGAATCAGAGCCCAGGTTTCCAGTGCTGAGAATCAGAGCCAGGCTTCCAGTGCTGGGAATCAGAACCCAGGCTTCCAGTGCTGGGAATCAGAACCCAGGTTTCCAGTGCTGTGAATCAGAACCCAGATTTCCATTGCTGTGAATCAGAACCCAGATTTTCAGTGCTGTGAATCAGAACCCAGGAATCTAGGATCCAGTGGTGTCAATCCGAACCAGGTTTCTAGGTTCCAGTGCTGTGAATCAGAACCAGGTTTCTAGGCTCCAGTGCTAAAATCAGAATCCAGGTTTCTAGATTCCGGTACTGTGAATCAGAACCAGATTTCTAAGTTCCAGAGCTGTAAATCAGAGCCCAGATTTTCAGTGCTGTGATTCTGAACCCAGTTTTCTAGTGCTGTGAATCAGACCCCAGGTTTCTATGTTCCAGTGCTGTGAATCAGTAGCAGGTTTCTAGGTTGCAGTGCTCAGAATCTGAATAGGGTTTTCAGTGCTGTGAATCAGAACCCAGGTTTCTGTTGCTGTGAATCAGAATCAGGTTTCTAGGTTCCACTGCTGAGAATCAGAATCCAGGTTTCTAGGTTCCAGTACTGTGAATCAGAATCAGGTTTCCAGGTTCCAGAGCTGTGAATCAGAGCCAAGATTTTCAGTGCTGTGATTCAGAACCCAGATTTCTAGTGCTGTGAATCAGAACCAGGTTTCTAGGTTCCAGTGCTGTGAATCTGAAACCGCATTTTCAGTGCTGTGAATCAGAACCCAGGTTTCTCTAGCTGTGAATCAGAAGCAGGTTTCTAGGTTCCAGTACTGTGAAGCAGAACCCACGTTTTCAGTGCTGTGAATCAGAACCCAGGTTTCTGTTGCTGTGAATCAGAGCCCAGATGTTCAGTGCAGTGAATCAGAACACGGTTTCGAGGATCCAGTGCTGTGAATCAGAAGCAGGTTTCTGGGTTCCACTGATGTGAAGCAGAGCCCAGGTTTCCAGTGCTGAGAATCAGAGCCAGGCTTCCAGTGCTGGGAATCAGAACCCAGGTTTCCAGTGCTGTGAATCAGAACCCAGATTTTCAGTGCTGTGAATCAGAACCCAGTTTTCTAGGTTCCAGTGCTGTGAATCATAACCAGGTTTCTAGGTTCCAGAGCTGGGAATCAGAGCCCAGATTTCCAGTGCTGTGAATCAGAACACAGGCTTCTGTTGCTGTGAATCAGAACCAGGTTTCTAGGTTCCAGTGCCGTGAATCAGAATCCAGGCTTCTAGGTTCCAGTGCAGTGAATCCGAACCCGGTTTCTAGGATCCAGTGCTGTGAATCAAAGCAGGTTTCTAGGTTCCAGTACTGTGAAGCCGAACCCGCGTTTTCATTGCAGTGAATCAGAACCAGATGTCTAGGTTCCAGTGCTGTGAATCAGAACTAGGTTTCTGGGTTCCAGTCTTGTGAATCAGAACCAGGTTTCTAGTTTCCAGAGCTGTGAATCAGAGCCCAGGTTTCCAGTGCTGAGAATCAGAGCCAGGCTTCCAGTGCTGGGAATCAGAACCCAGGCTTCCAGTGCTGGGAATCAGAACCCAGGTTTCCAGTGCTGTGAATCAGAACCCAGATTTCCATTGCTGTGAATCAGAACCCAGATTTTCAGTGCTGTGAATCAGAACCCAGGAATCTAGGATCCAGTGGTGTCAAGCCGAACCAGGTTTCTAGGTTCCAGTGCTGTGAATCAGAACCAGGTTTCTAGGCTCCAGTGCTAAAATCAGAATCCAGGTTTCTAGATTCCGGTACTGTGAATCAGAACCAGATTTCTAAGTTCCAGAGCTGTAAATCAGAGCCCAGATTTTCAGTGCTGTGATTCTGAACCCAGTTTTCTAGTGCTGTGAATCAGACCCCAGGTTTCTATGTTCCAGTGCTGTGAATCAGTAGCAGGTTTCTAGGTTGCAGTGCTCAGAATCTGAATAGGGTTTTCAGTGCTGTGAATCAGAACCCAGGTTTCTGTTGCTGTGAATCAGAATCAGGTTTCTAGGTTCCACTGCTGAGAATCAGAATCCAGGTTTCTAGGTTCCAGTACTGTGAATCAGAATCAGGTTTCCAGGTTCCAGAGCTGTGAATCAGAGCCAAGATTTTCAGTGCTGTGATTCAGAACCCAGATTTCTAGTGCTGTGAATCAGAACCAGGTTTCTAGGTTCCAGTGCTGTGAATCTGAAACCGCATTTTCAGTGCTGTGAATCAGAACCCAGGTTTCTCTAGCTGTGAATCAGAAGCAGGTTTCTAGGTTCCAGTACTGTGAAGCAGAACCCACGTTTTCAGTGCTGTGAATCAGAACCCAGGTTTCTGTTGCTGTGAATCAGAATCAGGTTTCATGGTTCCACTGCTGAGAATCAGAATCCAGGTTTCTAGGTTCCAGTACTGTGAAACAGAATCAGGTTTCTAGGTTCCAGAGCTGTGAATCAGAGCCCAGATTTTCAGTGCTGTGAATCAGAACCCAGATTTCTAGTGCTGTGAATCAGAACCCAGGTTTCTAGGTTCCAGTGCTGTGAATCAGAACCAGGTTTCTAGGTTCCAGTGCTGTGAATCAGAACCCGGTTTCTAGGATCCATTGCTGTGAATCAGAAGCAGGTTTCTAGAATGCAGTCCTGTGAAGCAGAACCCGCATTTTCAGTGCTGTGAATCAGAACCCAGGTTTCTGTTGCTGTGAATCAGAGCCCAGATGTTCAGTGCAGTGAATCAGAACACGGTTTCGAGGATCCAGTGCTGTGAATCAGAAGCAGGTTTCTGGGTTCCACTGATGTGAAGCAGAGCCCGGGTTTCCAGTGCTGAGAATCTGAGCCAGGTTTCCAGTGCTGGGAATCAGAACCAGTTTTCCAGTGCGGTGAATCAGAACCCAGATTTTCAGTGCTGTGAATCAGAACCCAGGTTTCTATGTTCCAGTGCTGAGAATCAGAATCCAGGTTTCTAGGTTCCAGTGCTGTGAATCAGAACCCACGTTTTCAGTGCTGTGAATTAGAAACAGTTTTCTAGTTTCCAGTGCTGTGAATCAGAACCAGGTTTCTAGGTTCCCGTGCTCTGAATCAGAACCAGCTTTTTCAGTGCTCTGAATAAGATCCAGGTTTCTATGTTCCGTGCTGTGAATTAGAATCAGGTTTCTAGGTTCCAGTGCAGTCAATCAGAACCAGGTTTCTAGGTTCCAGTGCTGTGAATCAGAACCAGGTTTCTAGGTTGCAGTGCTCAGAATCTGAATAGGGTTTTCAGTGCTGTGAATCAGAACCCAGGTTTCTGTTGCTGTGAATCAGAATCAGGTTTCTAGGTTCCACTGCTGAGAATCAGAATCCAGGTTTCTAGGTTCCAGTACTGTGAATCAGAATCAGGTTTCCAGGTTCCAGAGCTGTGAATCAGAGCCAAGATTTTCAGTGCTGTGATTCAGAACCCAGATTTCTAGTGCTGTGAATCAGAACCAGGTTTCTAGGTTCCAGTGCTGTGAATCTGAAACCGCATTTTCAGTGCTGTGAATCAGAACCCAGGTTTCTCTAGCTGTGAATCAGAAGCAGGTTTCTAGGTTCCAGTACTGTGAAGCAGAACCCACGTTTTCAGTGCTGTGAATCAGAACCCAGGTTTCTGTTGCTGTGAATCAGAGCCCAGATGTTCAGTGCAGTGAATCAGAACACGGTTTCGAGGATCCAGTGCTGTGAATCAGAAGCAGGTTTCTGGGTTCCACTGATGTGAAGCAGAGCCCAGGTTTCCAGTGCTGAGAATCAGAGCCAGGCTTCCAGTGCTGGGAATCAGAACCCAGGTTTCCAGTGCTGTGAATCAGAACCCAGATTTTCAGTGCTGTGAATCAGAACCCAGTTTTCTAGGTTCCAGTGCTGTGAATCATAACCAGGTTTCTAGGTTCCAGAGCTGGGAATCAGAGCCCAGATTTCCAGTGCTGTGAATCAGAACACAGGCTTCTGTTGCTGTGAATCAGAACCAGGTTTCTAGGTTCCAGTGCCGTGAATCAGAATCCAGGCTTCTAGGTTCCAGTGCAGTGAATCCGAACCCGGTTTCTAGGATCCAGTGCTGTGAATCAAAGCAGGTTTCTAGGTTCCAGTACTGTGAAGCCGAACCCGCGTTTTCATTGCAGTGAATCAGAACCAGATGTCTAGGTTCCAGTGCTGTGAATCAGAACTAGGTTTCTGGGTTCCAGTCTTGTGAATCAGAACCAGGTTTCTAGTTTCCAGAGCTGTGAATCAGAGCCCAGGTTTCCAGTGCTGAGAATCAGAGCCAGGCTTCCAGTGCTGGGAATCAGAACCCAGGCTTCCAGTGCTGGGAATCAGAACCCAGGTTTCCAGTGCTGTGAATCAGAACCCAGATTTCCATTGCTGTGAATCAGAACCCAGATTTTCAGTGCTGTGAATCAGAACCCAGGAATCTAGGATCCAGTGGTGTCAAGCCGAACCAGGTTTCTAGGTTCCAGTGCTGTGAATCAGAACCAGGTTTCTAGGCTCCAGTGCTAAAATCAGAATCCAGGTTTCTAGATTCCGGTACTGTGAATCAGAACCAGATTTCTAAGTTCCAGAGCTGTAAATCAGAGCCCAGATTTTCAGTGCTGTGATTCTGAACCCAGTTTTCTAGTGCTGTGAATCAGACCCCAGGTTTCTATGTTCCAGTGCTGTGAATCAGTAGCAGGTTTCTAGGTTGCAGTGCTCAGAATCTGAATAGGGTTTTCAGTGCTGTGAATCAGAACCCAGGTTTCTGTTGCTGTGAATCAGAATCAGGTTTCTAGGTTCCACTGCTGAGAATCAAAATCCAGGTTTCTAGGTTCCAGTACTGTGAATCAGAATCAGGTTTCCAGGTTCCAGAGCTGTGAATCAGAGCCAAGATTTTCAGTGCTGTGATTCAGAACCCAGATTTCTAGTGCTGTGAATCAGAACCAGGTTTCTAGGTTCCAGTGCTGTGAATCTGAAACCGCATTTTCAGTGCTGTGAATCAGAACCCAGGTTTCTCTAGCTGTGAATCAGAAGCAGGTTTCTAGGTTCCAGTACTGTGAAGCAGAACCCACGTTTTCAGTGCTGTGAATCAGAACCCAGGTTTCTGTTGCTGTGAATCAGAATCAGGTTTCATGGTTCCACTGCTGAGAATCAGAATCCAGGTTTCTAGGTTCCAGTACTGTGAATCAGAATCAGGTTTCTAGGTTCCAGAGCTGTGAATCAGAGCCCAGATTTTCAGTGCTGTGAATCAGAACCCAGATTTCTAGTGCTGTGAATCAGAACCCAGGTTTCTAGGTTCCAGTGCTGTGAATCAGAACCAGGTTTCTAGGTTCCAGTGCTGTGAATCAGAACCCGGTTTCTAGGATCCATTGCTGTGAATCAGAAGCAGGTTTCTAGAATGCAGTCCTGTGAAGCAGAACCCGCATTTTCAGTGCTGTGAATCAGAACCCAGGTTTCTGTTGCTGTGAATCAGAGCCCAGATGTTCAGTGCAGTGAATCAGAACACGGTTTCGAGGATCCAGTGCTGTGAATCAGAAGCAGGTTTCTGGGTTCCACTGATGTGAAGCAGAGCCCGGGTTTCCAGTGCTGAGAATCTGAGCCAGGTTTCCAGTGCTGGGAATCAGAACCAGTTTTCCAGTGCGGTGAATCAGAACCCAGATTTTCAGTGCTGTGAATCAGAACCCAGGTTTCTATGTTCCGTGCTGTGAATTAGAATCAGGTTTCTAGGTTCCAGTGCAGTCAATCAGAACCAGGTTTCTAGGTTCCAGTGATGTGAATCAGAACCAGGTTTCTAGGTTCCAGTGCTGTGAATCAGAACCCAGGTTTCTGTTGCTGTGAATCAGAATCAGGTTTCTAGGTTCCACTGCTGAGAATCAGAATCCAGGTTTCTAGGTTCCAGTACTGTGAATCAGAATCAGGTTTCCAGGTTCCAGAGCTGTGAATCAGAGCCAAGATTTTCAGTGCTGTGATTCAGAACCCAGATTTCTAGTGCTGTGAATCAGAACCAGGTTTCTAGGTTCCAGTGCTGTGAATCTGAAACCGCATTTTCAGTGCTGTGAATCAGAACCCAGGTTTCTCTAGCTGTGAATCAGAAGCAGGTTTCTAGGTTCCAGTACTGTGAAGCAGAACCCACGTTTTCAGTGCTGTGAATCAGAACCCAGGTTTCTGTTGCTGTGAATCAGAGCCCAGATGTTCAGTGCAGTGAATCAGAACACGGTTTCGAGGATCCAGTGCTGTGAATCAGAAGCAGGTTTCTGGGTTCCACTGATGTGAAGCAGAGCCCAGGTTTCCAGTGCTGAGAATCAGAGCCAGGCTTCCAGTGCTGGGAATCAGAACCCAGGTTTCCAGTGCTGTGAATCAGAACCCAGATTTTCAGTGCTGTGAATCAGAACCCAGTTTTCTAGGTTCCAGTGCTGTGAATCATAACCAGGTTTCTAGGTTCCAGAGCTGGGAATCAGAGCCCAGATTTCCAGTGCTGTGAATCAGAACACAGGCTTCTGTTGCTGTGAATCAGAACCAGGTTTCTAGGTTCCAGTGCCGTGAATCAGAATCCAGGCTTCTAGGTTCCAGTGCAGTGAATCCGAACCCGGTTTCTAGGATCCAGTGCTGTGAATCAAAGCAGGTTTCTAGGTTCCAGTACTGTGAAGCCGAACCCGCGTTTTCATTGCAGTGAATCAGAACCAGATGTCTAGGTTCCAGTGCTGTGAATCAGAACTAGGTTTCTGGGTTCCAGTCTTGTGAATCAGAACCAGGTTTCTAGTTTCCAGAGCTGTGAATCAGAGCCCAGGTTTCCAGTGCTGAGAATCAGAGCCAGGCTTCCAGTGCTGGGAATCAGAACCCAGGCTTCCAGTGCTGGGAATCAGAACCCAGGTTTCCAGTGCTGTGAATCAGAACCCAGATTTCCATTGCTGTGAATCAGAACCCAGATTTTCAGTGCTGTGAATCAGAACCCAGGAATCTAGGATCCAGTGGTGTCAAGCCGAACCAGGTTTCTAGGTTCCAGTGCTGTGAATCAGAACCAGGTTTCTAGGTTCCAGTACTGTGAATCAGAATCAGGTTTCTGTTGCTGTGAATCAGAATCAGGTTTCTAGGTTCCACTGCTGAGAATCAGAATCCAGGTTTCTAGGTTCCAGTGCTGTGAATCAGAACCAGGTTTCTAGGTTCCAGTGCCGTGAATCAGAATCCAGGCTTCTAGGTTCCAGTGCAGTGAATCCGAACCCGGTTTCTAGGATCCAGTGCTGTGAATCAAAGCAGGTTTCTAGGTTCCAGTACTGTGAAGCCGAACCCGCGTTTTCATTGCAGTGAATCAGAACCAGATGTCTAGGTTCCAGTGCTGTGAATCAGAACTAGGTTTCTGGGTTCCAGTCTTGTGAATCAGAACCAGGTTTCTAGTTTCCAGAGCTGTGAATCAGAGCCCAGGTTTCCAGTGCTGAGAATCAGAGCCAGGCTTCCAGTGCTGGGAATCAGAACCCAGGTTTCCAGTGCTGTGAATCAGAACCCAGATTTCCAGTGCTGTGAATCAGAACACAGGCTTCTGTTGCTGTGAATCAGAACCAGGTTTCTAGGTTCCAGTGCCGTGAATCAGAATCCAGGCTTCTAGGTTCCAGTGCAGTGAATCCGAACCCGGTTTCTAGGATCCAGTGCTGTGAATCAAAGCAGGTTTCTAGGTTCCAGTACTGTGAAGCCGAACCCGCGTTTTCATTGCAGTGAATCAGAACCAGATGTCTAGGTTCCAGTGCTGTGAATCAGAACTAGGTTTCTGGGTTCCAGTCTTGTGAATCAGAACCAGGTTTCTAGTTTCCAGAGCTGTGAATCAGAGCCCAGGTTTCCAGTGCTGAGAATCAGAGCCAGGCTTCCAGTGCTGGGAATCAGAACCCAGGCTTCCAGTGCTGGGAATCAGAACCCAGGTTTCCAGTGCTGTGAATCAGAACCCAGATTTCCATTGCTGTGAATCAGAACCCAGATTTTCAGTGCTGTGAATCAGAACCCAGGAATCTAGGATCCAGTGGTGTCAAGCCGAACCAGGTTTCTAGGTTCCAGTGCTGTGAATCAGAACCAGGTTTCTAGGTTCCAGTACTGTGAATCAGAATCAGGTTTCTGTTGCTGTGAATCAGAATCAGGTTTCTAGGTTCCACTGCTGAGAATCAGAATCCAGGTTTCTAGGTTCCAGTGCTGTGAATCAGAACCAGGTTTCTAGGTTCCAGTGCCGTGAATCAGAATCCAGGCTTCTAGGTTCCAGTGCAGTGAATCCGAACCCGGTTTCTAGGATCCAGTGCTGTGAATCAAAGCAGGTTTCTAGGTTCCAGTACTGTGAAGCCGAACCCGCGTTTTCATTGCAGTGAATCAGAACCAGATGTCTAGGTTCCAGTGCTGTGAATCAGAACTAGGTTTCTGGGTTCCAGTCTTGTGAATCAGATCCAGGTTTCTAGTTTCCAGAGCTGTGAATCAGAGCCCAGGTTTCCAGTGCTGAGAATCAGAGCCAGGCTTCCAGTGCTGGGAATCAGAACCCAGGCTTCCAGTGCTGGGAATCAGAACCCAGGTTTCCAGTGCTGTGAATCAGAACCCAGATTTCCATTGCTGTGAATCAGAACCCAGATTTTCAGTGCTGTGAATCAGAACCCAGGAATCTAGGATCCAGTGGTGTCAATCCGAACCAGGTTTCTAGGTTCCAGTGCTGTGAATCAGAACCAGGTTTCTAGGCTGCAGTGCTAAAATCAGAATCCAGGTTTCTAGATTCCGGTACTGTGAATCAGAACCAGATTTCTAAGTTCCAGAGCTGTAAATCAGAGCCCAGATTTTCAGTGCTGTGATTCTGAACCCAGTTTTCTAGTGCTGTGAATCAGACCCCAGGTTTCTATGTTCCAGTGCTGTGAATCAGTAGCAGGTTTCTAGGTTGCAGTGCTCAGAATCTGAATAGGGTTTTCAGTGCTGTGAATCAGAACCCAGGTTTCTGTTGCTGTGAATCAGAATCAGGTTTCTAGGTTCCACTGCTGAGAATCAGAATCCAGGTTTCTAGGTTCCAGTACTGTGAATCAGAATCAGGTTTCCAGGTTCCAGAGCTGTGAATCAGAGCCAAGATTTTCAGTGCTGTGATTCAGAACCCAGATTTCTAGTGCTGTGAATCAGAACCAGGTTTCTAGGTTCCAGTGCTGTGAATCTGAAACCGCATTTTCAGTGCTGTGAATCAGAACCCAGGTTTCTCTAGCTGTGAATAAGAAGCAGGTTTCTAGGTTCCAGTACTGTGAAGCAGAACCCACGTTTTCAGTGCTGTGAATCAGAACCCAGGTTTCTGTTGCTGTGAATCAGAGCCCAGATGTTCAGTGCAGTGAATCAGAACACGGTTTCGAGGATCCAGTGCTGTGAATCAGAAGCAGGTTTCTGGGTTCCACTGATGTGAAGCAGAGCCCGGGTTTCCAGTGCTGAGAATCTGAGCCAGGTTTCCAGTGCTGGGAATCAGAACCAGTTTTCCAGTGCGGTGAATCAGAACCCAGATTTTCAGTGCTGTGAATCAGAACCCAGGAATCTAGGACCAGTGCTGTCAATCAGAACCAGGTTTCTAGGTTCCAGTGATGTGAATCAGAACCAGGTTTCCAGGTTCCAGTGCTGTGAATCAGAAACCACGTTTTCAGTGCTGTGAATCAGAACACAGGTTTCTGTTGCTGTGAATCAGAACCAGGTTTCTAGGTTCCAGTGCCGTGAATCAGAATCCAGGTTTCTAGGTTCCAGTGCAGTGAATCCGAACCCGGTTTCTAGGATCCGGTGCTGTGAATCAAAGCAGGTTTCTAGGTTCCTGTACTGTGAAGCCGAACCCGCGTTTTCATTGCAGTGAATCAGAACCAGATTTCTAGGTTCCAGTGCTGAGAATCAGAATCCAGGTTTCTAGGTTCCAGTGCTGTGAATCAGAACCCACGTTTTCAGTGCTGTGAATTAGAAACAGTTTTCTAGTTTCCAGTGCTGTGAATCAGAACCAGGTTTCTAGGTTCCCGTGCTGTGAATCAGAACCAGCTTTTTCAGTGCTCTGAATAAGATCCAGGTTTCTATGTTCCGTGCTGTGAATTAGAATCCGGTTTCTAGGTTCCAGTGCAGTCAATCAGAACCAGGTTTCTAGGTTCCAGTGCTGTGAATCAGAACCAGGTTTCTAGGTTCCAGTGCTGTGAATCAGAACCAGGTTTCTAGTTTCCAGAGCTGTGAATCAGAGCCCAGGTTTCCAGTGCTGAGAATCAGAGCCAGGCTTCCAGTGCTGGGAATCAGAACCCAGGTTTCCAGTGCTGTGAATCAGAACCCAGATTTTCAGTGCTGTGAATCAGAACCCAGTTTTCTAGGTTCCAGTGCTGTGAATCATAACCAGGTTTCTAGGTTCCAGAGCTGGGAATCAGAGCCCAGATTTCCAGTGCTGTGAATCAGAACACAGGCTTCTGTTGCTGTGAATCAGAACCAGGTTTCTAGGTTCCAGTGCCGTGAATCAGAATCCAGGCTTCTAGGTTCCAGTGCAGTGAATCCGAACCCGGTTTCTAGGATCCAGTGCTGTGAATCAAAGCAGGTTTCTAGGTTCCAGTACTGTGAAGCCGAACCCGCGTTTTCATTGCAGTGAATCAGAACCAGATGTCTAGGTTCCAGTGCTGTGAATCAGAACTAGGTTTCTGGGTTCCAGTCTTGTGAATCAGAACCAGGTTTCTAGTTTCCAGAGCTGTGAATCAGAGCCCAGGTTTCCAGTGCTGAGAATCAGAGCCAGGCTTCCAGTGCTGGGAATCAGAACCCAGGCTTCCAGTGCTGGGAATCAGAACCCAGGTTTCCAGTGCTGTGAATCAGAACCCAGATTTTCAGTGCTGTGAATCAGAACCCAGTTTTCTAGGTTCCAGTGCTGTGAATCATAACCAGGTTTCTAGGTTCCAGAGCTGGGAATCAGAGCCCAGATTTCCAGTGCTGTGAATCAGAACACAGGCTTCTGTTGCTGTGAATCAGAACCAGGTTTCTAGGTTCCAGTGCCGTGAATCAGAATCCAGGCTTCTAGGTTCCAGTGCAGTGAATCCGAACCCGGTGTCTAGGATCCAGTGCTGTGAATCAGAAGCAGGTTTCTAGGTTCCAGTACCGTGAAGCCGAACCCGCGTTTTCATTGCAGTGAATCAGAACCAGATTTCTAGGTTCCAGTGCTGTGAATCAGAACCCAGATTTCCATTGCTGTGAATCAGAACCCAGATTTTCAGTGCTGTGAATCAGAACCCAGGAATCTAGGATCCAGTGGTGTCAATCCGAACCAGGTTTCTAGGTTCCAGTGCTGTGAATCAGAACCAGGTTTCTAGGCTCCAGTGCTAAAATCAGAATCCAGGTTTCTAGATTCCGGTACTGTGAATCAGAACCAGATTTCTAAGTTCCAGAGCTGTAAATCAGAGCCCAGATTTTCAGTGCTGTGATTCTGAACCCAGTTTTCTAGTGCTGTGAATCAGAATCAGGTTTCTAGGTTCCACTGCTGAGAATCAGAATCCAGGTTTCTAGGTTCCAGTACTGTGAATCAGAATCAGGTTTCTATGTTCCAGTGCTGTGAATCAGAAGCAGGTTTCTAGGTTCCAGTGCTCAGAATCTGAATAGGGTTTTCAGTGCTGTGAATCAGAACCCAGGTTTCTGTTGCTGAAAAATCAGAATCAGGTTTCTAGGTTCCACTGCTGAGAATCAGAATCCAGGTTTCTAGGTTCCAGTACTGTGAATCAGAATCAGGTTTCCAGGTTCCAGAGCTGTGAATCAGAGCCAAGATTTTCAGTGCTGTGATTCAGAACCCAGATTTCTAGTGCTGTGAATCAGAACCAGGTTTCTAGGTTCCAGTGCTGTGAATCTGAAACCGCATTTTCAGTGCTGTGAATCAGAACCCAGGTTTCTCTAGCTGTGAATCAGAAGCAGGTTTCTAGGTTCCAGTACTGTGAAGCAGAACCCACGTTTTCAGTGCTGTGAATCAGAACCCAGGTTTCTGTTGCTGTGAATCAGAGCCCAGATGTTCAGTGCAGTGAATCAGAACACGGTTTCGAGGATCCAGTGCTGTGAATCAGAAGCAGGTTTCTGGGTTCCACTGATGTGAAGCAGAGCCCGGGTTTCCAGTGCTGAGAATCTGAGCCAGGTTTCCAGTGCTGGAAATCAGAACCAGTTTTCCAGTGCGGTGAATCAGAACCCAGATTTTCAGTGCTGTGAATCAGAACCCAGGAATCTAGGACCAGTGCTGTCAATCAGAACCAGGTTTCTAGGTTCCAGTGCTGTGAATCAGAAACCACGTTTTCAGTGCTGTGAATCAGAACACAGGTTTCTGTTGCTGTGAATCAGAACCAGGTTTCTAGGTTCCAGTGCCGTGAATCAGAATCCAGGTTTCTAGGTTCCAGTGCAGTGAATCCGAACCCGGTTTCTAGGATCCGGTGCTGTGAATCAAAGCAGGTTTCTAGGTTCCAGTACTGTGAAGCCGAACCCGCGTTTTCATTGCAGTGAATCAGAACCAGATTTCTAGGTTCCAGTGCTGAGAATCAGAATCCAGGTTTCTAGGTTCCAGTGCTGTGAATCAGAACCCACGTTTTCAGTGCTGTGAATTAGAAACAGTTTTCTAGTTTCCAGTGCTGTGAATCAGAACCAGGTTTCTAGGTTCCCGTGCTGTGAATCAGAACCAGCTTTTTCAGTGCTCTGAATAAGATCCAGGTTTCTATGTTCCGTGCTGTGAATTAGAATCAGGTTTCTAGGTTCCAGTGCAGTCAATCAGAACCAGGTTTCTAGGTTCCAGTGCTGTGAATCAGAACCAGGTTTCTAGGTTCCAGTGCTGTGAATCAGAACTAGGTTTCTGGGTTCCAGTCTTGTGAATCAGAACCAGGTTTCTAGTTTCCAGAGCTGTGAATCAGAGCCCAGGTTTCCAGTGCTGAGAATCAGAGCCAGGCTTCCAGTGCTGGGAATCAGAACCCAGGTTTCCAGTGCTGTGAATCAGAACCCAGATTTTCAGTGCTGTGAATCAGAACCCAGTTTTCTAGGTTCCAGTGCTGTGAATCATAACCAGGTTTCTAGGTTCCAGAGCTGGGAATCAGAGCCCAGATTTCCAGTGCTGTGAATCAGAACACAGGCTTCTGTTGCTGTGAATCAGAACCAGGTTTCTAGGTTCCAGTGCCGTGAATCAGAATCCAGGCTTCTAGGTTCCAGTGCAGTGAATCCGAACCCGGTTTCTAGGATCCAGTGCTGTGAATCAAAGCAGGTTTCTAGGTTCCAGTACTGTGAAGCCGAACCCGCGTTTTCATTGCAGTGAATCAGAACCAGATGTCTAGGTTCCAGTGCTGTGAATCAGAACTAGGTTTCTGGGTTCCAGTCTTGTGAATCAGAACCAGGTTTCTAGTTTCCAGAGCTGTGAATCAGAGCCCAGGTTTCCAGTGCTGAGAATCAGAGCAAGGCTTCCAGTGCTGGGAATCAGAACCCAGGCTTCCAGTGCTGGGAATCAGAACCCAGGTTTCCAGTGCTGTGAATCAGAACCCAGATTTTCAGTGCTGTGAATCAGAACCCAGTTTTCTAGGTTCCAGTGCTGTGAATCATAACCAGGTTTCTAGGTTCCAGAGCTGGGAATCAGAGCCCAGATTTCCAGTGCTGTGAATCAGAACACAGGCTTCTGTTGCTGTGAATCAGAACCAGGTTTCTAGGTTCCAGTGCCGTGAATCAGAATCCAGGCTTCTAGGTTCCAGTGCAGTGAATCCGAACCCGGTGTCTAGGATCCAGTGCTGTGAATCAGAAGCAGGTTTCTAGGTTCCAGTACCGTGAAGCCGAACCCGCGTTTTCATTGCAGTGAATCAGAACCAGATTTCTAGGTTCCAGTGCTGTGAATCAGAACTAGGTTTCTGGGTTCCAGTCTTGTGAATCAGAACCAGGTTTCTAGGTTCCAGAGCTGTGAATCAGAGCCCAGGTTTCCAGTGCTGTGAATCAGAACCCAGGTTTCTGTTGCTGTGAATCAGAATCAGGTTTCATGGTTCCACTGCTGAGAATCAGAATCCAGGTTTCTAGGTTCCAGTACTGTGAATCAGAATCAGGTTTCTAGGTTCCAGAGCTGTGAATCAGAACCCAGATTTCTAGTGCTGTGAATCAGAACCAGGTTTCTAGGTTCCAGTGCTGTGAATCAGAACTAGCTTTCTAGGTTCCAGTGCTGTGAATCTGAAACCGCATTTTCAGTGCTGTGAATCAGAACCCAGGTTTCTCTAGCTGTGAATCAGAACCAGGTTTCTAGTTTCCAGTGCAGTGAATCAGAACCCGGTTTCCAGGATCCAGTGCTGTGAATCAAATGCAGGTTTCTGGGTTCCAGTGATGTGAAGCAGAGCCCAGGTTTCCAGTGCTGAGAATCAGAGCCAGGTTTCCAGTGCTGGGAATCAGAACCAGTATTCCAGTGCTGTAAATCAGAGCCAGGTTTCCAGTGCTGGGAATCAGAACCAGTATTCCAGTGCTGTGAATCAGAACCAGATTTCTAGGTTCCAGTGCAGTGAATCAGAAATAGGTTACTAGGTTCCAGTCTTGTGAATCAGAACCAGGTTTCTAGTTTCCAGAGCTGTGAATCAGAGCCCAGGTTTCCAGTGCTGAGAATCAGAGCAAGGCTTCCAGTGCTGGGAATCAGAACCCAGGCTTCCAGTGCTGGGAATCAGAACCCAGGTTTCCAGTGCTGTGAATCAGAACCCAGATTTTCAGTGCTGTGAATCAGAACCCAGTTTTCTAGGTTCCAGTGCTGTGAATCATAACCAGGTTTCTAGGTTCCAGAGCTGGGAATCAGAGCCCAGATTTCCAGTGCTGTGAATCAGAACACAGGCTTCTGTTGCTGTGAATCAGAACCAGGTTTCTAGGTTCCAGTGCCGTGAATCAGAATCCAGGCTTCTAGGTTCCAGTGCAGTGAATCCGAACCCGGTGTCTAGGATCCAGTGCTGTGAATCAGAAGCAGGTTTCTAGGTTCCAGTACCGTGAAGCCGAACCCGCGTTTTCATTGCAGTGAATCAGAACCAGATTTCTAGGTTCCAGTGCTGTGAATCAGAACTAGGTTTCTGGGTTCCAGTCTTGTGAATCAGAACCAGGTTTCTAGGTTCCAGAGCTGTGAATCAGAGCCCAGGTTTCCAGTGCTGTGAATCAGAACCCAGGTTTCTGTTGCTGTGAATCAGAATCAGGTTTCATGGTTCCACTGCTGAGAATCAGAATCCAGGTTTCTAGGTTCCAGTACTGTGAATCAGAATCAGGTTTCTAGGTTCCAGAGCTGTGAATCAGAACCCAGATTTCTAGTGCTGTGAATCAGAACCAGGTTTCTAGGTTCCAGTGCTGTGAATCAGAACTAGCTTTCTAGGTTCCAGTGCTGTGAATCTGAAACCGCATTTTCAGTGCTGTGAATCAGAACCCAGGTTTCTCTAGCTGTGAATCAGAACCAGGTTTCTAGTTTCCAGTGCAGTGAATCAGAACCCGGTTTCCAGGATCCAGTGCTGTGAATCAAATGCAGGTTTCTGGGTTCCAGTGATGTGAAGCAGAGCCCAGGTTTCCAGTGCTGAGAATCAGAGCCAGGTTTCCAGTGCTGGGAATCAGAACCAGTATTCCAGTGCTGTAAATCAGAGCCAGGTTTCCAGTGCTGGGAATCAGAACCAGTATTCCAGTGCTGTGAATCAGAACCAGATTTCTAGGTTCCAGTGCAGTGAATCAGAAATAGGTTACTAGGTTCCAGTCTTGTGAATCAGAACCAGGTTTCTAGGTTCCAGAGCTGTGAATCAGAGCCCAGGTTTCCAGTGCTGGGAATCAGAGCCAGGCTTCCCGTGCTGGGAATCAGAACCCAGGTTTCCAGTGCTGTGAATCAGAACCCAGATTTTCAGTGCTGTGAATCAGAACCCAGGTTTCTAGGTTCCAGTGCTGTGAATCATAACCAGGTTTCTAGGTTCCAGAGCTGGGAATCAGAGCCCAGATTTCCATTGCTGTGAATCAGAACCCAGATTTTCAGTGCTGTGAATCAGAACCCAGGAATCTAGGATCCAGTGGTGTCAATCCGAACCAGGTTTCTAGGTTCCAGTGCTGTGAATCAGAACCAGGTTTCTAGGCTCCAGTGCTAAAATCAGAATCCAGGTTTCTAGATTCCGGTACTGTGAATCAGAACCAGATTTCTAAGTTCCAGAGCTGTAAATCAGAGCCCAGATTTTCAGTGCTGTGATTCTGAACCCAGTTTTCTAGTGCTGTGAATCAGAGCCCAGGTTTCTATGTTCCAGTGCTGTGAATCAGAAGCAGGTTTCTAGGTTCCAGTGCTCAGAATCTGAATAGGGTTTTCAGTGCTGTGAATCAGAACCCAGGTTTCTGTTGCTGTGAATCAGAATCAGGTTTCTAGGTTCCACTGCTGAGAATCAGAATCCAGGTTTCTAGGTTCCAGTACTGTGAATCAGAATCAGGTTTCCAGGTTCCAGAGCTGTGAATCAGAGCCAAGATTTTCAGTGCTGTGATTCAGAACCCAGATTTCTAGTGCTGTGAATCAGAACCAGGTTTCTAGGTTCCAGTGCTGTGAATCTGAAACCGCATTTTCAGTGCTGTGAATCAGAACCCAGGTTTCTCTAGCTGTGAATCAGAAGCAGGTTTCTAGGTTCCAGTACTGTGAAGCAGAACCCACGTTTTCAGTGCTGTGAATCAGAACCCAGGTTTCTGTTGCTGTGAATCAGAGCCCAGATGTTCAGTGCAGTGAATCAGAACACGGTTTCGAGGATCCAGTGCTGTGAATCAGAAGCAGGTTTCTGGGTTCCACTGATGTGAAGCAGAGCCCGGGTTTCCAGTGCTGAGAATCTGAGCCAGGTTTCCAGTGCTGGGAATCAGAACCAGTTTTCCAGTGCGGTGAATCAGAACCCAGATTTTCAGTGCTGTGAATCAGAACCCAGGAATCTAGGACCAGTGCTGTCAATCAGAACCAGGTTTCTAGGTTCCAGTGATGTGAATCAGAACAAGGTTTCTAGGTTCCAGTGCTCTGAAGCAGAACCCGTGTTTTCAGTGCTGTGAATCAGAACCCAGATTTTCAGTGCTGTGAATCAGATCCCAGGAATCTAGGACCAGTGCTGAGAATCAGAATCCAGGTTTCTAGGTTCCAGTACTGTGAATCAGAATCAGGTTTCTAGGTTCCAGAGCTGTGAATCAGAGCCCAGATTTTCAGTGCTGTGAATCAGAACCCAGATTTCTAGTGCTGTGAATCAGAACCAGGTTTCTAGGTTCCAGTGCTGTGAATCAGAACTAGCTTTCTAGGTTCCAGTGCTGTGAATCTGAAACCGCATTTTCAGTGCTGTGAATCAGAACCCAGGTTTCTCTAGCTGTGAATCAGAACCAGGTTTGTAGTTTCCAGTGCAGTGAATCAGAACCCGGTTTCCAGGATCCAGTGCTGTGAATCAAATGCAGGTTTCTGGGTTCCAGTGATGTGAAGCAGAGCCCAGGTTTCCAGTGCTGAGAATCAGAGCCAGGTTTCCAGTGCTGGGAATCAGAACCAGTATTCCAGTGCTGTAAATCAGAGCCAGGTTTCCAGTGCTGGGAATCAGAACCAGTATTCCAGTGCTGTGAATCAGAACCAGATTTCTAGGTTCCAGTGCAGTGAATCAGAAATAGGTTACTAGGTTCCAGTCTTGTGAATCAGAACCAGGTTTCTAGGTTCCAGAGCTGTGAATCAGAGCCCAGGTTTCCAGTGCTGGGAATCAGAGCCAGGCTTCCCGTGCTGGGAATCAGAACCCAGGTTTCCAGTGCTGTGAATCAGAACCCAGATTTTCAGTGCTGTGAATCAGAACCCAGGTTTCTAGGTTCCAGTGCTGTGAATCATAACCAGGTTTCTAGGTTCCAGAGCTGGGAATCAGAGCCCAGATTTCCATTGCTGTGAATCAGAACCCAGATTTTCAGTGCTGTGAATCAGAACCCAGGAATCTAGGATCCAGTGGTGTCAATCCGAACCAGGTTTCTAGGTTCCAGTGCTGTGAATCAGAACCAGGTTTCTAGGCTCCAGTGCTAAAATCAGAATCCAGGTTTCTAGATTCCGGTACTGTGAATCAGAACCAGATTTCTAAGTTCCAGAGCTGTGAATCAGAGCCCAGATTTTCAGTGCTGTGATTCTGAACCCAGTTTTCTAGTGCTGTGAATCAGACCCCAGGTTTCTATGTTCCAGTGCTGTGAATCAGAAGCAGGTTTCTAGGTTCCAGTGCTCAGAATCTGAATAGGGTTTTCAGTGCTGTGAATCAGAACCCAGGTTTCTGTTGCTGTGAATCAGAATCAGGTTTCTAGGTTCCACTGCTGAGAATCAGAATCCAGGTTTCTAGGTTCCAGTACTGTGAGTCAGAATCAGCTTTCCAGGTTCCAGAGCTGTGAATCAGAGCCAAGATTTTCAGTGCTGTGATTCAGAACCCAGATTTCTAGTGCTGTGAATCAGAACCAGGTTTCTAGGTTCCAGTGCTGTGAATCTGAAACCGCATTTTCAGTGCTGTGAATCAGAACCCAGGTTTCTCTAGCTGTGAATCAGAAGCAGGTTTCTAGGTTCCAGTACTGTGAAGCAGAACCCACGTTTTCAGTGCTGTGAATCAGAACCCAGGTTTCTGTTGCTGTGAATCAGAGCCCAGATGTTCAGTGCAGTAAATCAGAACACGGTTTCGAGGATCCAGTGCTGTGAATCAGAAGCAGGTTTCTGGGTTCCACTGATGTGAAGCAGAGCCCAGGTTTCCAGTGCTGAGAATCTGAGCCAGGTTTCCAGTGCTGGGAATCAGAACCAGTTTTCCAGTGCGGTGAATCAGAACCCAGATTTTCAGTGCTGTGAATCAGAACCCAGGAATCTAGGACCAGTGCTGTCAATCAGAACCAGGTTTCTAGGTTCCAGTGCTGTGAATCAGAAACCACGTTTTCAGTGCTGTGAATCAGAACACAGGTTTCTGTTGCTGTGAATCAGAACCAGGTTTCTAGGTTCCAGTGCCGTGAATCAGAATCCAGGTTTCTAGGTTCCAGTGCAGTGAATCCGAACCCGGTTTCTAGGATCCGGTGCTGTGAATCAAAGCAGGTTTCTAGGTTCCAGAACTGTGAAGCCGAACCCGCGTTTTCATTGCAGTGAATCAGAACCAGATTTCTAGGTTCCAGTGCTGAGAATCAGAATCCAGGTTTCTAGGTTCCAGTGCTGTGAATCAGAACCCACGTTTTCAGTGCTGTGAATTAGAAACAGTTTTCTAGTTTCCAGTGCTGTGAATCAGAACCAGGTTTCTAGGTTCCCGTGCTGTGAACCAGAACCAGCTTTTTCAGTGCTCTGAATAAGATCCAGGTTTCTATGTTCCGTGCTGTGAATTAGAATCAGGTTTCTAGGTTCCAGTGCAGTCAATCAGAACCAGGTTTCTAGGTTCCAGTGCTGTGAATCAGAACCAGGTTTCTAGGTTCCAGTGCTGTGAATCAGAACTAGGTTTCTGGGTTCCAGTCTTGTGAATCAGAACCAGGTTTCTAGTTTCCAGAGCTGTGAATCAGAGCCCAGGTTTCCAGTGCTGAGAATCAGAGCCAGGCTTCCAGTGCTGGGAATCAGAACCCAGGTTTCCACTGCTGAGAATCAGAATCCAGGTTTCTAGGTTCCAGTACTGTGAGTCAGAATCAGCTTTCCAGGTTCCAGAGCTGTGAATCAGAGCCAAGATTTTCAGTGCTGTGATTCAGAACCCAGATTTCTAGTGCTGTGAATCAGAACCAGGTTTCTAGGTTCCAGTGCTGTGAATCTGAAACCGCATTTTCAGTGCTGTGAATCAGAACCCAGGTTTCTCTAGCTGTGAATCAGAAGCAGGTTTCTAGGTTCCAGTACTGTGAAGCAGAACCCACGTTTTCAGTGCTGTGAATCAGAACCCAGGTTTCTGTTGCTGTGAATCAGAGCCCAGATGTTCAGTGCAGTAAATCAGAACACGGTTTCGAGGATCCAGTGCTGTGAATCAGAAGCAGGTTTCTGGGTTCCACTGATGTGAAGCAGAGCCCAGGTTTCCAGTGCTGAGAATCTGAGCCAGGTTTCCAGTGCTGGGAATCAGAACCAGTTTTCCAGTGCGGTGAATCAGAACCCAGATTTTCAGTGCTGTGAATCAGAACCCAGGAATCTAGGACCAGTGCTGTCAATCAGAACCAGGTTTCTAGGTTCCAGTGCTGTGAATCAGAAACCACGTTTTCAGTGCTGTGAATCAGAACACAGGTTTCTGTTGCTGTGAATCAGAACCAGGTTTCTAGGTTCCAGTGCCGTGAATCAGAATCCAGGTTTCTAGGTTCCAGTGCAGTGAATCCGAACCCGGTTTCTAGGATCCGGTGCTGTGAATCAAAGCAGGTTTCTAGGTTCCAGTACTGTGAAGCCGAACCCGCGTTTTCATTGCAGTGAATCAGAACCAGATTTCTAGGTTCCAGTGCTGAGAATCAGAATCCAGGTTTCTAGGTTCCAGTGCTGTGAATCAGAACCCACGTTTTCAGTGCTGTGAATTAGAAACAGTTTTCTAGTTTCCAGTGCTGTGAATCAGAACCAGGTTTCTAGGTTCCCGTGCTGTGAACCAGAACCAGCTTTTTCAGTGCTCTGAATAAGATCCAGGTTTCTATGTTCCGTGCTGTGAATTAGAATCAGGTTTCTAGGTTCCAGTGCAGTCAATCAGAACCAGGTTTCTAGGTTCCAGTGCTGTGAATCAGAACCAGGTTTCTAGGTTCCAGTGCTGTGAATCAGAACTAGGTTTCTGGGTTCCAGTCTTGTGAATCAGAACCAGGTTTCTAGTTTCCAGAGCTGTGAATCAGAGCCCAGGTTTCCAGTGCTGAGAATCAGAGCCAGGCTTCCAGTGCTGGGAATCAGAACCCAGGTTTCCAGTGCTGTGAATCAGAACCCAGATTTTCAGTGCTGTGAATCAGAACCCAGGTTTCTAGGTTCCAGTGCTGTGAATCATAACCAGGTTTCTAGGTTCCAGAGCTGGGAATCAGAGCCCAGATTTCCAGTGCTGTGAATCAGAACACAGGCTTCTGTTGCTGTGAATCAGAACCAGGTTTCTAGGTTCCAGTGCCGTGAATCAGAATCCAGGCTTCTAGGTTCCAGTGCAGTGAATCCGAACCCGGTGTCTAGGATCCAGTGCTGTGAATCAGAAGCAGGTTTCTAGGTTCCAGTACCGTGAAGCCGAACCGGTGTTTTCATTGCAGTGAATCAGAACCAGATTTCTAGGTTCCAGTGCTGTGAATCAGAACTAGGTTTCTGGGTTCCAGTCTTGTGAATCAGAACCAGGTTTCTAGGTTCCAGAGCTGTGAATCAGAGCCCAGGTTTCCAGTGCTGTGAATCAGAACCCAGGTTTCTGTTGCTGTGAATCAGAATCAGGTTTCTAGGTTCCACTGCTGAGAATCAGAATCCAGGTTTCTAGGTTCCAGTACTGTGAATCAGAATCAGGTTTCTAGGTTCCAGAGCTGTGAATCAGAGCCCAGATTTTCAGTGCTGTGAATCAGAACCCAGATTTCTAGTGCTGTGAATCAGAACCCAGGTTTCTAGGTTCCAGTGCTGTGAATCAGAACCAGGTTTCTAGGTTCCAGTGCTGTGAATCAGAACCCGGTTTCTAGGATCCATTGCTGTGAATCAGAAGCAGGTTTCTAGAATGCAGTCCTGTGAAGCAGAACCCACGTTTTCAGTGCTGTGAATCAGAACCCAGGTTTCTGTTGCTGTGAATCAGAGCCCAGATGTTCAGTGCAGTGAATCAGAACACGGTTTCGAGGATCCAGTGCTGTGAATCAGAAGCAGGTTTCTGGGTTCCACTGATGTGAAGCAGAGCCCAGGATTCCAGTGCTGAGAATCTGAGTCAGGTTTCCAGTGCTGGGAATCAGAACCAGTTTTCCAGTGCAGTGAATCAGAACCCAGGTTTTCAGTGCTGTGAATCTGAACCCAGATTTCAAGTGCTGCGAATCAGAGCCCAGGTTTCTTGGTTCTAGTGCTGTGATTCAGAACCAGCTTTTTCAGTGCTCTGAATAAGATCCAGGTTTCTATGTTCCGTGCTGTGAATTAGAATCAGGTTTCTAGGTTCCAGTGCAGTCAATCAGAACCAGGTTTCTAGGTTCCAGTGCTGTGAATCATAACCAGGTTTCTAGGTTCCAGTGCTGTGAATCAGAAACCACGTTTTCAGTGCTGTGAATCAGAACACAGGTTTCTGTTGCTGTGAATCAGAACCAGGTTTCTAGGTTCCAGTGCCGTGAATCAGAATCCAGGCATCTAGGTTCCAGTGCAGTGAATCCGAACCCGGTTTCTAGGATCCAGTGCTGTGAATCAAAGCAGGTTTCTAGGTTCCAGTACTGTGAAGCCGAACCCGCGTTTTCATTGCAGTGAATCAGAACCAGATGTCTAGGTTCCAGTGCTGTGAATCAGAACTAGGTTTCTGGGTTCCAGTCTTGTGAATCAGAACCAGGTTTCTAGTTTCCAGAGCTGTGAATCAGAGCCCAGGTTTCCAGTGCTGAGAATCAGAGCCAGGCTTCCAGTGCTGGGAATCAGAACCCAGGCTTCCAGTGCTGGGAATCAGAACCCAGGTTTCCAGTGCTGTGAATCAGAAACCAGATTTTCAGTGCTGTGAATCAGAACCCAGTTTTCTAGGTTCCAGTGCTGTGAATCATAACCAGGTTTCTAGGATCCAGAGCTGGGAATCAGAGCCCAGATTTCCAGTGCTGTGAATCAGAACACAGGCTTCTGTTGCTGTGAATCAGAACCAGGTTTCTAGGTTCCAGTGCCGTGAATCAGAATCCAGGCTTCTAGGTTCCAGTGCAGTGAATCCGAACCCGGTGTCTAGGATCCAGTGCTGTGAATCAGAAGCAGGTTTCTAGGTTCCAGTACCGTGAAGCCGAACCCGTGTTTTCATTGCAGTGAATCAGAACCAGATTTCTAGGTTCCAGTGCTGTGAATCAGAACTAGGTTTCTGGGTTCCAGTCTTGTGAATCAGAACCAGGTTTCTAGGTTCCAGAGCTGTGAATCAGAGCCCAGGTTTCCAGTGCTGTGAATCAGAACCCAGGTTTCTGTTGCTGTGAATCAGAATCAGGTTTCTAGGTTCCACTGCTGAGAATCAGAATCCAGGTTTCTAGGTTCCAGTACTGTGAATCAGAATCAGGTTTCTAGGTTCCAGAGCTGTGAATCAGAGCCCAGATTTTCAGTGCTGTGAATCAGAACCCAGATTTCTAGTGCTGTGAATCAGAACCCAGGTTTCTAGGTTCCAGTGCTGTGAATCAGAACCAGGTTTCTAGGTTCCAGTGCTGTGAATCAGAACCCGGTTTCTAGGATCCATTGCTGTGAATCAGAAGCAGGTTTCTAGAATGCAGTCCTGTGAAGCAGAACCCACGTTTTCAGTGCTGTGAATCAGAACCCAGGTTTCTGTTGCTGTGAATCAGAGCCCAGATGTTCAGTGCAGTGAATCAGAACACGGTTTCGAGGATCCAGTGCTGTGAATCAGAAGCAGGTTTCTGGGTTCCACTGATGTGAAGCAGAGCCCAGGATTCCAGTGCTGAGAATCTGAGTCAGGTTTCCAGTGCTGGGAATCAGAACCAGTTTTCCAGTGCAGTGAATCAGAACCCAGGTTTTCAGTGCTGTGAATCTGAACCCAGATTTCAAGTGCTGCGAATCAGAGCCCAGGTTTCTTGGTTCTAGTGCTGTGATTCAGAACCAGCTTTTTCAGTGCTCTGAATAAGATCCAGGTTTCTATGTTCCGTGCTGTGAATTAGAATCAGGTTTCTAGGTTCCAGTGCAGTCAATCAGAACCAGGTTTCTAGGTTCCAGTGCTGTGAATCATAACCAGGTTTCTAGGTTCCAGTGCTGTGAATCAGAAACCACGTTTTCAGTGCTGTGAATCAGAACACAGGTTTCTGTTGCTGTGAATCAGAACCAGGTTTCTAGGTTCCAGTGCCGTGAATCAGAATCCAGGCATCTAGGTTCCAGTGCAGTGAATCCGAACCCGGTTTCTAGGATCCAGTGCTGTGAATCAAAGCAGGTTTCTAGGTTCCAGTACTGTGAAGCCGAACCCGCGTTTTCATTGCAGTGAATCAGAACCAGATGTCTAGGTTCCAGTGCTGTGAATCAGAACTAGGTTTCTGGGTTCCAGTCTTGTGAATCAGAACCAGGTTTCTAGTTTCCAGAGCTGTGAATCAGAGCCCAGGTTTCCAGTGCTGAGAATCAGAGCCAGGCTTCCAGTGCTGGGAATCAGAACCCAGGCTTCCAGTGCTGGGAATCAGAACCCAGGTTTCCAGTGCTGTGAATCAGAAACCAGATTTTCAGTGCTGTGAATCAGAACCCAGTTTTCTAGGTTCCAGTGCTGTGAATCATAACCAGGTTTCTAGGATCCAGAGCTGGGAATCAGAGCCCAGATTTCCAGTGCTGTGAATCAGAACACAGGCTTCTGTTGCTGTGAATCAGAACCAGGTTTCTAGGTTCCAGTGCCGTGAATCAGAATCCAGGCTTCTAGGTTCCAGTGCAGTGAATCCGAACCCGGTGTCTAGGATCCAGTGCTGTGAATCAGAAGCAGGTTTCTAGGTTCCAGTACCGTGAAGCCGAACCCGTGTTTTCATTGCAGTGAATCAGAACCAGATTTCTAGGTTCCAGTGCTGTGAATCAGAACTAGGTTTCTGGGTTCCAGTCTTGTGAATCAGAACCAGGTTTCTAGGTTCCAGAGCTGTGAATCAGAGCCCAGGTTTCCAGTGCTGTGAATCAGAACCCAGGTTTCTGTTGCTGTGAATCAGAATCAGGTTTCTAGGTTCCACTGCTGAGAATCAGAATCCAGGTTTCTAGGTTCCAGTACTGTGAATCAGAATCAGGTTTCTAGGTTCCAGAGCTGTGAATCAGAGCCCAGATTTTCAGTGCTGTGAATCAGAACCCAGATTTCTAGTGCTGTGAATCAGAACCCAGGTTTCTAGGTTCCAGTGCTGTGAATCAGAACCAGGTTTCTAGGTTCCAGTGCTGTGAATCAGAACCCGGGTTCTAGGATCCATTGCTGTGAATCAGAAGCAGGTTTCTAGAATGCAGTCCTGTGAAGCAGAACCCACGTTTTCAGTGCTGTGAATCAGAACCCAGGTTTCTGTTGCTGTGAATCAGAGCCCAGATGTTCAGTGCAGTGAATCAGAACACGGTTTCGAGGATCCAGTGCTGTGAATCAGAAGCAGGTTTCTGGGTTCCACTGATGTGAAGCAGAGCCCAGGTTTCCAGTGCTGAGAATCTGAGCCAGGTTTCCAGTGCTGGGAATCAGAACCAGTTTTCCAGTGCGGTGAATCAGAACCCAGGTTTTCAGTGCTGTGAATCTGAACCCAGATTTCAAGTGCTGCGAATCAGAGCCCAGGTTTCTTGGTTCTAGTGCTGTGATTCAGAACCAGCTTTTTCAGTGCTCTGAATAAGATCCAGGTTTCTATGTTCCGTGCTGTGAATTAGAATCAGGTTTCTAGGTTCCAGTGCAGTCAATCAGAACCAGGTTTCTAGGTTCCAGTGCTGTGAATCATAACCAGGTTTCTAGGTTCCAGTGCTGTGAATCAGAAACCACGTTTTCAGTGCTGTGAATCAGAACACAGGTTTCTGTTGCTGTGAATCAGAACCAGGTTTCTAGGTTCCAGTGCCGTGAATCAGAATCCAGGCATCTAGGTTCCAGTGCAGTGAATCCGAACCCGGTTTCTAGGATCCAGTGCTGTGAATCAAAGCAGGTTTCTAGGTTCCAGTACTGTGAAGCCGAACCCGCGTTTTCATTGCAGTGAATCAGAACCAGATGTCTAGGTTCCAGTGCTGTGAATCAGAACTAGGTTTCTGGGTTCCAGTCTTGTGAATCAGAACCAGGTTTCTAGTTTCCAGAGCTGTGAATCAGAGCCCAGGTTTCCAGTGCTGAGAATCAGAGCCAGGCTTCCAGTGCTGGGAATCAGAACCCAGGCTTCCAGTGCTGGGAATCAGAACCCAGGTTTCCAGTGCTGTGAATCAGAACCCAGATTTTCAGTGCTGTGAATCAGAACCCAGTTTTCTAGGTTCCAGTGCTGTGAATCATAACCAGGTTTCTAGGTTCCAGAGCTGGGAATCAGAGCCCAGATTTCCAGTGCTGTGAATCAGAACACAGACTTCTGTTGCAGTGAATCAGAACCAGGTTTCTAGGTTCCAGTGCCGTGAATCAGAATCCAGGCTTCTAGGTTCCAGTGCAGTGAATCCGAACCCGGTGTCTAGGATCCAGTGCTGTGAATCAGAAGCAGGTTTCTAGGTTCCAGTACCGTGAAGCCGAACCCGCGTTTTCATTGCAGTGAATCAGAACCAGATTTCTAGGTTCCAGTGCTGTGAATCAGAACTAGGTTTCTGGGTTCCAGTCTTGTGAATCAGAACCAGGTTTCTAGGTTCCAGAGCTGTGAATCAGAGCCCAGGTTTCCAGTGCTGTGAATCAGAACCCAGGTTTCTGTTGCTGTGAATCAGAATCAGGTTTCTAGGTTCCACTGCTGAGAATCAGAATCCAGGTTTCTAGGTTCCAGTACTGTGAATCAGAATCAGGTTTCTAGGTTCCAGAGCTGTGAATCAGAGCCCAGATTTTCAGTGCTGTGAATCAGAACCCAGATTTCTAGTGCTGTGAATCAGAACCAGGTTTCTAGGTTCCAGTGCTGTGAATCAGAACTAGCTTTCTAGGTTCCAGTGCTGTGAATCTGAAACCACATTTTCAGTGCTGTGAATCAGAACCCAGGTTTCTCTAGCTGTGATTCAGAACCAGGTTTCTAGTTTCCAGTGCAGTGAATCAGAACCCGGTTTCCAGGATCCAGTGCTGTGAATCAAATGCAGGTTTCTGGGTTCCAGTGATGTGAAGCAGAGCCCAGGTTTCCAGTGCTGAGAATCAGAGCCAGGTTTCCAGTGCTGGGAATCAGAACCAGTATTCCAGTGCTGTAAATCAGAGCCAGGTTTCCAGTGCTGGGAATCAGAACCAGTATTCCAGTGCTGTGAATCTGAACCAGATTTCTAGGTTCCAGTGCAGTGAATCAGAAATAGGTTACTAGGTTCCAGTCTTGTGAATCAGAACCAGGTTTCTAGGTTCCAGAGCTGTGAATCAGAGCCCAGGTTTCCAGTGCTGGGAATCAGAACCCAGGTTTCCAGTGCTGTGAATCAGAACCCAGATTTTCAGTGCTGTGAATCAGAACCCAGGTTTCTAGGTTCCAGTGCTGTGAATCATAACCAGGTTTCTAGGTTCCAGAGCTGGGAATCAGAGCCCAGATTTCCATTGCTGTGAATCAGAACCCAGATTTTCAGTGCTGTGAATCAGAACCCAGGAATCTAGGATCCAGTGGTGTCAATCCGAACCAGGTTTCTAGGTTCCAGTGCTGTGAATCAGAACCAGGTTTCTAGGCTCCAGTGCTAAAATCAGAATCCAGGTTTCTAGATTCCGGTACTGTGAATCAGAACCAGATTTCTAAGTTCCAGAGCTGTAAATCAGAGCCCAGATTTTCAGTGCTGTGATTCTGAACCCAGTTTTCTAGTGCTGTGAATCAGAGCCCAGGTTTCTATGTTCCAGTGCTGTGAATCAGAAGCAGGTTTCTAGGTTCCAGTGCTCAGAATCTGAATAGGGTTTTCAGTGCTGTGAATCAGAACCCAGGTTTCTGTTGCTGTGAATCAGAATCAGGTTTCTAGGTTCCACTGCTGAGAATCAGAATCCAGGTTTCTAGGTTCCAGTACTGTGAATCAGAATCAGGTTTCCAGGTTCCAGAGCTGTGAATCAGAGCCAAGATTTTCAGTGCTGTGATTCAGAACCCAGATTTCTAGTGCTGTGAATCAGAACCAGGTTTCTAGGTTCCAGTGCTGTGAATCTGAAACCGCATTTTCAGTGCTGTGAATCAGAACCCAGGTTTCTCTAGCTGTGAATCAGAAGCAGGTTTCTAGGTTCCAGTACTGTGAAGCAGAACCCACGTTTTCAGTGCTGTGAATCAGAACCCAGGTTTCTGTTGCTGTGAATCAGAGCCCAGATGTTCAGTGCAGTGAATCAGAACACGGTTTCGAGGATCCAGTGCTGTGAATCAGAAGCAGGTTTCTGGGTTCCACTGATGTGAAGCAGAGCCCGGGTTTCCAGTGCTGAGAATCTGAGCCAGGTTTCCAGTGCTGGGAATCAGAACCAGTTTTCCAGTGCGGTGAATCAGAACCCAGATTTTCAGTGCTGTGAATCAGAACC
The DNA here is from genome assembly GCF_030144855.1 of Hypanus sabinus. Classification (NCBI taxonomy): domain Eukaryota; kingdom Metazoa; phylum Chordata; class Chondrichthyes; order Myliobatiformes; family Dasyatidae; genus Hypanus; species Hypanus sabinus. The sequence goes on along the minus strand of NC_082712.1, from coordinate 117,881,097 downwards.
CAGGAATCTAGGACCAGTGCTGTCAATCAGAACCAGGTTTCTAGGTTCCAGTGATGTGAATCAGAACCAGGTTTCTAGGTTCCAGTGCTGTGAATCAGAAACCACGTTTTCAGTGCTGTGAATCAGAACACAGGTTTCTGTTGCTGTGAATCAGAACCAGGTTTCTAGGTTCCAGTGCCGTGAATCAGAATCCAGGTTTCTAGGTTCCAGTGCAGTGAATCCGAACCCGGTTTCTAGGATCCGGTGCTGTGAATCAAAGCAGGTTTCTAGGTTCCAGTACTGTGAAGCCGAACCCGCGTTTTCATTGCAGTGAATCAGAACCAGATTTCTAGGTTCCAGTGCTGAGAATCAGAATCCAGGTTTCTAGGTTCCAGTGCTGTGAATCAGAACCCACGTTTTCAGTGCTGTGAATTAGAAACAGTTTTCTAGTTTCCAGTGCTGTGAATCAGAACCAGGTTTCTAGGTTCCCGTGCTGTGAACCAGAACCAGCTTTTTCAGTGCTCTGAATAAGATCCAGGTTTCTATGTTCCGTGCTGTGAATTAGAATCAGGTTTCTAGGTTCCAGTGCAGTCAATCAGAACCAGGTTTCTAGGTTCCAGTGCTGTGAATCAGAACCAGGTTTCTAGGTTCCAGTGCTGTGAATCAGAACTAGGTTTCTGGGTTCCAGTCTTGTGAATCAGAACCAGGTTTCTAGTTTCCAGAGCTGTGAATCAGAGCCCAGGTTTCCAGTGCTGAGAATCAGAGCCAGGTTTCCAGTGCTGGGAATCAGAACCCAGGTTTCCAGTGCTGTGAATCAGAACCCAGATTTTCAGTGCTGTGAATCAGAACCCAGTTTTTTAGGTTCCAGTGCTGTGAATCATAACCAGGTTTCTAGGTTCCAGAGCTGGGAATCAGAGCCCAGATTTCCAGTGCTGTGAATCAGAACACAGGCTTCTGTTGCTGTGAATCAGAACCAGGTTTCTAGGTTCCAGTGCCGTGAATCAGAATCCAGGCTTCTAGGTTCCAGTGCAGTGAATCCGAACCCGGTGTCTAGGATCCAGTGCTGTGAATCAGAAGCAGGTTTCTAGGTTCCAGTACCGTGAAGCCGAACCCGTGTTTTCATTGCAGTGAATCAGAACCAGATGTCTAGGTTCCAGTGCTGTGAATCAGAACTAGGTTTCTGGGTTCCAGTCTTGTGAATCAGAACCAGGTTTCTAGGTTCCAGAGCTGTGAATCAGAGCCCAGGTTTCCAGTGCTGTGAATCAGAACCCAGGTTTCTGTTGCTGTGAATCAGAATCAGGTTTCTAGGTTCCACTGCTGAGAATCAGAATCCAGGTTTCTAGGTTCCAGTACTGTGAATCAGAATCAGGTTTCTAGGTTCCAGAGCTGTGAATCAGAGCCCAGATTTTCAGTGCTGTGAATCAGAACCCAGATTTCTAGTGCTGTGAATCAGAACCCAGGTTTCTAGGTTCCAGTGCTGTGAATCAGAACCAGGTTTCTAGGTTCCAGTGCTGTGAATCAGAACCCGGTTTCTAGGATCCATTGCTGTGAATCAGAAGCAGGTTTCTAGAATGCAGTCCTGTGAAGCAGAACCCGCATTTTCAGTGCTGTGAATCAGAACCCAGGTTTCTGTTGCTGTGAATCAGAGCCCAGATGTTCAGTGCAGTGAATCAGAACACGGTTTCGAGGATCCAGTGCTGTGAATCAGAAGCAGGTTTCTGGGTTCCACTGATGTGAAGCAGAGCCCAGGTTTCCAGTGCTGAGAATCTGAGCCAGGTTTCCAGTGCTGGGAATCAGAACCAGTTTTCCAGTGCGGTGAATCAGAACCCAGGTTTTCAGTGCTGTGAATCTGAACCCAGATTTCAAGTGCTGCGAATCAGAGCCCAGGTTTCTTGGTTCTAGTGCTGTGATTCAGAACCAGCTTTTTCAGTGCTCTAAATAAGATCCAGGTTTCTATGTTCCGTGCTGTGAATTAGAATCAGGTTTCTAGGTTCCAGTGCAGTCAATCAGAACCAGGTTTCTAGGTTCCAGTGCTGTGAATCATAACCAGGTTTCTAGGTTCCAGTGCTGTGAATCAGAAACCACGTTTTCAGTGCTGTGAATCAGAACACAGGTTTCTGTTGCTGTGAATCAGAACCAGGTTTCTAGGTTCCAGTGCCGTGAATCAGAATCCAGGCATCTAGGTTCCAGTGCAGTGAATCCGAACCCGGTTTCTAGGATCCAGTGCTGTGAATCAAAGCAGGTTTCTAGGTTCCAGTACTGTGAAGCCGAACCCGCGTTTTCATTGCAGTGAATCAGAACCAGATGTCTAGGTTCCAGTGCTGTGAATCAGAACTAGGTTTCTGGGTTCCAGTCTTGTGAATCAGAACCAGGTTTCTAGTTTCCAGAGCTGTGAATCAGAGCCCAGGTTTCCAGTGCTGAGAATCAGAGCCAGGCTTCCAGTGCTGGGAATCAGAACCCAGGCTTCCAGTGCTGGGAATCAGAACCCAGGTTTCCAGTGCTGTGAATCAGAACCCAGATTTTCAGTGCTGTGAATCAGAACCCAGTTTTCTAGGTTCCAGTGCTGTGAATCATAACCAGGTTTCTAGGTTCCAGAGCTGGGAATCAGAGCCCAGATTTCCAGTGCTGTGAATCAGAACACAGGCTTCTGTTGCTGTGAATCAGAACCAGGTTTCTAGGTTCCAGTGCCGTGAATCAGAATCCAGGCTTCTAGGTTCCAGTGCAGTGAATCCGAACCCGGTGTCTAGGATCCAGTGCTGTGAATCAGAAGCAGGTTTCTAGGTTCCAGTACCGTGAAGCCGAACCCGCGTTTTCATTGCAGTGAATCAGAACCAGATTTCTAGGTTCCAGTGCTGTGAATCAGAACTAGGTTTCTGGGTTCCAGTCTTGTGAATCAGAACCAGGTTTCTAGGTTCCAGAGCTGTGAATCAGAACCAGGTTTCTAGGCTCCAGTGCTAAAATCAGAATCCAGGTTTCTAGATTCCGGTACTGTGAATCAGAACCAGATTTCTAAGTTCCAGAGCTGTGAATCAGAGCCCAGATTTTCAGTGCTGTGATTCTGAACCCAGTTTTCTAGTGCTGTGAATCAGACCCCAGGTTTCTATGTTCCAGTGCTGTGAATCAGAAGCAGGTTTCTAGGTTCCAGTGCTCAGAATCTGAATAGGGTTTTCAGTGCTGTGAATCAGAACCCAGGTTTCTGTTGCTGTGAATCAGAATCAGGTTTCTAGGTTCCACTGCTGAGAATCAGAATCCAGGTTTCTAGGTTCCAGTACTGTGAGTCAGAATCAGCTTTCCAGGTTCCAGAGCTGTGAATCAGAGCCAAGATTTTCAGTGCTGTGATTCAGAACCCAGATTTCTAGTGCTGTGAATCAGAACCAGGTTTCTAGGTTCCAGTGCTGTGAATCTGAAACCGCATTTTCAGTGCTGTGAATCAGAACCCAGGTTTCTCTAGCTGTGAATCAGAAGCAGGTTTCTAGGTTCCAGTACTGTGAAGCAGAACCCACGTTTTCAGTGCTGTGAATCAGAACCCAGGTTTCTGTTGCTGTGAATCAGAGCCCAGATGTTCAGTGCAGTGAATCAGAACACGGTTTCGAGGATCCAGTGCTGTGAATCAGAAGCAGGTTTCTGGGTTCCACTGATGTGAAGCAGAGCCCAGGTTTCCAGTGCTGAGAATCTGAGCCAGGTTTCCAGTGCTGGGAATCAGAACCAGTTTTCCAGTGCGGTGAATCAGAACCCAGATTTTCAGTGCTGTGAATCAGAACCCAGGAATCTAGGACCAGTGCTGTCAATCAGAACCAGGTTTCTAGGTTCCAGTGATGTGAATCAGAACCAGGTTTCTAGGTTCCAGTGCTGTGAATCAGAAACCACGTTTTCAGTGCTGTGAATCAGAACACAGGTTTCTGTTGCTGTGAATCAGAACCAGGTTTCTAGGTTCCAGTGCCGTGAATCAGAATCCAGGTTTCTAGGTTCCAGTGCAGTGAATCCGAACCCGGTTTCTAGGATCCGGTGCTGTGAATCAAAGCAGGTTTCTAGGTTCCAGTACTGTGAAGCCGAACCCGCGTTTTCATTGCAGTGAATCAGAACCAGATTTCTAGGTTCCAGTGCTGAGAATCACAATCCAGGTTTCTAGGTTCCAGTGCTGTGAATCAGAACCCACGTTTTCAGTGCTGTGAATTAGAAACAGTTTTCTAGTTTCCAGTGCTGTGAATCAGAACCAGGTTTCTAGGTTCCCGTGCTGTGAATCAGAACCCACGTTTTCAGTGCTGTGAATTAGAAACAATTTTCTTGTTTCCACTGCTGTGAATCAGAACCAGGTTTCTAGGTTCCCGTGCTGTGAATCAGAACCCATGTTTTCAGTGCTGTGAATTAGAAATAATTTTCTAGTTTCCTGTGCTGTGAATCAGAACCAGGTTTCTAGGTTCCAGTGCTGTGAATCAGTACCCACGTTTTCAGTGCTGTGAATCAGAATCCAGGTTCCTAGGGTCCAGTGCTGCGAATCAGAATCCAGGTTTCTAGGTTCTAGTGCTGTGAATCAGAACCCAGGTTTCTAGGTTCCCGTGCTGGGAATCAGCTGCAGATTTCTAGTTTTCAGTGCTATGAATCAAAATCCGGTTTTCCAGGTTCCAGTGCTGTGAATCGCAACAAGCTTTCTAGTTTCCAGTGCTGTGAATCAGAGCCCAGGTTTTCAGTGCTGTGAATCTGAACCCAGATTTCAAGAGCTGCGAATCAGAGCCCAGGTTTCTTGGTTCCAGTGCTGTGAATCAGAACCGGCTTTTTCAGTGCTCTGAATAAGATCCAGGTTTCTATGTTCCATGCTGTGAATTAGAATCAGCTTTCTAGGTTCCAGTCCTGTGAATCAGAATCCAGGTTTTCCGTGCTGTGAATCAGAAACAAGTTTCTAAGTTCCAGTGCTGTGAATCAGAACCAGGTTTATAGGTTCCAGTGCTGTGAATCAGACCCCAGGATTTCAGTGCTGGGAATCTGAACCCAGATTTCTAGTGCTGTGAATCTGAGCGCAGGATTCTAGGTTCCAGTGCTGTGAATCAGAACCAGGTTTCTAGGTTCCCGTGCTGTGAATCAGAACCCACGTTTTCAGTGCTGTGAATTAGAAACAATTTTCTAGTTTCCAGTGCTGTGAATCAGAAACAGGTTTCCAGGTTCCAGTGCTGTGAATCAGAACCCACGTTTTCAGTGCTGTGAATTAGAAACAATTTTCTAGTTTCCACTGCTGTGAATCAGAACCAGGTTTCTAGGTTCCAGTGCTGTGAATCAGAACCCAGTTTTCTAGGTTCCAGTGCTGTGAATCAGTACCCACGTTTTCAGTGCTGTGAATCAGAATCCAGGTTCCTAGGGTCCAGTGCTGCGAATCAGAATCCAGGTTTCTAGGTTCTAGTGCTGTGAATCAGAACCCAGGTTTCTAGGTTCCCGTGCTGGGAATCAGCTGCAGATTTCTAGTTTTCAGTGCTATAAATCAAAATCCGGTTTTCCAGGTTCCAGTGCTGTGAATCGCAACAAGCTTTCTAGTTTCCAGTGCTGTGAATCAGAGCCCAGGTTTTCAGTGCTGTGAATCTGAACCCAGATTTCAAGAGCTGCGAATCAGAGCCCAGGTTTCTTGGTTCCAGTGCTGTGAATCAGAACCGGCTTTTTCAGTGCTCTGAATAAGATCCAGGTTTCTATGTTCCATGCTGTGAATTAGAATCAGCTTTCTAGGTTCCAGTCCTGTGAATCAGAATCCAGGTTTTCAGTGCTGTGAATCAGAAACAAGTTTCTAAGTTCCAGTGCTGTGAATCAGAACCAGGTTTATAGGTTCCAGTGCTGTGAATCAGACCCCAGGTTTTCAGTGCTGGGAATCTGAACCCAGATTTCTAGTGCTGTGAATCAGAGCCCAGGATTCTAGGTTCCAGTGCTGTGAATCAGAACCAGGTTTCTAGGTTCCCGTGCTGTGAATCAGAACCCACGTTTTCAGTGCTGTGAATTAGAAACAATTTTCTAGTTTCCAGTGCTGTGAATCAGAACCAGGTTTCCAGGTTCCAGTGCTGTGAATCAGAACCCACGTTTTCAGTGCTGTGAATTAGAAACAATTTTCTAGTTTCCACTGCTGTGAATCAGAACCAGGTTTCTAGGTTCCAGTGCTGTGAATCAGAACCCAGTTTTCTAGGTTCCAGTGCTGTGAATCAGTACCCACGTTTTCAGTGCTGTGAATCAGAATCCAGGTTCCTAGGGTCCAGTGCTGCGAATCAGAATCCAGGTTTCTAGGTTCTAGTGCTGTGAATCAGAGCCCAGGTTTTCAGTGCTGTGTATCAGAACCCAGGTTTCTAGGTTCCCGTGCTGGGAATCAGCTGCAGATTTCTAGTTTCCAGTGCTATGAATCAAAATCCGGTTTTCCAGGTTCCAGTGCTGTGAATCGCAACAAGGTTTCTAGTTTCCAGTGCTGTGAATCAGAGCCCAGGTTTTCAGTGCTGTCAATCTGAACCCAGATTTCAAGAGCTGCGAATCAGAGCCCAGGTTTCTTGGTTCCACTGCTGTGAATCAGAACCGGCTTTTTCAGTGCTCTGAATAAGATCCAGGTTTCTATGTTCCATGCTGTGAATTAGAATCAGCTTTCTAGGTTCCAGTGCTGTGAATCAGAATCCAGGTTTCTAGGTTCCAGTGCTGTGAATCAGAGCCCACGTTTTCAGTGCTGTGAATCAGAAACAAGTTTCTAAGTTCCAGTGCTGTGAATCAGAACCAGGTTTCTAGGTTCCAGTGCTGTGAATCAGAGCCCACGTTTCTGTTGCTGCGAATCAGAATCCAGGTTTCAAGGTTCCAGTGCTGCGAATCAGAATCCAGGTTTCTAGGTTCCAGTGCTGTGAATCAGAGACCAGATTTTCAGTGCTGTGAATCAGAACCCAGGTTTCTAGGTTCCCGTGCTGTGAATCAGCAGCAGGTGTCTAGGTTCCAGTGCTATGAATCAAAAACCGGGTTTCTAGGATCCAGTGCTGTGAATCGGAACCAGGTTTATAGGTTCCAGTGCTGTGAATCAGACCCCAGGTTTTCAGTGCTGGGAATCTGAACCCAGATTTCTAGTGCTGTGAATCAGAGCCCAGGATTCTAGGTTCCAGTGCTGTGAATCAGAACCAGGTTTCTAGGTTCCCGTGCTGTGAATCAGAACCCACGTTTTCAGTGCTGTGAATTAGAAACAATTTTCTAGTTTCCAGTGCTGTGAATCAGAACCAGGTTTCTAGGTTCCAGTGCTGTGAATCAGAACCCAGTTTTCTAGGTTCCAGTGCTGTGAATCAGTACCCACTTTTTCAGTGCTGTGAATCAGAATCCAGGTTCCTAGGGTCCAGTGCTGCGAATCAGAATCCAGGTTTCTAGGTTCTAGTGCTGTGAATCAGAGCCCAGGTTTTCAGTGCTGTGAATCAGAACCCAGGTTTCTAGGTTCCCGTGCTGGGAATCAGCTGCAGATTTCTAGTTTCCAGTGCTATGAATCAAAATCCGGTTTTCCAGGTTCCAGTGCTGTGAATCGCAACAAGGTTTCTAGTTTCCCGTGCTGTTAATCAGCTGCAGGTTTCTAGGTTCCAGTGCAGTGAATCAAAATCCGGGTTTCCAGTTTCCAGTGCTGTGAATCGGAACCAGGATTCTAGGTTCCAGTGCTGTGAATCAGAACCCAGTTTTCTAGGTTCCAGTGCTGTGAATCAGTACCCACGTTTTCAGTGCTGTGAATCAGAATCCAGGTTCCTAGGGTCCAGTGCTGCGAATCAGAATCCAGGTTTCTAGGTTCCAGTGCTGTGAATCAGAGACCAGATTTTCAGTGCTGTGAATCAGAACCCAGGTTTCTAGGTTCCCGTGCTGTGAATCAGCAGCAGGTGTCTAGGTTCCAGTGCTATGAATCAAAAACCGGGTTTCTAGGATCCAGTGCTGTGAATCGGAACAAGGTTTCTAGTTTCCAGTGCTGTGAATCAGAGCCCAGGTTTTCATTGCTGTGAATCTGAACCCAGATTTCAAGAGCTGCGAATCAGAGCCCAGGTTTCTTGGTTCTAGTGCTGTGATTCAGAACCGGCTTTTTCAGTGCTCTGAATAAGATCCAGGTTTCTATGTTCCGTGCTGTGAATTAGAATCAGGTTTCTAGGTTCCAGTGCTGTGAATCAGAATCCAGGTTTCTAGTTTCCAGTGATGTGAATCAGAGCCCAGGTTTTCAGTGCTGTGAATCTGAACCCAGATTTTCAGTGCTGTGAATCTGAACCCAGGTTTCTAGATTCCAGTGCAGTGAATCAGAACCAGGTTTCTAGGTTCCCGTGCTGTGAATCAGCAGCAGGTGTCTAGGTTCCAGTGCTATGAATCAAAAACCGGGTTTCTAGGTTCCAGTGCTGTGAATCAGAACCAGGTTTATAGGTTCCAGTGCTGTGAATCAGACCCCAGGTTTTCAGTGCTGGGAATCTGAACCCAGATTTCTAGTGCTGTGAATCAGAGCCCAGGATTCTAGGTTCCAGTGCTGTGAATCAGAACCCAGGTTTCTAGGTTCCAGTGCTTTGAATCAGAACCAGGTTTCTAGGTTCCCGTGCTGTGAATCAGAACCCACGTTTTCAGTGCTGTGAATTAGAAACAATTTTCTAGTTTCCAGTGCTCTGAATCAGAACCAGGTTTCTAGCTTCCCGTGCTGGGAATCAGCTGCAGATTTCTAGTTTCCAGTGCTATGAATCAAAATCCGGTTTTCCAGGTTCCAGTGCTGTGAATCGCAACAAGGTTTCTAGTTTCCAGTGCTGTGAATCAGAGCCCAGGTTTTCAGTGCTGTGAATCTGAACCCAGATTTCAAGAGCTGCGAATCAGAGCCCAGGTTTCTTGGTTCCAGTGCTGTGAATCAGAACCGGCTTTTTCAGTGCTCTGAATAAGATCCAGGTTTCTATGTTCCATGCAGTGAATTAGAATCAGCTTTCTAGGTTCCAGTGCTGTGAATCAGAATCCAGGTTTCTAGGTTCCAGTGCTGTGAATCAGAGCCCACGTTTTCAGTGCTGTGAATCAGAAACAAGTTTCTAAGTTCCAGTGCTGTGAATCAGAACCAGGTTTCCAGGTTCCAGTGCTGTGAATCAGAACCCACGTTTTCAGTGCTGTGAATTAGAAACAATTTTCTAGTTTCCACTGCTGTGAATCAGAACCAGGTTTCTAGGTTCCAGTGCTGTGAATCAGAACCCAGTTTTCTAGGTTCCAGTGCTGTGAATCAGTACCCAGTTTTCCAGGTTCCAGTGCTGTGAATCAGTACCCAGTTTTCCAGGTTCCAGTGCTGTGAATCGCAACAAGGTTTCTAGTTTCCAGTGCTGTGAATCAGAGCCCAGGTTTTCAGTGCTGTGAATCTGAACCCAGATTTCAAGAGCTGCGAATCAGAGCCCAGGTTTCTTGGTTCCAGTGCTGTGAATCAGAACCGGCTTTTTCAGTGCTCTGAATAAGATCCAGGTTTCTATGTTCCATGCAGTGAATTAGAATCAGCTTTCTAGGTTCCAGTGCTGTGAATCAGAATCCAGGTTTCTAGGTTCCAGTGCTGTGAATCAGAGCCCACGTTTTCAGTGCTGTGAATCAGAAACAAGTTTCTAAGTTCCAGTGCTGTGAATCAGAACCAGGTTTCCAGGTTCCAGTGCTGTGAATCAGAACCCACGTTTTCAGTGCTGTGAATTAGAAACAATTTTCTAGTTTCCACTGCTGTGAATCAGAACCAGGTTTCTAGGTTCCAGTACTGTGAATCAGAACCCAGTTTTCTAGGTTCCAGTGCTGTGAATCAGTACCCAGTTTTCCAGGTTCCAGTGCTGTGAATCGCAACAAGGTTTCTAGTTTCCAGTGCTGTGAATCAGAGCCCAGGTTTTCAGTGCTGTGAATCTGAACCCAGATTTCAAGAGCTGCGAATCAGAGCCCAGGTTTCTTGGTTCCAGTGCTGTGAATCAGAACCAGCTTTTTCAGTGCTCTGAATAAGATCCAGGTTTCTATGTTCCATGCAGTGAATTAGAATCAGCTTTCTAGGTTCCAGTGCTGTGAATCAGAATCCAGGTTTCTAGGTTCCAGTGCTGTGAATCAGAGCCCACGTTTTCAGTGCTGTGAATCAGAAACAAGTTTCTAAGTTCCAGTGCTGTGAATCAGAACCCAGGTTTCTAGGTTCCCGTGCTGGGAATCAGCTGCAGATTTCTAGTTTCCAGTGCTATGAATCAAAATCCGGTTTTCCAGGTTCCAGTGCTGTGAATCGGAACAAGGTTTCTAGTTTCCAGTGCTGTGAATCAGAGCCCAGGTTTTCATTGCTGTGAATCTGAACCCAGATTTCAAGAGCTGCGAATCAGAGCCCAGGTTTCTTGGTTCTAGTGCTGTGATTCAGAACCGGCTTTTTCAGTGCTCTGAATAAGATCCAGGTTTCTATGTTCCGTGCTGTGAATTAGAATCAGGTTTCTAGGTTCCAGTGCTGTGAATCAGAATCCAGGTTTCTAGTTTCCAGTGATGTGAATCAGAGCCCAGGTTTTCAGTGCTGTGAATCTGAACCCAGATTTTCAGTGCTGTGAATCTGAACCCAGGTTTCTAGATTCCAGTGCAGTGAATCAGAACCAGGTTTCTAGGTTCCCGTGCTGTGAATCAGCAGCAGGTGTCTAGGTTCCAGTGCTATGAATCAAAAACCAGGTTTCTAGGTTCCAGTGCTGTGAATCAGAACCAGGTTTATAGGTTCCAGTGCTGTGAATCAGACCCCAGGTTTTCAGTGCTGGGAATCTGAACCCAGATTTCTAGTGCTGTGAATCAGAGCCCAGGATTCTAGGTTCCAGTGCTGTGAATCAGAACCCAGGTTTCTAGGTTCCAGTGCTTTGAATCAGAACCAGGTTTCTAGGTTCCCGTGCTGTGAATCAGAACCCACGTTTTCAGTGCTGTGAATTAGAAACAATTTTCTAGTTTCCAGTGCTGTGAATCAGAACCAGGTTTCTAGCTTCCCGTGCTGGGAATCAGCTGCAGATTTCTAGTTTCCAGTGCTATGAATCAAAATCCGGTTTTCCAGGTTCCAGTGCTGTGAATCGCAACAAGGTTTCTAGTTTCCAGTGCTGTGAATCAGAGCCCAGGTTTTCAGTGCTGTGAATCTGAACCCAGATTTCAAGAGCTGCGAATCAGAGCCCAGGTTTCTTGGTTCCAGTGCTGTGAATCAGAACCGGCTTTTTCAGTGCTCTGAATAAGATCCAGGTTTCTATGTTCCATGCAGTGAATTAGAATCAGCTTTCTAGGTTCCAGTGCTGTGAATCAGAATCCAGGTTTCTAGGTTCCAGTGCTGTGAATCAGAGCCCACGTTTTCAGTGCTGTGAATCAGAAACAAGTTTCTAAGTTCCAGTGCTGTGAATCAGTACCAGGTTTCCAGGTTCCAGTGCTGTGAATCAGAACCCACGTTTTCAGTGCTGTGAATTAGAAACAATTTTCTAGTTTCCACTGCTGTGAATCAGAACCAGGTTTCTAGGTTCCAGTGCTGTGAATCAGAACCCAGTTTTCTAGGTTCCAGTGCTGTGAATCAGTACCCAGTTTTCCAGGTTCCAGTGCTGTGAATCGCAACAAGGTTTCTAGTTTCCAGTGCTGTGAATCAGAGCCCAGGTTTTCAGTGCTGTGAATCTGAACCCAGATTTCAAGAGCTGCGAATCAGAGCCCAGGTTTCTTGGTTCCAGTGCTGTGAATCAGAACCGGCTTTTTCAGTGCTCTGAATAAGATCCAGGTTTCTATGTTCCATGCAGTGAATTAGAATCAGCTTTCTAGGTTCCAGTGCTGTGAATCAGAATCCAGGTTTCTAGGTTCCAGTGCTGTGAATCAGAGCCCACGTTTTCAGTGCTGTGAATCAGAAACAAGTTTCTAAGTTCCAGTGCTGTGAATCAGAACCCAGGTTTCTAGGTTCCCGTGCTGGGAATCAGCTGCAGATTTCTAGTTTCCAGTGCTATGAATCAAAATCCGGTTTTCCAGGTTCCAGTGCTGTGAATCGGAACAAGGTTTCTAGTTTCCAGTGCTGTGAATCAGAGCCCAGGTTTTCATTGCTGTGAATCTGAACCCAGATTTCAAGAGCTGCGAATCAGAGCCCAGGTTTCTTGGTTCTAGTGCTGTGATTCAGAACCGGCTTTTTCAGTGCTCTGAATAAGATCCAGGTTTCTATGTTCCGTGCTGTGAATTAGAATCAGGTTTCTAGGTTCCAGTGCTGTGAATCAGAATCCAGGTTTCTAGTTTCCAGTGATGTGAATCAGAGCCCAGGTTTTCAGTGCTGTGAATCTGAACCCAGATTTTCAGTGCTGTGAATCTGAACCCAGGTTTCTAGATTCCAGTGCAGTGAATCAGAACCAGGTTTCTAGGTTCCCGTGCTGTGAATCAGCAGCAGGTGTCTAGGTTCCAGTGCTATGAATCAAAAACCAGGTTTCTAGGTTCCAGTGCTGTGAATCAGAACCAGGTTTATAGGTTCCAGTGCTGTGAATCAGACCCCAGGTTTTCAGTGCTGGGAATCTGAACCCAGATTTCTAGTGCTGTGAATCAGAGCCCAGGATTCTAGATTCCAGTGCTGTGAATCAGAACCCAGGTTTCTAGGTTCCAGTGCTTTGAATCAGAACCAGGTTTCTAGGTTCCCGTGCTGTGAATCAGAACCCACGTTTTCAGTGCTGTGAATTAGAAACAATTTTCTAGTTTCCAGTGCTGTGAATCAGAACCAGGTTTCTAGCTTCCCGTGCTGGGAATCAGCTGCAGATTTCTAGTTTCCAGTGCTATGAATCAAAATCCGGTTTTCCAGGTTCCAGTGCTGTGAATCGCAACAAGGTTTCTAGTTTCCAGTGCTGTGAATCAGAGCCCAGGTTTTCAGTGCTGTGAATCTGAACCCAGATTTCAAGAGCTGCGAATCAGAGCCCAGGTTTCTTGGTTCCAGTGCTGTGAATCAGAACCGGCTTTTTCAGTGCTCTGAATAAGATCCAGGTTTCTATGTTCCATGCAGTGAATTAAAATCAGCTTTCTAGGTTCCAGTGCTGTGAATCAGAATCCAGGTTTCTAGGTTCCAGTGCTGTGAATCAGAGCCCACGTTTTCAGTGCTGTGAATCAGAAACAAGTTTCTAAGTTCCAGTGCTGTGAATCAGAACCAGGTTTCCAGGTTCCAGTGCTGTGAATCAAAACCCACGTTTTCAGTGCTGTGAATTAGAAACAATTTTCTAGTTTCCACTGCTGTGAATCAGAACCAGGTTTCTAGGTTCCAGTGCTGTGAATCAGAACCCAGTTTTCTAGGTTCCAGTGCTGTGAATCAGTACCCAGTTTTCCAGGTTCCAGTGCTGTGAATCGCAACAAGGTTTCTAGTTTCCAGTGCTGTGAATCAGAGCCCAGGTTTTCAGTGCTGTGAATCTGAACCCAGATTTCAAGAGCTGCGAATCAGAGCCCAGGTTTCTTGGTTCCAGTGCTGTGAATCAGAACCGGCTTTTTCAGTGCTCTGAATAAGATCCAGGTTTCTATGTTCCATGCAGTGAATTAGAATCAGCTTTCTAGGTTCCAGTGCTGTGAATCAGAATCCAGGTTTCTAGGTTCCAGTGCTGTGAATCAGAGCCCACGTTTTCAGTGCTGTGAATCAGAAACAAGTTTCTAAGTTCCAGTGCTGTGAATCAGAACCAGGTTTCCAGGTTCCAGTGCTGTGAATCAGAACCCACGTTTTCAGTGCTGTGAATTAGAAACAATTTTCTAGTTTCCACTGCTGTGAATCAGAACCAGGTTTCTAGGTTCCAGTGCTGTGAATCAGAGCCCACGTTTCTGTTGCTGCGAATCAGAATCCAGGTTTCAAGGTTCCAGTGCTGCGAATCAGAATCCAGGTTTCTAGGTTCCAGTGCTGTGAATCAGAGACCAGATTTTCAGTGCTGTGAATCAGAACCCAGGTTTCTAGGTTCCCGTGCTGTGAATCAGCAGCAGGTGTCTAGGTTCCAGTGCTATGAATCAAAAACCGGGTTTCTAGGATCCAGTGCTGTGAATCGGAACCAGGTTTATAGGTTCCAGTGCTGTGAATCAGACCCCAGGTTTTCAGTGCTGGGAATCTGAACCCAGATTTCTAGTGCTGTGAATCAGAGCCCAGGATTCTAGGTTCCAGTGCTGTGAATCAGAACCAGGTTTCTAGGTTCCCGTGCTGTGAATCAGAACCCACGTTTTCAGTGCTGTGAATTAGAAACAATTTTCTAGTTTCCAGTGCTGTGAATCAGAACCAGGTTTCTAGGTTCCAGTGCTGTGAATCAGAACCCAGTTTTCTAGGTTCCAGTGCTGTGAATCAGTACCCACTTTTTCAGTGCTGTGAATCAGAATCCAGGTTCCTAGGGTCCAGTGCTGCGAATCAGAATCCAGGTTTCTAGGTTCTAGTGCTGTGAATCAGAGCCCAGGTTTTCAGTGCTGTGAATCAGAACCCAGGTTTCTAGGTTCCCGTGCTGGGAATCAGCTGCAGATTTCTAGTTTCCAGTGCTATGAATCAAAATCCGGTTTTCCAAGTTCCAGTGCTGTGAATCGCAACAAGGTTTCTAGTTTCCCGTGCTGTTAATCAGCTGCAGGTTTCTAGGTTCCAGTGCAGTGAATCAAAATCCGGGTTTCCAGTTTCCAGTGCTGTGAATCGGAACCAGGATTCTAGGTTCCAGTGCTGTGAATCAGAACCCAGTTTTCTAGGTTCCAGTGCTGTGAATCAGTACCCACGTTTTCAGTGCTGTGAATCAGAATCCAGGTTCCTAGGGTCCAGTGCTGCGAATCAGAATCCAGGTTTCTAGGTTCTAGTGCTGTGAATCAGAGCCCAGGTTTTCAGTGCTGTGAATCAGAACCCAGGTTTCTAGGTTCCCGTGCTGGGAATCAGCTGCAGATTTCTAGTTTCCAGTGCTATGAATCAAAATCCGGTTTTCCAGGTTCCAGTGCTGTGAATCGCAACAAGGTTTCTAGTTTCCAGTGCTGTGAATCAGAGCCCAGGTTTTCATTGCTGTGAATCTGAACCCAGATTTCAAGAGCTGCGAATCAGAGCCCAGGTTTCTTGGTTCTAGTGCTGTGATTCAGAACCGGCTTTTTCAGTGCTCTGAATAAGATCCAGGTTTCTATGTTCCGTGCTGTGAATTAGAATCAGGTTTCTAGGTTCCAGTGCTGTGAATCAGAATCCAGGTTTCTAGTTTCCAGTGATGTGAATCAGAGCCCAGGTTTTCAGTGCTGTGAATCTGAACCCAGATTTTCAGTGCTGTGAATCTGAACCCAGGTTTCTAGATTCCAGTGCAGTGAATCAGAACCAGGTTTCTAGGTTCCCGTGCTGTGAATCAGCAGCAGGTGTCTAGGTTCCAGTGCTATGAATCAAAAACCGGGTTTCTAGGTTCCAGTGCTGTGAATCAGAACCAGGTTTATAGGTTCCAGTGCTGTGAATCAGACCCCAGGTTTTCAGTGCTGGGAATCTGAACCCAGATTTCTAGTGCTGTGAATCAGAGCCCAGGATTCTAGGTTCCAGTGCTGTGAATCAGAACCCAGGTTTCTAGGTTCCAGTGCTTTGAATCAGAACCAGGTTTCTAGGTTCCCGTGCTGTGAATCAGAACCCACGTTTTCAGTGCTGTGAATTAGAAACAATTTTCTAGTTTCCAGTGCTCTGAATCAGAACCAGGTTTCTAGCTTCCCGTGCTGGGAATCAGCTGCAGATTTCTAGTTTCCAGTGCTATGAATCAAAATCCGGTTTTCCAGGTTCCAGTGCTGTGAATCGCAACAAGGTTTCTAGTTTCCAGTGCTGTGAATCAGAGCCCAGGTTTTCAGTGCTGTGAATCTGAACCCAGATTTCAAGAGCTGCGAATCAGAGCCCAGGTTTCTTGGTTCCAGTGCTGTGAATCAGAACCGGCTTTTTCAGTGCTCTGAATAAGATCCAGGTTTCTATGTTCCATGCAGTGAATTAGAATCAGCTTTCTAGGTTCCAGTGCTGTGAATCAGAATCCAGGTTTCTAGGTTCCAGTGCTGTGAATCAGAGCCCACGTTTTCAGTGCTGTGAATCAGAAACAAGTTTCTAAGTTCCAGTGCTGTGAATCAGAACCAGGTTTCCAGGTTCCAGTGCTGTGAATCAGAACCCACGTTTTCAGTGCTGTGAATTAGAAACAATTTTCTAGTTTCCACTGCTGTGAATCAGAACCAGGTTTCTAGGTTCCAGTGCTGTGAATCAGAACCCAGTTTTCTAGGTTCCAGTGCTGTGAATCAGTACCCAGTTTTCCAGGTTCCAGTGCTGTGAATCGCAACAAGGTTTCTAGTTTCCAGTGCTGTGAATCAGAGCCCAGGTTTTCAGTGCTGTGAATCTGAACCCAGATTTCAAGAGCTGCGAATCAGAGCCCAGGTTTCTTGGTTCCAGTGCTGTGAATCAGAACCGGCTTTTTCAGTGCTCTGAATAAGATCCAGGTTTCTATGTTCCATGCAGTGAATTAGAATCAGCTTTCTAGGTTCCAGTGCTGTGAATCAGAATCCAGGTTTCTAGGTTCCAGTGCTGTGAATCAGAGCCCACGTTTTCAGTGCTGTGAATCAGAAACAAGTTTCTAAGTTCCAGTGCTGTGAATCAGAACCAGGTTTCCAGGTTCCAGTGCTGTGAATCAGAACCCACGTTTTCAGTGCTGTGAATTAGAAACAATTTTCTAGTTTCCACTGCTGTGAATCAGAACCAGGTTTCTAGGTTCCAGTACTGTGAATCAGAACCCAGTTTTCTAGGTTCCAGTGCTGTGAATCAGTACCCAGTTTTCCAGGTTCCAGTGCTGTGAATCGCAACAAGGTTTCTAGTTTCCAGTGCTGTGAATCAGAGCCCAGGTTTTCAGTGCTGTCAATCTGAACCCAGATTTCAAGAGCTGCGAATCAGAGCCCAGGTTTCTTGGTTCCAGTGCTGTGAATCAGAACCAGCTTTTTCAGTGCTCTGAATAAGATCCAGGTTTCTATGTTCCATGCAGTGAATTAGAATCAGCTTTCTAGGTTCCAGTGCTGTGAATCAGAATCCAGGTTTCTAGGTTCCAGTGCTGTGAATCAGAGCCCACGTTTTCAGTGCTGTGAATCAGAAACAAGTTTCTAAGTTCCAGTGCTGTGAATCAGAACCAGGTTTCCAGGTTCCAGTGCTGTGAATCAGAACCCACGTTTTCAGTGCTGTGAATTAGAAACAATTTTCTAGTTTCCACTGCTGTGAATCAGAACCAGGTTTCTAGGTTCCAGTGCTGCGAATCAGAGCCCACGTTTCTGTTGCTGCGAATCAGAATCCAGGTTTCAAGGTTCCAGTGCTGCGAATCAGAATCCAGGTTTCTAGGTTCCAGTGCTGTGAATCAGAGACCAGATTTTCAGTGCTGTGAATCAGAACCCAGGTTTCTAGGTTCCCGTGCTGTGAATCAGCAGCAGGTGTCTAGGTTCCAGTGCTATGAATCAAAAACCGGGTTTCTAGGATCCAGTGCTGTGAATCGGAACCAGGTTTATAGGTTCCAGTGCTGTGAATCAGACCCCAGGTTTTCAGTGCTGGGAATCTGAACCCAGATTTCTAGTGCTGTGAATCAGAGCCCAGGATTCTAGGTTCCAGTGCTGTGAATCAGAACCAGGTTTCTAGGTTCCCGTGCTGTGAATCAGAACCCAGTTTTCTAGGTTCCAGTGCTGTGAATCAGTACCCACTTTTTCAGTGCTGTGAATCAGAATCCAGGTTCCTAGGGTCCAGTGCTGCGCATCAGAATCCAGGTTTCTAGGTTCTAGTGCTGTGAATCAGAGCCCAGGTTTTCAGTGCTGTGAATCAGAACCCAGGTTTCTAGGTTCCCGTGCTGGGAATCAGCTGCAGATTTCTAGTTTCCAGTGCTATGAATCAAAATCCGGTTTTCCAGGTTCCAGTGCTGTGAATCGCAACAAGGTTTCTAGTTTCCCGTGCTGTTAATCAGCTGCAGGTTTCTAGGTTCCAGTGCAGTGAATCAAAATCCGGGTTTCCAGTTTCCAGTGCTGTGAATCGGAACCAGGATTCTAGGTTCCAGTTCTGTGAATCAGAACCCAGTTTTCTAGGTTCCAGTGCTGTGAATCAGTACCCACGTTTTCAGTGCTGTGAATCAGAATCCAGGTTCCTAGGGTCCAGTGCTGCGAATCAGAATCCAGGTTTCTAGGTTCTAGTGCTGTGAATCAGAGCCCAGGTTTTCAGTGCTGTGAATCAGAACCCAGGTTTCTAGGTTCCCGTGCTGGGAATCAGCTGCAGATTTCTAGTTTCCAGTGCTATGAATCAAAATCCGGTTTTCCAGGTTCCAGTGCTGTGAATCGGAACAAGGTTTCTAGTTTCCAGTGCTGTGAATCAGAGCCCAGGTTTTCATTGCTGTGAATCTGAACCCAGATTTCAAGAGCTGCGAATCAGAGCCCAGGTTTCTTGGTTCTAGTGCTGTGATTCAGAACCGGCTTTTTCAGTGCTCTGAATAAGATCCAGGTTTCTATGTTCCGTGCTGTGAATTAGAATCAGGTTTCTAGGTTCCAGTGCTGTGAATCAGAATCCAGGTTTCTAGTTTCCAGTGATGTGAATCAGAGCCCAGGTTTTCAGTGCTGTGAATCTGAACCCAGATTTTCAGTGCTGTGAATCTGAACCCAGGTTTCTAGATTCCAGTGCAGTGAATCAGAACCAGGTTTCTAGGTTCCCGTGCTGTGAATCAGCAGCAGGTGTCTAGGTTCCAGTGCTATGAATCAAAAACCGGGTTTCTAGGTTCCAGTGCTGTGAATCAGAACCAGGTTTATAGGTTCCAGTGCTGTGAATCAGACCCCAGGTTTTCAGTGCTGGGAATCTGAACCCAGATTTCTAGTGCTGTGAATCAGAGCCCAGGATTCTAGGTTCCAGTGCTGTGAATCAGAACCCAGGTTTCTAGGTTCCAGTGCTTTGAATCAGAACCAGGTTTCTAGGTTCCCGTGCTGTGAATCAGAACCCACGTTTTCAGTGCTGTGAATTAGAAACAATTTTCTAGTTTCCAGTGCTCTGAATCAGAACCAGGTTTCTAGCTTCCCGTGCTGGGAATCAGCTGCAGATTTCTAGTTTCCAGTGCTATGAATCAAAATCCGGTTTTCCAGGTTCCAGTGCTGTGAATCGCAACAAGGTTTCTAGTTTCCAGTGCTGTGAATCAGAGCCCAGGTTTTCAGTGCTGTGAATCTGAACCCAGATTTCAAGAGCTGCGAATCAGAGCCCAGGTTTCTTGGTTCCAGTGCTGTGAATCAGAACCGGCTTTTTCAGTGCTCTGAATAAGATCCAGGTTTCTATGTTCCATGCAGTGAATTAGAATCAGCTTTCTAGGTTCCAGTGCTGTGAATCAGAATCCAGGTTTCTAGGTTCCAGTGCTGTGAATCAGAGCCCACGTTTTCAGTGCTGTGAATCAGAAACAAGTTTCTAAGTTCCAGTGCTGTGAATCAGAACCAGGTTTCCAGGTTCCAGTGCTGTGAATCAGAACCCACGTTTTCAGTGCTGTGAATTAGAAACAATTTTCTAGTTTCCACTGCTGTGAATCAGAACCAGGTTTCTAGGTTCCAGTGCTGTGAATCAGAACCCAGTTTTCTAGGTTCCAGTGCTGTGAATCAGTACCCAGTTTTCCAGGTTCCAGTGCTGTGAATCGCAACAAGGTTTCTAGTTTCCAGTGCTGTGAATCAGAGCCCAGGTTTTCAGTGCTGTGAATCTGAACCCAGATTTCAAGAGCTGCGAATCAGAGCCCAGGTTTCTTGGTTCCAGTGCTGTGAATCAGAACCGGCTTTTTCAGTGCTCTGAATAAGATCCAGGTTTCTATGTTCCATGCAGTGAATTAGAATCAGCTTTCTAGGTTCCAGTGCTGTGAATCAGAATCCAGGTTTCTAGGTTCCAGTGCTGTGAATCAGAGCCCACGTTTTCAGTGCTGTGAATCAGAAACAAGTTTCTAAGTTCCAGTGCTGTGAATCAGAACCAGGTTTCCAGGTTCCAGTGCTGTGAATCAGAACCCACGTTTTCAGTGCTGTGAATTAGAAACAATTTTCTAGTTTCCACTGCTGTGAATCAGAACCAGGTTTCTAGGTTCCAGTACTGTGAATCAGAACCCAGTTTTCTAGGTTCCAGTGCTGTGAATCAGTACCCAGTTTTCCAGGTTCCAGTGCTGTGAATCGCAACAAGGTTTCTAGTTTCCAGTGCTGTGAATCAGAGCCCAGGTTTTCAGTGCTGTGAATCTGAACCCAGATTTCAAGAGCTGCGAATCAGAGCCCAGGTTTCTTGGTTCCAGTGCTGTGAATCAGAACCAGCTTTTTCAGTGCTCTGAATAAGATCCAGGTTTCTATGTTCCATGCAGTGAATTAGAATCAGCTTTCTAGGTTCCAGTGCTGTGAATCAGAATCCAGGTTTCTAGGTTCCAGTGCTGTGAATCAGAGCCCACGTTTTCAGTGCTGTGAATCAGAAACAAGTTTCTAAGTTCCAGTGCTGTGAATCAGAACCCAGGTTTCTAGGTTCCCGTGCTGGGAATCAGCTGCAGATTTCTAGTTTCCAGTGCTATGAATCAAAATCCGGTTTTCCAGGTTCCAGTGCTGTGAATCGGAACAAGGTTTCTAGTTTCCAGTGCTGTGAATCAGAGCCCAGGTTTTCATTGCTGTGAATCTGAACCCAGATTTCAAGAGCTGCGAATCAGAGCCCAGGTTTCTTGGTTCTAGTGCTGTGATTCAGAACCGGCTTTTTCAGTGCTCTGAATAAGATCCAGGTTTCTATGTTCCGTGCTGTGAATTAGAATCAGGTTTCTAGGTTCCAGTGCTGTGAATCAGAATCCAGGTTTCTAGTTTCCAGTGATGTGAATCAGAGCCCAGGTTTTCAGTGCTGTGAATCTGAACCCAGATTTTCAGTGCTGTGAATCTGAACCCAGGTTTCTAGATTCCAGTGCAGTGAATCAGAACCAGGTTTCTAGGTTCCCGTGCTGTGAATCAGCAGCAGGTGTCTAGGTTCCAGTGCTATGAATCAAAAACCAGGTTTCTAGGTTCCAGTGCTGTGAATCAGAACCAGGTTTATAGGTTCCAGTGCTGTGAAACAGACCCCAGGTTTTCAGTGCTGGGAATCTGAACCCAGATTTCTAGTGCTGTGAATCAGAGCCCAGGATTCTAGGTTCCAGTGCTGTGAATCAGAACCCAGGTTTCTAGGTTCCAGTGCTTTGAATCAGAACCAGGTTTCCAGGTTCCCGTGCTGTGAATCAGAACCCACGTTTTCAGTGCTGTGAATTAGAAACAATTTTCTAGTTTCCAGTGCTGTGAATCAGAACCAGGTTTCTAGCTTCCCGTGCTGGGAATCAGCTGCAGATTTCTAGTTTCCAGTGCTATGAATCAAAATCCGGTTTTCCAGGTTCCAGTGCTGTGAATCGCAACAAGGTTTCTAGTTTCCAGTGCTGTGAATCAGAGCCCAGGCTTTCAGTGCTGTGAATCTGAACCCAGATTTCAAGAGCTGCGAATCAGAGCCCAGGTTTCTTGGTTCCAGTGCTGTGAATCAGAACCGGCTTTTTCAGTGCTCTGAATAAGATCCAGGTTTCTATGTTCCATGCAGTGAATTAGAATCAGCTTTCTAGGTTCCAGTGCTGTGAATCAGAATCCAGGTTTCTAGGTTCCAGTGCTGTGAATCAGAGCCCACGTTTTCAGTGCTGTGAATCAGAAACAAGTTTCTAAGTTCCAGTGCTGTGAATCAGAACCAGGTTTCCAGGTTCCAGTGCTGTGAATC
This sequence comes from Hypanus sabinus, assembly GCF_030144855.1. Taxonomy (NCBI): domain Eukaryota; kingdom Metazoa; phylum Chordata; class Chondrichthyes; order Myliobatiformes; family Dasyatidae; genus Hypanus; species Hypanus sabinus. Next base: position 117,859,475 of record NC_082712.1, on the reverse strand, counting down.
AGAACCCACGTTTTCAGTGCTGTGAATTAGAAACAATTTTCTAGTTTCCACTGCTGTGAATCAGAACCAGGTTTCTAGGTTCCAGTGCTGTGAATCAGAACCCAGTTTTCTAGGTTCCAGTGCTGTGAATCAGTACCCAGTTTTCCAGGTTCCAGTGCTGTGAATCGCAACAAGGTTTCTAGTTTCCAGTGCTGTGAATCAGAGCCCAGGTTTTCAGTGCTGTGAATCTGAACCCAGATTTCAAGAGCTGCGAATCAGAGCCCAGGTTTCTTGGTTCCAGTGCTGTGAATCAGAACCGGCTTTTTCAGTGCTCTGAATAAGATCCAGGTTTCTATGTTCCATGCAGTGAATTAGAATCAGCTTTCTAGGTTCCAGTGCTGTGAATCAGAATCCAGGTTTCTAGGTTCCAGTGCTGTGAATCAGAGCCCACGTTTTCAGTGCTGTGAATCAGAAACAAGTTTCTAAGTTCCAGTGCTGTGAATCAGAACCCAGGTTTCTAGGTTCCCGTGCTGGGAATCAGCTGCAGATTTCTAGTTTCCAGTGCTATGAATCAAAATCCGGTTTTCCAGGTTCCAGTGCTGTGAATCGCAACAAGGTTTCTAGTTTCCAGTGCTGTGAATCAGAGCCCAGGTTTTCATTGCTGTGAATCTGAACCCAGATTTCAAGAGCTGCGAATCAGAGCCCAGGTTTCTTGGTTCTAGTGCTGTGATTCAGAACCGGCTTTTTCAGTGCTCTGAATAAGATCCAGGTTTCTATGTTCCGTGCTGTGAATTAGAATCAGGTTTCTAGGTTCCAGTGCTGTGAATCAGAATCCAGGTTTCTAGTTTCCAGTGATGTGAATCAGAGCCCAGGTTTTCAGTGCTGTGAATCTGAACCCAGATTTTCAGTGCTGTGAATCTGAACCCAGGTTTCTAGATTCCAGTGCAGTGAATCAGAACCAGGTTTCTAGGTTCCCGTGCTGTGAATCAGCAGCAGGTGTCTAGGTTCCAGTGCTATGAATCAAAAACCAGGTTTCTAGGTTCCAGTGCTGTGAATCAGAACCAGGTTTATAGGTTCCAGTGCTGTGAATCAGACCCCAGGTTTTCAGTGCTGGGAATCTGAACCCAGATTTCTAGTGCTGTGAATCAGAGCCCAGGATTCTAGGTTCCAGTGCTGTGAATCAGAACCCAGGTTTCTAGGTTCCAGTGCTTTGAATCAGAACCAGGTTTCTAGGTTCCCGTGCTGTGAATCAGAACCCACGTTTTCAGTGCTGTGAATTAGAAACAATTTTCTAGTTTCCAGTGCTGTGAATCAGAACCAGGTTTCTAGCTTCCCGTGCTGGGAATCAGCTGCAGATTTCTAGTTTCCAGTGCTATGAATCAAAATCCGGTTTTCCAGGTTCCAGTGCTGTGAATCGCAACAAGGTTTCTAGTTTCCAGTGCTGTGAATCAGAGCCCAGGTTTTCAGTGCTGTGAATCTGAACCCAGATTTCAAGAGCTGCGAATCAGAGCCCAGGTTTCTTGGTTCCAGTGCTGTGAATCAGAACCGGCTTTTTCAGTGCTCTGAATAAGATCCAGGTTTCTATGTTCCATGCAGTGAATTAGAATCAGCTTTCTAGGTTCCAGTGCTGTGAATCAGAATCCAGGTTTCTAGGTTCCAGTGCTGTGAATCAGAGCCCACGTTTTCAGTGCTGTGAATCAGAAACAAGTTTCTAAGTTCCAGTGCTGTGAATCAGAACCAGGTTTCCAGGTTCCAGTGCTGTGAATCAAAACCCACGTTTTCAGTGCTGTGAATTAGAAACAATTTTCTAGTTTCCACTGCTGTGAATCAGAACCAGGTTTCTAGGTTCCAGTGCTGTGAATCAGAACCCAGTTTTCTAGGTTCCAGTGCTGTGAATCAGTACCCAGTTTTCCAGGTTCCAGTGCTGTGAATCGCAACAAGGTTTCTAGTTTCCAGTGCTGTGAATCAGAGCCCAGGTTTTCAGTGCTGTGAATCTGAACCCAGATTTCAAGAGCTGCGAATCAGAGCCCAGGTTTCTTGGTTCCAGTGCTGTGAATCAGAACCGGCTTTTTCAGTGCTCTGAATAAGATCCAGGTTTCTATGTTCCATGCAGTGAATTAGAATCAGCTTTCTAGGTTCCAGTGCTGTGAATCAGAATCCAGGTTTCTAGGTTCCAGTGCTGTGAATCAGAGCCCACGTTTTCAGTGCTGTGAATCAGAAACAAGTTTCTAAGTTCCAGTGCTGTGAATCAGAACCAGGTTTCCAGGTTCCAGTGCTGTGAATCAGAACCCACGTTTTCAGTGCTGTGAATTAGAAACAATTTTCTAGTTTCCACTGCTGTGAATCAGAACCAGGTTTCTAGGTTCCAGTGCTGTGAATCAGAGCCCACGTTTCTGTTGCTGCGAATCAGAATCCAGGTTTCAAGGTTCCAGTGCTGCGAATCAGAATCCAGGTTTCTAGGTTCCAGTGCTGTGAATCAGAGACCAGAATTTCAGTGCTGTGAATCAGAACCCAGGTTTCTAGGTTCCCGTGCTGTGAATCAGCAGCAGGTGTCTAGGTTCCAGTGCTATGAATCAAAAACCGGGTTTCTAGGATCCAGTGCTGTGAATCGGAACCAGGTTTATAGGTTCCAGTGCTGTGAATCAGACCCCAGGTTTTCAGTGCTGGGAATCTGAACCCAGATTTCTAGTGCTGTGAATCAGAGCCCAGGATTCTAGGTTCCAGTGCTGTGAATCAGAACCAGGTTTCTAGGTTCCCGTGCTGTGAATCAGAACCCACGTTTTCAGTGCTGTGAATTAGAAACAATTTTCTAGTTTCCAGTGCTGTGAATCAGAACCAGGTTTCTAGGTTCCAGTGCTGTGAATCAGAACCCAGTTTTCTAGGTTCCAGTGCTGTGAATCAGTACCCACTTTTTCAGTGCTGTGAATCAGAATCCAGGTTCCTAGGGTCCAGTGCTGCGAATCAGAATCCAGGTTTCTAGGTTCCCGTGCTGTGAATCAGAACCCACGTTTTCAGTGCTGTGAATTAGAAACAATTTTCTAGTTTCCAGTGCTGTGAATCAGAACCAGGTTTCTAGCTTCCCGTGCTGGGAATCAGCTGCAGATTTCTAGTTTCCAGTGCTATGAATCAAAATCCGGTTTTCCAGGTTCCAGTGCTGTGAATCGCAACAAGGTTTCTAGTTTCCAGTGCTGTGAATCAGAGCCCAGGTTTTCAGTGCTGTGAATCTGAACCCAGATTTCAAGAGCTGCGAATCAGAGCCCAGGTTTCTTGGTTCCAGTGCTGTGAATCAGAACCGGCTTTTTCAGTGCTCTGAATAAGATCCAGGTTTCTATGTTCCATGCAGTGAATTAGAATCAGCTTTCTAGGTTCCAGTGCTGTGAATCAGAATCCAGGTTTCTAGGTTCCAGTGCTGTGAATCAGAGCCCACGTTTTCAGTGCTGTGAATCAGAAACAAGTTTCTAAGTTCCAGTGCTGTGAATCAGAACCAGGTTTCCAGGTTCCAGTGCTGTGAATCAAAACCCACGTTTTCAGTGCTGTGAATTAGAAACAATTTTCTAGTTTCCACTGCTGTGAATCAGAACCAGGTTTCTAGGTTCCAGTGCTGTGAATCAGAACCCAGTTTTCTAGGTTCCAGTGCTGTGAATCAGTACCCAGTTTTCCAGGTTCCAGTGCTGTGAATCGCAACAAGGTTTCTAGTTTCCAGTGCTGTGAATCAGAGCCCAGGTTTTCAGTGCTGTGAATCTGAACCCAGATTTCAAGAGCTGCGAATCAGAGCCCAGGTTTCTTGGTTCCAGTGCTGTGAATCAGAACCGGCTTTTTCAGTGCTCTGAATAAGATCCAGGTTTCTATGTTCCATGCAGTGAATTAGAATCAGCTTTCTAGGTTCCAGTGCTGTGAATCAGAATCCAGGTTTCTAGGTTCCAGTGCTGTGAATCAGAGCCCACGTTTTCAGTGCTGTGAATCAGAAACAAGTTTCTAAGTTCCAGTGCTGTGAATCAGAACCAGGTTTCCAGGTTCCAGTGCTGTGAATCAGAACCCACGTTTTCAGTGCTGTGAATTAGAAACAATTTTCTAGTTTCCACTGCTGTGAATCAGAACCAGGTTTCTAGGTTCCAGTGCTGTGAATCTGAGCCCACGTTTCTGTTGCTGCGAATCAGAATCCAGGTTTCAAGGTTCCAGTGCTGCGAATCAGAATCCAGGTTTCTAGGTTCCAGTGCTGTGAATCAGAGACCAGATTTTCAGTGCTGTGAATCAGAACCCAGGTTTCTAGGTTCCCGTGCTGTGAATCAGCAGCAGGTGTCTAGGTTCCAGTGCTATGAATCAAAAACCGGGTTTCTAGGATCCAGTGCTGTGAATCGGAACCAGGTTTATAGGTTCCAGTGCTGTGAATCAGACCCCAGGTTTTCAGTGCTGGGAATCTGAACCCAGATTTCTAGTGCTGTGAATCAGAGCCCAGGATTCTAGGTTCCAGTGCTGTGAATCAGAACCAGGTTTCTAGGTTCCCGTGCTGTGAATCAGAACCCACGTTTTCAGTGCTGTGAATTAGAAACAATTTTCTAGTTTCCAGTGCTGTGAATCAGAACCAGGTTTCTAGGTTCCAGTGCTGTGAATCAGAACCCAGTTTTCTAGGTTCCAGTGCTGTGAATCAGTACCCACTTTTTCAGTGCTGTGAATCAGAATCCAGGTTCCTAGGGTCCAGTGCTGCGAATCAGAATCCAGGTTTCTAGGTTCTAGTGCTGTGAATCAGAGCCCAGGTTTTCAGTGCTGTGAATCAGAACCCAGGTTTCTAGGTTCCCGTGCTGGGAATCAGCTGCAGATTTCTAGTTTCCAGTGCTATGAATCAAAATCCGGTTTTCCAGGTTCCAGTGCTGTGAATCGCAACAAGGTTTCTAGTTTCCCGTGCTGTTAATCAGCTGCAGGTTTCTAGGTTCCAGTGCAGTGAATCAAAATCCGGGTTTCCAGTTTCCAGTGCTGTGAATCGGAACCAGGATTCTAGGTTCCAGTGCTGTGAATCAGAACCCAGTTTTCTAGGTTCCAGTGCTGTGAATCAGTACCCACGTTTTCAGTGCTGTGAATCAGAATCCAGGTTCCTAGGGTCCAGTGCTGCGAATCAGAATCCAGGTTTCTAGGTTCTAGTGCTGTGAATCAGAGCCCAGGTTTTCAGTGCTGTGAATCAGAACCCAGGTTTCTAGGTTCCCGTGCTGGGAATCAGCTGCAGATTTCTAGTTTCCAGTGCTATGAATCAAAATCCGGTTTTCCAGGTTCCAGTGCTGTGAATCGCAACAAGGTTTCTAGTTTCCAGTGCTGTGAATCAGAGCCCAGGTTTTCATTGCTGTGAATCTGAACCCAGATTTCAAGAGCTGCGAATCAGAGCCCAGGTTTCTTGGTTCTAGTGCTGTGATTCAGAACCGGCTTTTTCAGTGCTCTGAATAAGATCCAGGTTTCTATGTTCCGTGCTGTGAATTAGAATCAGGTTTCTAGGTTCCAGTGCTGTGAATCAGAATCCAGGTTTCTAGTTTCCAGTGATGTGAATCAGAGCCCAGGTTTTCAGTGCTGTGAATCTGAACCCAGATTTTCAGTGCTGTGAATCTGAACCCAGGTTTCTAGATTCCAGTGCAGTGAATCAGAACCAGGTTTCTAGGTTCCCGTGCTGTGAATCAGCAGCAGGTGTCTAGGTTCCAGTGCTATGAATCAAAAACCGGGTTTCTAGGTTCCAGTGCTGTGAATCAGAACCAGGTTTATAGGTTCCAGTGCTGTGAATCAGACCCCAGGTTTTCAGTGCTGGGAATCTGAACCCAGATTTCTAGTGCTGTGAATCAGAGCCCAGGATTCTAGGTTCCAGTGCTGTGAATCAGAACCCAGGTTTCTAGGTTCCAGTGTTTTGAATCAGAACCAGGTTTCTAGGTTCCCGTGCTGTGAATCAGAACCCACGTTTTCAGTGCTGTGAATTAGAAACAATTTTCTAGTTTCCAGTGCTCTGAATCAGAACCAGGTTTCTAGCTTCCCGTGCTGGGAATCAGCTGCAGATTTCTAGTTTCCAGTGCTATGAATCAAAATCCGGTTTTCCAGGTTCCAGTGCTGTGAATCGCAACAAGGTTTCTAGTTTCCAGTGCTGTGAATCAGAGCCCAGGTTTTCAGTGCTGTGAATCTGAACCCAGATTTCAAGAGCTGCGAATCAGAGCCCAGGTTTCTTGGTTCCAGTGCTGTGAATCAGAACCGGCTTTTTCAGTGCTCTGAATAAGATCCAGGTTTCTATGTTCCATGCAGTGAATTAGAATCAGCTTTCTAGGTTCCAGTGCTGTGAATCAGAATCCAGGTTTCTAGGTTCCAGTGCTGTGAATCAGAGCCCACGTTTTCAGTGCTGTGAATCAGAAACAAGTTTCTAAGTTCCAGTGCTGTGAATCAGAACCAGGTTTCCAGGTTCCAGTGCTGTGAATCAGAACCCACGTTTTCAGTGCTGTGAATTAGAAACAATTTTCTAGTTTCCACTGCTGTGAATCAGAACCAGGTTTCTAGGTTCCAGTGCTGTGAATCAGAACCCAGTTTTCTAGGTTCCAGTGCTGTGAATCAGTACCCAGTTTTCCAGGTTCCAGTGCTGTGAATCGCAACAAGGTTTCTAGTTTCCAGTGCTGTGAATCAGAGCCCAGGTTTTCAGTGCTGTGAATCTGAACCCAGATTTCAAGAGCTGCGAATCAGAGCCCAGGTTTCTTGGTTCCAGTGCTGTGAATCAGAACCGGCTTTTTCAGTGCTCTGAATAAGATCCAGGTTTCTATGTTCCATGCAGTGAATTAGAATCAGCTTTCTAGGTTCCAGTGCTGTGAATCAGAATCCAGGTTTCTAGGTTCCAGTGCTGTGAATCAGAGCCCACGTTTTCAGTGCTGTGAATCAGAAACAAGTTTCTAAGTTCCAGTGCTGTGAATCAGAACCAGGTTTCCAGGTTCCAGTGCTGTGAATCAGAACCCACGTTTTCAGTGCTGTGAATTAGAAACAATTTTCTAGTTTCCACTGCTGTGAATCAGAACCAGGTTTCTAGGTTCCAGTACTGTGAATCAGAACCCAGTTTTCTAGGTTCCAGTGCTGTGAATCAGTACCCAGTTTTCCAGGTTCCAGTGCTGTGAATCGCAACAAGGTTTCTAGTTTCCAGTGCTGTGAATCAGAGCCCAGGTTTTCAGTGCTGTGAATCTGAACCCAGATTTCAAGAGCTGCGAATCAGAGCCCAGGTTTCTTGGTTCCAGTGCTGTGAATCAGAACCAGCTTTTTCAGTGCTCTGAATAAGATCCAGGTTTCTATGTTCCATGCAGTGAATTAGAATCAGCTTTCTAGGTTCCAGTGCTGTGAATCAGAATCCAGGTTTCTAGGTTCCAGTGCTGTGAATCAGAGCCCACGTTTTCAGTGCTGTGAATCAGAAACAAGTTTCTAAGTTCCAGTGCTGTGAATCAGAACCCAGGTTTCTAGGTTCCCGTGCTGGGAATCAGCTGCAGATTTCTAGTTTCCAGTGCTATGAATCAAAATCCGGTTTTCCAGGTTCCAGTGCTGTGAATCGGAACAAGGTTTCTAGTTTCCAGTGCTGTGAATCAGAGCCCAGGTTTTCATTGCTGTGAATCTGAACCCAGATTTCAAGAGCTGCGAATCAGAGCCCAGGTTTCTTGGTTCTAGTGCTGTGATTCAGAACCGGCTTTTTCAGTGCTCTGAATAAGATCCAGGTTTCTATGTTCCGTGCTGTGAATTAGAATCAGGTTTCTAGGTTCCAGTGCTGTGAATCAGAATCCAGGTTTCTAGTTTCCAGTGATGTGAATCAGAGCCCAGGTTTTCAGTGCTGTGAATCTGAACCCAGATTTTCAGTGCTGTGAATCTGAACCCAGGTTTCTAGATTCCAGTGCAGTGAATCAGAACCAGGTTTCTAGGTTCCCGTGCTGTGAATCAGCAGCAGGTGTCTAGGTTCCAGTGCTATGAATCAAAAACCAGGTTTCTAGGTTCCAGTGCTGTGAATCAGAACCAGGTTTATAGGTTCCAGTGCTGTGAATCAGACCCCAGGTTTTCAGTGCTGGGAATCTGAACCCAGATTTCTAGTGCTGTGAATCAGAGCCCAGGATTCTAGGTTCCAGTGCTGTGAATCAGAACCCAGGTTTCTAGGTTCCAGTGCTTTGAATCAGAACCAGGTTTCTAGGTTCCCGTGCTGTGAATCAGAACCCACGTTTTCAGTGCTGTGAATTAGAAACAATTTTCTAGTTTCCAGTGCTGTGAATCAGAACCAGGTTTCTAGCTTCCCGTGCTGGGAATCAGCTGCAGATTTCTAGTTTCCAGTGCTATGAATCAAAATCCGGTTTTCCAGGTTCCAGTGCTGTGAATCGCAACAAGGTTTCTAGTTTCCAGTGCTGTGAATCAGAGCCCAGGTTTTCAGTGCTGTGAATCTGAACCCAGATTTCAAGAGCTGCGAATCAGAGCCCAGGTTTCTTGGTTCCAGTGCTGTGAATCAGAACCGGCTTTTTCAGTGCTCTGAATAAGATCCAGGTTTCTATGTTCCATGCAGTGAATTAGAATCAGCTTTCTAGGTTCCAGTGCTGTGAATCAGAATCCAGGTTTCTAGGTTCCAGTGCTGTGAATCAGAGCCCACGTTTTCAGTGCTGTGAATCAGAAACAAGTTTCTAAGTTCCAGTGCTGTGAATCAGAACCAGGTTTCCAGGTTCCAGTGCTGTGAATCAGAACCCACGTTTTCAGTGCTGTGAATTAGAAACAATTTTCTAGTTTCCACTGCTGTGAATCAGAACCAGGTTTCTAGGTTCCAGTGCTGTGAATCAGAACCCAGTTTTCTAGGTTCCAGTGCTGTGAATCAGTACCCAGTTTTCCAGGTTCCAGTGCTGTGAATCGCAACAAGGTTTCTAGTTTCCAGTGCTGTGAATCAGAGCCCAGGTTTTCAGTGCTGTGAATCTGAACCCAGATTTCAAGAGCTGCGAATCAGAGCCCAGGTTTCTTGGTTCCAGTGCTGTGAATCAGAACCGGCTTTTTCAGTGCTCTGAATAAGATCCAGGTTTCTATGTTCCATGCAGTGAATTAGAATCAGCTTTCTAGGTTCCAGTGCTGTGAATCAGAATCCAGGTTTCTAGGTTCCAGTGCTGTGAATCAGAGCCCACGTTTTCAGTGCTGTGAATCAGAAACAAGTTTCTAAGTTCCAGTGCTGTGAATCAGAACCAGGTTTCCAGGTTCCAGTGCTGTGAATCAGAACCCACGTTTTCAGTGCTGTGAATTAGAAACAATTTTCTAGTTTCCACTGCTGTGAATCAGAACCAGGTTTCTAGGTTCCAGTGCTGTGAATCAGAACCCAGTTTTCTAGGTTCCAGTGCTGTGAATCAGTACCCACGTTTTCAGTGCTGTGAATCAGAATCCAGGTTCCTAGGGTCCAGTGCTGCGAATCAGAATCCAGGTTTCTAGGTTCTAGTGCTGTGAATCAGAGCCCAGGTTTTCAGTGCTGTGAATCAGAACCCAGGTTTCTAGGTTCCCATGCTGGGAATCAGCTGCAGATTTCTAGTTTCCAGTGCTATGAATCAAAATCCGGTTTTCCAGGTTCCAGTGCTGTGAATCGCAACAAGGTTTCTAGTTTCCAGTGCTGTGAATCAGAGCCCAGGTTTTCAGTGCTGTCAATCTGAACCCAGATTTCAAGAGCTGCGAATCAGAGCCCAGGTTTCTTGGTTCCAGTGCTGTGAATCAGAACCGGCTTTTTCAGTGCTCTGAATAAGATCCAGGTTTCTATGTTCCATGCTGTGAATAAGAATCAGCTTTCTAGGTTCCAGTACTGTGAATCAGAATCCAGGTTTCTAGGTTCCAGTGCTGTGAATCAGAGACCAGATTTTCAGTGCTGTGAATCAGAACCCAGGTTTCTAGGTTCCCGTGCTGTGAATCAGCAGCAGGTGTCTAGGTTCCAGTGCTATGAATCAAAAACCGGGTTTCTAGGATCCAGTGCTGTGAATCGGAACCAGGTTTATAGGTTCCAGTGCTGTGAATCAGACCCCAGGTTTTCAGTGCTGGGAATCTGAACCCAGATTTCCAGTGCTGTGAATCAGAGCCCAGGATTCTAGGTTCCAGTGCTGTAAATCAGAACCAGGTTTCTAGGTTCCCGTGCTGTGAATCAGAACCCACGTTTTCAGTGCTGTGAATTAGAAACAATTTTCTAGTTTCCAGTGCTGTGAATCAGAACCAGGTTTCTAGGTTCCAGTGCTGTGAATCAGAACCCAGTTTTCTAGGTTCCAGTGCTGTGAATCAGTACCCACTTTTTCAGTGCTGTGAATCAGAATCTAGGTTCCTAGGGTCCAGTGCTGCGAATCAGAATCCAGGTTTCTAGGTTCTAGTGCTGTGAATCAGAGCCCAGGTTTTCAGTGCTGTGAATCAGAACCCAAGTTTCTAGGTTCCCGTGCTGGGAATCAGCTGCCAATTTCTAGTTTCCAGTGCTATGAATCAAAATCCGGTTTTCCAGGTTCCAGTGCTGTGAATCGCAACAAGGTTTCTAGTTCCCAGTGCTGTGAATCAGAGCCCAGGTTTTCAGTGCTGTGAATCTGAACCCAGATTTCAAGAGCTGCGAATCAGAGCCCAGGTTTCTAATTCCAGTGCTGTGATTCAGAACCGGCTTTTTCAGTGCTCTGAATAAGATCCAGGTTTCTATGTTCCGTGCTGTGAATTAGAATCAGGTTTCTAGGTTCCAGTGCTGTGAAACAGAATCCAGGTTTCTAGGTTCCAGTGATGTGAATCTGAGCCCAGGTTTTCAGTGCTGTGAATCTGAACCCAGTTTTCTAGGTTCCAGTGCTGTGAATCAGTACCCACGTTTTCAGTGCTGTGAATTAGAAACAATTTTCTAGTTTCCAGTGCTGTGAATCAGAACCAGGTTTCCAGGTTCCAGTGCTGTGAATCAGAACCCACGTTTTCAGTGCTGTGAATTAGAAACAATTTTCTAGTTTCCACTGCTCTGAATCAGAACCAGGTTTCTAGGTTCCAGTGCTGTGAATCAGAACCCAGTTTTCTAGGTTCCAGTGCTGTGAATCAGTACCCACGTTTTCAGTGCTGTGAATCAGAATCCAGGTTCCTAGGGTCCAGTGCTGCGAATCAGAATCCAGGTTTCTAGGTTCTAGTGCTGTGAATCAGAGCCCAGGTTTTCAGTGCTGTGAATCAGAACCCAGGTTTCTAGGTTCCCGTGCTGGGAATCAGCTGCAGATTTCTAGTTTCCAGTGCTATGAATCAAAATCCGGTTTTCCAGGTTCCAGTGCTGTGAATCGGAACAAGGTTTCTAGTTTCCAGTGCTGTGAATCAGAGCCCAGGTTTTCAGTGCTGTGAATCTGAACCCAGATTTCAAGAGCTGCGAATCAGAGCCCAGGTTTCTTGGTTCCAGTGCTGTGAATCAGAACCGGCTTTTTCAGTGCTCTGAATAAGATCCAGGTTTCTATGTTCCATGCTGTGAATTAGAATCAGCTTTCTAGGTTCCAGTGCTGTGAATCAGAATCCAGGTTTCTAGGTTCCAGTGCTGTGAATCAGAGCCCACGTTTTCAGTGCTGTGAATCAGAAACAAGTTTCTAAGTTCCAGTGCTGTGAATCAGAACCAGGTTTCTAGGTTCCAGTGCTGTGAATCAGAGCCCACGTTTCTGTTGCTGCGAATCAGAATCCAGGTTTCAAGTTTCCAGTGCTGCGAATCAGAATCCAGGTTTCTAGGTTCCAGTGCTGTGAATCAGAGACCAGATTTTCAGTGCTGTGAATCAGAACCCAGGTTTCTAGGTTCCCGTGCTGTGAATCAGCAGCAGGTGTCTAGGTTCCAGTGCTATGAATCAAAAACCGGGTTTCTAGGATCCAGTGCTGTGAATCGGAACCAGGTTTATAGGTTCCAGTGCTGTGAATCAGACCCCAGGTTTTCAGTGCTGGGAATCTGAACCCAGATTTCTAGTGCTGTGAATCAGAGCCCAGGATTCTAGGTTCCAGTGCTGTGAATCAGAACCAGGTTTCTAGGTTCCCGTGCTGTGAATCAGAACCAACGTTTTCAGTGCTGTGAATTAGAAACAATTTTCTAGTTTCCAGTGCTGTGAATCAGAACCAGGTTTCTAGGTTCCAGTGCTATGAATCAAAAACCGGGTTTCTAGGTTCCAGTGCTGTGAATCGCAACAAGGTTTCTAGTTTTCAGTGCTGTGAATCAGACCCCAGGTTTTCAGTGCTGGGAATCTGAACCCAGATTTCTAGTGCTGTGAATCAGAGCCCAGGATTCTAGGTTCCAGTGCTGTGAATCAGAACCCAGGTTTCTAGGTTCCAGTGCTTTGAATCAGAACCAGGTTTCTAGGTTCCCGTGCTGTGAATCAGAACCCACGTTTTCAGTGCTGTGAATTAGAAACAATTTTCTAGTTTCCAGTGCTGCGAATCAGAATCCAGGTTTCAATGTTCCCATGCTGGGAATCAGCTGCAGATTTCTAGTTTCCAGTGCTATGAATCAAAATCCGGTTTTCCAGGTTCCAGTGCTGTGAATCGCAACAAGGTTTCTAGTTTCCAGTGCTGTGAATCAGAGCCCAGGTTTTCAGTGCTGTGAATCTGAACCCAGATTTCAAGAGCTGCGAATCAGAGCCCAGGTTTCTTGGTTCCAGTGCTGTGAATCAGAACCGGCTTTTTCAGTGCTCTGAATAAGATCCAGGTTTCTATGTTCCATGCAGTGAATTAGAATCAGCTTTCTAGGTTCCAGTGCTGTGAATCAGAATCCAGGTTTCTAGGTTCCAGTGCTGTGAATCAGAGCCCACGTTTTCAGTGCTGTGAATCAGAAACAAGTTTCTAAGTTCCAGTGCTGTGAATCAGAACCAGGTTTCCAGGTTCCAGTGCTGTGAATCAGAACCCACGTTTTCAGTGCTGTGAATTAGAAACAATTTTCTAGTTTCCACTGCTGTGAATCAGAACCAGGTTTCTAGGTTCCAGTGCTGTGAATCAGAACCCAGTTTTCTAGGTTCCAGTGCTGTGAATCAGTACCCACGTTTTCAGTGCTGTGAATCAGAATCCAGGTTCCTAGGGTCCAGTGCTGCGAATCAGAATCCAGGTTTCTAGGTTCTAGTGCTGTGAATCAGAGCCCAGGTTTTCAGTGCTGTGAATCAGAACCCAGGTTTCTAGGTTCCCGTGCTGGGAATCAGCTGCAGATTTCTAGTTTCCAGTGCTATGAATCAAAATCCGGTTTTCCAGTTTCCAGTGCTGTGAATCGCAACAAGGTTTCTAGTTTCCAGTGCTGTGAATCAGAGCCCAGGTTTTCAGTGCTGTCAATCTGAACCCAGATTTCAAGAGCTGCGAATCAGAGCCCAGGTTTCTTGGTTCCAGTGCTGTGAATCAGAACCGGCTTTTTCAGTGCTCTGAATAAGATCCAGGTTTCTATGTTCCATGCTGTGAATTAGAATCAGCTTTCTAGGTTCCAGTGCTGTGAATCAGAATCCAGGTTTCTAGGTTCCAGTGCTTTGAATCAGAGCCCACGTTTTCAGTGCTGTGTATCTGAACCCAGATTTCAAGAGCTGCGAATCAGAGCCCAGGTTTCTTGGTTCCAGTGCTGTGAATCAGAACCGGCTTTTTCAGTGCTCTGAATAAGATCCAGGTTTCTATGTTCCATGCTGTGAATTAGAATCAGCTTTCTAGGTTCCAGTGCTGTGAATCAGAATCCAGGTTTCTAGGTTCCAGTGCTGTGAATCAGAGCCCACGTTTTCAGTGCTGTGAATCAGAAACAAGTTTCTCAGTTCCAGTGCTGTGAATCAGAACCAGGTTTCTAGGTTCCAGTGCTGTGAATCAGAGCCCACGTTTCTGTTGCTGCGAATCAGAATCCAGGTTTCAAGGTTCCAGTGCTGCGAATCAGAATCCAGGTTTCTAGGTTCCAGTGCTGTGAATCAGAGACCAGATTTTCAGTGCTGTGAATCAGAACCCAGGTTTCTAGGTTCCCGTGCTGTGAATCAGCAGCAGGTGTCTAGGTTCCAGTGCTATGAATCAAAAACCGGGTTTCTAGGATCCAGTGCTGTGAATCGGAACCAGGTTTATAGGTTCCAGTGCTGTGAATCAGACCCCAGGTTTTCAGTGCTGGGAATCTGAACCCAGATTTCTAGTGCTGTGAATCAGAGCCCAGGATTCTAGGTTCCAGTGCTGTGAATCAGAACCAGGTTTCTAGGTTCCCGTGCTGTGAATCAGAACCAACGTTTTCAGTGCTGTGAATTAGAAACAATTTTCTAGTTTCCAGTGCTGTGAATCAGAACCAGGTTTCTAGGTTCCAGTGCTGTGAATCTGAACCCAGGTTTCTAGATTCCAGTGCAGTGAATCAGAACCAGGTTTCTAGGTTCCCGTGCTGTGAATCAGCAGCAGGTGTCTAGGTTCCAGTGCTATGAATCAAATACCGGGTTTCTAGGTTCCAGTGCTGTGAATCAGAACCAGGTTTATAGGTTCCAGTGCTGTGAATCAGACCCCAGGTTTTCAGTGCTGGGAATCTGAACCCAGATTTCTAGTGCTGTGAATCAGAGCCCAGGATTCTAGGTTCCAGTGCTGTGAATCAGAACCCAGGTTTCTAGGTTCCAGTGCTTTGAATCAGAACCAGGTTTCTAGGTTCCCGTGCTGTGAATCAGAACCCACGTTTTCAGTGCTGTGAATTAGAAACTATTTTCTAGTTTCCAGTGCTGTGAATCAGAACCAGGTTTCTAGCTTCCCTTGCTGGGAATCAGCTGCAGATTTCTGGTTTCCAGTGCTATGAATCAAAATCCGGTTTTCCAGGTTCCAGTGCTGTGAATCGCAACAAGGTTTCTAGTTTCCAGTGCTGTGAATCAGAGCCCAGGTTTTCAGTGCTGTGAATCTGAACCCAGATTTCAAGAGCTGCGAATCAGAGCCCAGGTTTCTTGGTTCCAGTGCTGTGAATCAGAACCGGCTTTTTCAGTGCTCTGAATAAGATCCAGGTTTCTATGTTCCATGCAGTGAATTAGAATCAGCTTTCTAGGTTCCAGTGCTGTGAATCAGAATCCAGGTTTCTAGGTTCCAGTGCTGTGAATCAGAGCCCACGTTTTCAGTGCTGTGAATCAGAAACAAGTTTCTAAGTTCCAGTGCTGTGAATCAGAACCAGGTTTCCAGGTTCCAGTGCTGTGAATCAGAACCCACGTTTTCAGTGCTGTGAATTAGAAACAATTTTCTAGTTTCCACTGCTGTGAATCAGAACCAGGTTTCTAGGTTCCAGTGCTGTGAATCAGAACCCAGTTTTCTAGGTTCCAGTGCTGTGAATCAGTACCCACGTTTTCAGTGCTGTGAATCAGAATCCAGGTTCCTAGGGTCCAGTGCTGCGAATCAGAATCCAGGTTTCTAGGTTCTAGTGCTGTGAATCAGAGCCCAGGTTTTCAGTGCTGTGAATCAGAACCCAGGTTTCTAGGTTCCCGTGCTGGGAATCAGCTGCAGATTTCTAGTTTCCAGTGCTATGAATCAAAATCCGGTTTTCCAGTTTCCAGTGCTGTGAATCGCAACAAGGTTTCTAGTTTCCAGTGCTGTGAATCAGAGCCCAGGTTTTCAGTGCTGTCAATCTGAACCCAGATTTCAAGAGCTGCGAATCAGAGCCCAGGTTTCTTGGTTCCACTGCTGTGAATCAGAACCGGCTTTTTCAGTGCTCTGAATAAGATCCAGGTTTCTATGTTCCATGCTGTGAATTAGAATCAGCTTTCTAGGTTCCAGTGCTGTGAATCAGAATCCAGGTTTCTAGGTTCCAGTGCTGTGAATCAGAGCCCACGTTTTCAGTGCTGTGAATCAGAAACAAGTTTCTAAGTTCCAGTGCTGTGAATCAGAACCAGGTTTCTAGGTTCCAGTGCTGTGAATCAGAGCCCACGTTTCTGTTGCTGCGAATCAGAATCCAGGTTTCAAGGTTCCAGTGCTGCGAATCAGAATCCAGGTTTCTAGGTTCCAGTGCTGTGAATCAGAGACCAGATTTTCAGTGCTGTGAATCAGAACCAGGTTTCTAGGTTCCAGTGCTGTGAATCAGAGCCCACGTTTCTGTTGCTGCGAATCAGAATCCAGGTTTCAAGGTTCCAGTGCTGCGAATCAGAATCCAGGTTTCTAGGTTCCAGTGCTGTGAATCAGAGCCCAGGTTTTCAGTGCTGTCAATCTGAACCCAGATTTCAAGAGCTGCGAATCAGAGCCCAGGTTTCTTGGTTCCAGTGCTGTGAATCAGAACCGGCTTTTTCAGTGCTCTGAATAAGATCCAGGTTTCTATGTTCCATGCTGTGAATTAGAATCAGCTTTCTAGGTTCCAGTGCTGTGAATCAGAATCCAGGTTTCTAGGTTCCAGTGCTGTGAATCAGAGCCCACGTTTTCAGTGCTGTGAATCAGAAACAAGTTTCTAAGTTCCAGTGCTGTGAATCAGAACCAGGTTTCTAGGTTCCAGTGCTGTGAATCAGAGCCCACGTTTCTGTTGCTGCGAATCAGAATCCAGGTTTCAAGTTTCCAGTGCTGCGAATCAGAATCCAGGTTTCTAGGTTCCAGTGCTGTGAATCAGAGACCAGATTTTCAGTGCTGTGAATCAGAACCCAGGTTTCTAGGTTCCCGTGCTGTGAATCAGCAGCAGGTGTCTAGGTTCCAGTGCTATGAATCAAAAACCGGGTTTCTAGGATCCAGTGCTGTGAATCGGAACCAGGTTTATAGGTTCCAGTGCTGTGAATCAGACCCCAGGTTTTCAGTGCTGGGAATCTGAACCCAGATTTCTAGTGCTGTGAATCAGAGCCCAGGATTCTAGGTTCCAGTGCTGTGAATCAGAACCAGGTTTCTAGGTTCCCGTGCTGTGAATCAGAACCCACGTTTTCAGTGCTGTGAATTAGAAACAATTTTCTAGTTTCCAGTGCTGTGAATCAGAACCAGGTTTCTAGGTTCCAGTGCTGTGAATCAGAACCCAGTTTTCTAGGTTCCAGTGCTGTGAATCAGTACCCACTTTTTCAGTGCTGTGAATCAGAATCCAGGTTCCTAGGGACCAGTGCTGCGAATCAGAATCCAGGTTTCTAGGTTCTAGTGCTGTGAATCAGAGCCCAGGTTTTCAGTGCTGTGAATCAGAACCCAGGTTTCTAGGTTCCCGTGCTGGGAATCAGCTGCAGATTTCTAGTTTCCAGTGCTATGAATCAAAATCCGGTTTTCCAGGTTCCAGTGCTGTGAATCGGAACAAGGTTTCTAGTTTCCAGTGCTGTGAATCAGAGCCCAGGTTTTCAGTGCTGTGAATCTGAACCCAGATTTCAAGAGCTGCGAATCAGAGCCCAGGTTTCTTGGTTCTAGTGCTGTGATTCAGAACCGGCTTTTTCAGTGCTCTGAATAAGATCCAGGTTTCTATGTTCCGTGCTGTGAATTAGAATCAGGTTTCTAGGTTCCAGTGCTGTGAATCAGAATCCAGGTTTCTAGTTTCCAGTGATGTGAATCAGAGCCCAGGTTTTCAGTGCTGTGAATCTGAACCCAGATTTTCAGTGCTGTGAATCTGAACCCAGGTTTCTAGATTCCAGTGCAGTGAATCAGAACCAGGTTTCAAGGTTCCCGTGCTGTGAATCAGCAGCAGGTGTCTAGGTTCCAGTGCTATGAATCAAAAACTGGGTTTCTAGGTTCCAGTGCTGTGAATCAGAACCAGGTTTATAGGTTCCAGTGCTGTGAATCAGACCCCAGGTTTTCAGTGCTGGGAATCTGAACCCAGATTTCTAGTGCTGTGAATCAGAGCCCAGGATTCTAGGTTCCAGTGCTGTGAATCAGAACCCAGGTTTCTAGGTTCCAGTGCTTTGAATCAGAACCAGGTTTCTAGGTTCCCGTGCTGTGAATCAGAATCCAGGTTTCTAGGTTCCAGTGCTGTGAATCAGAGCCCAGGTTTTCAGTGCTGTGAATCTGAACCCAGATTTCAAGAGCTGCGAATCAGAGCCCAGGTTTCTTGGTTCTAGTGCTGTGATTCAGAACCGGCTTTTTCAGTGCTCTGAATAAGATCCAGGTTTCTATGTTCCGTGCTGTGAATTAGAATCAGGTTTCTAGGTTCCAGTACTGTGAATCAGAATCCAGGTTTCTAGTTTCCAGTGATGTGAATCAGAGCCCAGGTTTTCAGTGCTGTGAATCTGAACCCAGATTTTCAGTGCTGTGAATCTGAACCCAGGTTTCTAGATTCCAGTGCAGTGAATCAGAACCAGGTTTCTAGGTTCCCGTGCTGTGAATCAGCAGCAGGTGTCTAGGTTCCAGTGCTATGAATCAAAAACCGGGTTTCTAGGTTCCAGTGCTGTGAATCAGAACCAGGTTTATAGGTTCCAGTGCTGTGAATCAGACCCCAGGTTTTCAGTGCTGGGAATCTGAACCCAGATTTCTAGTGCTGTGAATCAGAGCCCAGGATTCTAGGTTCCAGTGCTGTGAATCAGAACCCAGGTTTCTAGGTTCCAGTGCTTTGAATCAGAACCAGGTTTCTAGTTTCCCGTGCTGTGAATCAGAACCCACGTTTTCAGTGCTGTGAATTAGAAACAATTTTCTAGTTTCCAGTGCTATGAATCAGAACCAGGATTCTAGCTTCCCGTGCTGGGAATCAGCTGCAGATTTCTAGTTTCCAGTGCTATGAATCAAAATCCGGTTTTCCAGTTTCCAGTGCTGTGAATCGCAACAAGGTTTCTAGTTTCCAGTGCTGTGAATCAGAGCCCAGGTTTTCAGTGCTGTCAATCTGAACCAAGATTTCTAGAGCTGCGAATCAGAGCCCAGGTTTCTTGGTTCCAGTGCTGTGAATCAGAACCGGCTTTTTCAGTGCTCTGAATAAGATCCAGGTTTCTATGTTCTATGCTGTGAATTAGAATCAGCTTTCTAGGTTCCAGTGCTGTGAATCAGAATCCAGGTTTCTAGGTTCCAGTGCTGTGAATCAGAGCCCACGTTTTCAGTGCTGTGAATCAGAAACAAGTTTCTAAGTTCCAGTGCTGTGAATCAGAACCAGGTTTCTAGGTTCCAGTGCTGTGAATCAGAGCCCACGTTTCTGTTGCTGCGAATCAGAATCCAGGTTTCAAGGTTCCAGTGCTGCGAATCAGAATCCAGGTTTCTAGGTTCCAGTGCTGTGAATCAGAGACCAGATTTTCAGTGCTGCGAATCAGAATCCAGGTTTCTAGGTTCCCGTGCTGTGAATCAGCAGCAGGTGTCTAGGTTCCAGTGCTATGAATCCAAAACCGGGTTTCTAGGATCCAGTGCTGTGAATCGGAACCAGGTTTATAGGTTCCAGTGCTGTGAATCAGACCCCAGGTTTTCAGTGCTGGGAATCTGAACCCAGATTTCTAGTGCTGTGAATCAGAGCCCAGGATTCTAGGTTCCAGTGCTGTGAATCAGAACCAGGTTTCTAGGTTCCCGTGCTGTGAATCAGAACCCACGTTTTCAGTGCTGTGAATTAGAAACAATTTTCTAGTTTCCAGTGCTGTGAATCAGAACCAGGTTTCTAGGTTCCAGTGCTGTGAATCAGAACCCAGTTTTCTAGGTTCCAGTGCTGTGAATCAGTACCCACTTTTTCAGTGCTGTGAATCAGAATCTAGGTTCCTAGGGTCCAGTGCTGCGAATCAGAATCCAGGTTTCTAGGTTCTAGTGCTGTGAATCAGAGCCCAGGTTTTCAGTGCTGTGAATCAGAACCCAAGTTTCTAGGTTCCCGTGCTGGGAATCAGCTGCCGATTTCTAGTTTCCAGTGCTATGAATCAAAATCCGGTTTTCCAGGTTCCAGTGCTGTGAATCGCAACAAGGTTTCTAGTTTCCAGTGCTGTGAATCTGAACCCAGATGTCAAGAGCTGCGAATCAGAGCCCAGGTTTCTAATTCCAGTGCTGTGATTCAGAACCGGCTTTTTCAGTGCTCTGAATAAGATCCAGGTTTCTATGTTCCGTGCTGTGAATTAGAATCAGGTTTCTAGGTTCCAGTGCTGTGAAACAGAATCCAGGTTTCTAGGTTCCAGTGATGTGAATCAGAGCCCAGGTTTTCAGTGCTGTGAATCTGAACCCAGTTTTTTAGGTTCCAGTGCTGTGAATCAGTACCCACGTTTTCAGTGCTGTGAATCAGAATCCAGGTTCCTAGGGTCCAGTGCTGCGAATCAGAATCCAGGTTTCTAGGTTCCAGTGCTGTGAATCAGAGCCCAGGTTTTCAGTGCTGTGAATCAGAACCCAGGTTTCTAGGTTCCCATGCTGGGAATCAGCTGCAGATTTCTAGTTTCCAGTGCTATGAATCAAAATCCGGTTTTCCAGGTTCCAGTGCTGTGAATCGGAACAAGGTTTCTAGTTTCCAGTGCTGTGAATCAGTACCCACGTTTTCAGTGCTGTGAATCAGAATCCAGGTTCCTAGGGTCCAGTGCTGCGAATCAGAGCCCAGGTTTCTTGGTTCTAGTGCTGTGATTCAGAACCGGCTTTTTCAGTGCTCTGAATAAGATCCAGGTTTCTATGTTCCGTGCTGTGAATTAGAATCAGGTTTCTAGGTTCCAGTGCTGTGAATCAGAATCCAGGTTTCTAGTTTCCAGTGATGTGAATCAGAGCCCAGGTTTTCAGTGCTGTGAATCTGAACCCAGATTTTCAGTGCTGTGAATCTGAACCCAGGTTTCTAGATTCCAGTGCAGTGAATCAGAACCAGGTTTCTAGGTTCCCATGCGGTGAATCAGCAGCAGGTGTCTAGGTTCCAGTGCTATGAATCAAAAACCGGGTTTCTAGGTTCCAGTGCTGTGAATCAGAACCAGGTTTATAGGTTCCAGTGCTGTGAATCAGACCCCAGGTTTTCAGTGCTGGGAATCTGAACCCAGATTTCTAGTGCTGTGAATCAGAGCCCAGGATTCTAGGTTCCAGTGCTGTGAATCAGAACCCAGTTTTCTAGGTTCCAGTGCTGTGAATCAGTACCCACGTTTTCAGTGCTGTGAATCAGAAACAAGTTTCTAAGTTCCAGTGCTGTGAATCAGAACCAGGTTTCTAGGTTCCAGTGCTGTGAATCAGAGCCCACGTTTCTGTTGCTGCGAATCAGAATCCAGGTTTCAAGGTTCCAGTGCTGCGAATCAGAATCCAGGTTTCTAGGTTCCAGTGCTGTGAATCAGAGACCAGATTTTCAGTGCTGTGAATCAGAACCCAGGTTTCTAGGTTCCCGTGCTGTGAATCAGCAGCAGGTGTCTAGGTTCCAGTGCTATGAATCAAAAACCGGGTTTCTAGGATCCAGTGCTGTGAATCGGAACCAGGTTTATAGGTTCCAGTGCTGTGAATCAGACCCCAGGTTTTCAGTGCTGGGAATCTGAACCCAGATTTCTAGTGCTGTGAATCAGAGCCCAGGATTCTAGGTTCCAGTGCTGTGAATCAGAACCAGGTTTCTAGGTTCCCGTGCTGTGAATCAGAACCCACGTTTTCAGTGCTGTGAATTAGAAACTATTTTCTAGTTTCCAGTGCTGTGAATCAGAACCAGGTTTCTAGGTTCCAGTGCTGTGAATCAGAACCCTGTTTTCTAGGTTCCAGTGCTATGAATCAGTACCCACTTTTTCAGTGCTGTGAATCAGAATCTAGGTTCCTAGGGTCCAGTGCTGCGAATCAGAATCCAGGTTTCTAGGTTCTAGTGCTGTGAATCAGAGCCCAGGTTTTCAGTGCTGTGAATCAGAACCCAAGTTTCTAGGTTCCCGTGCTGGGAATCAGCTGCCGATTTCTAGTTTCCAGTGCTATGAATCAAAATCCGGTTTTCCAGGTTCCAGTGCTGTGAATCGCAACAAGGTTTCTAGTTTCCAGTGCTGTGAATCTGAACCCAGATTTCAAGAGCTGCGAATCAGAGCCCAGGTATCTAATTCCAGTACTGTGATTCAGAACCGGCTTTTTCAGTGCTCTGAATAAGATCCAGGTTTCTATGTTCCGTGCTGTGAATTAGAATCAGGTTTCTAGGTTCCAGTGCTGTGAAACAGAATCCAGGTTTCTAGGTTCCAGTGATGTGAATCAGAGCCCAGGTTTTCAGTGCTGTGAATCTGAACCCAGTTTTCTAGGTTCCAGTGCTGTGAATCAGTACCCACGTTTTCAGTGCTGTGAATCAGAATCCAGGTTCCTAGGGTCCAGTGCTGCGAATCAGAATCCAGGTTTCTAGGTTCCAGTGCTGTGAATCAGAGCCCAGGTTTTCAGTGCTGTGAATCAGAACCCAGGTTTCTAGGTTCCCATGCTGGGAATCAGCTGCAGATTTCTAGTTTCCAGTGCTATGAATCAAAATCCGGTTTTCCAGGTTCCAGTGCTGTGAATCGGAACAAGGTTTCTAGTTTCCAGTGCTGTGAATCAGTACCCACGTTTTCAGTGCTGTGAATCAGAATCCAGGTTCCTAGGGTCCAGTGCTGCGAATCAGAGCCCAGGTTTCTTGGTTCTAGTGCTGTGATTCAGAACCGGCTTTTTCAGTGCTCTGAATAAGATCCAGGTTTCTATGTTCCGTGCTGTGAATTAGAATCAGGTTTCTAGGTTCCAGTGCTGTGACTCAGAATCCAGGTTTCTAGTTTCCAGTGATGTGAATCAGAGCCCAGGTTTTCAGTGCTGTGAATCTGAACCCAGATTTTCAGTGCTGTGAATCTGAACCCAGGTTTCTAGATTCCAGTGCAGTGAATCAGAACCAGGTTTCTAGGTTCCCATGCTGTGAATCAGCAGCAGGTGTCTAGGTTCCAGTGCTATGAATCAAAAACCGGGTTTCTAGGTTCCAGTGCTGTGAATCAGAACCAGGTTTATAGGTTCCAGTGCTGTGAATCAGACCCCAGGTTTTCAGTGCTGGGAATCTGAACCCAGATTTCTAGTGCTGTGAATCAGAGCCCAGGATTCTAGGTTCCAGTGCTGTGAATCAGAACCCAGTTTTCTAGGTTCCAGTGCTGTGAATCAGTACCCACGTTTTCAGTGCTGTGAATCAGAATCCAGGTTCCTAGGGTCCAGTGCTGCGAATCAGAATCCAGGTTTCTAGGTTCTAGTGCTGTGAATCAGAGCCCAGGTTTTCAGTGCTGTGAATCAGAACCCAGGTTTCTAGGTTCCCGTGCTGGGAATCAGCTGCAGATTTCTAGTTTCCAGTGCTATGAATCAAAATCCGGTTTTCCAGGTTCCAGTGCTGTGAATCGGAACAAGGTTTCTACTTTCCAGTGCTGTGAATCAGAGCCCAGGTTTTCAGTGCTGTGAATCTGAACCCAGATTTCAAGAGCTGCGAATCAGAGCCCAGGTTTCTTGGTTCTAGTGCTGTGATTCAGAACCGGCTTTTTCAGTACTCTGAATAAGATCCAGGTTTCTATGTTCAGTGCTGTGAATTAGAATCAGGTTTCTAGGTTCCAGTGCTGTGAAACAGAATCCAGGTTTCTAGGTTCCAGTGATGTGAATCAGAGCCCAGGTTTTCAGTGCTGCGAATCTGAACCCAGTTTTCTAGGTTCCAGTGCTGTGAATCAGTACCCACGTTTTCAGTGCTGTGAATCAGAATCCAGGTTCCTAGGGTCCTGTGCTGCGAATCAGAACCAGGTTTCTAGGTTCCCGTGCTGGGAATCAGCTGCAGATTTCTAGTTTCCAGTGCTATGAATCAAAATCCGGTTTTCCAGGATCCAGTGCTGTGAATCGGAACAAGGTTTCTAGTTTCCAGTGCTGTGAATCAGAGCCCAGGTTTTCAGTGCTGTGAATCTGAACCCAGATTTCAAGAGCTGCGAATCAGAGCCCAGGTTTCTTGGTTCTAGTGCTGTGATTCAGAACCGGCTTTTTCAGTACTCTGAATAAGATCCAGGTTTCTATGTTCAGTGCTGTGAATTAGAATCAGGTTTCTAGGTTCCAGTGCTGTGAAACAGAATCCAGGTTTCTAGGTTCCAGTGATGTGAATCAGAGCCCAGGTTTTCAGTGCTGCGAATCTGAACCCAGTTTTCTAGGTTCCAGTGCTGTGAATCAGTACCCACGTTTTCAGTGCTGTGAATCAGAATCCAGGTTCCTAGGGTCCTGTGCTGCGAATCAGAACCAGGTTTCTAGGTTCCCGTGCTGTGAATCAGCAGCAGGTGTCTAGGTTCCAGTGCTATGAATCAAAACTCGGGTTTCTAGGTTCCAGTGCTGTGAATCGGAACAAGGTATCTAGTTTCCAGTGCTGTGAATCAGAGCCCAGGTTTTCAGTGCTGTGAATCTGATCCCAGATTTCAAGTGCTGCGAATCAGAGCCCAGGTTTCTTGGTTCTAGTGCTGTGATTCAGAACCGGCTTTTTCAGTGCTCTGAATAAGATCCAGGTTTCTATGTTCCGTGCTGTGAATAAGATCCAGGTTTCTATGTTCCGTGCTGTGAATTAGAATCAGGTTTCTAGGTTCCAGTGCTGTGAATCAGAATCCAGGATTCTAGTTTCCAGTGATGTGAATCAGAGCCCAGGTTTTCAGTGCTGTGAATCTGAACCCAGATTTTCAGTGCTGTGAATCTGAACCCAGGTTTCTAGATTCCAGTGCAGTGAATCAGAACCAGGTTTATAGGTTCCAGTGCTGTGAATCAGACCCCAGGTTTTCAGTGCTGGGAATCTGAACCCAGATTTCTAGTGCTGTGAATCAGAGCCCAGGATTCTAGGTTCCAGTGCTGTGAATCAGAACCCAGTTTTCTAGGTTCCAGTGCTGTGAATCAGTACCCACGTTTTCAGTGCTGTGAATCAGAATCCAGGTTCCTAGGGTCCAATGCTGCGAATCAGAATCCAGGTTTCTAGGTTCTAGTGCTGTGAATCAGAGCCCAGGTTTTCAGTGCTGTGAATCAGAACCCAGTTTTCTAGGTTCCCGTGCTGGGAATCAGCTGCAGATTTCTAGTTTCCAGTGCTATGAATCAAAATCCGGTTTTCCAGGTTCCAGTGCTGTGAATTCGAACAAGGTTTCTAGTTTCCAGTGCTGTGAATCAGAGCCCAGGTTTTCAGTGCTGTGAATCTGAACCCAGATTTCAAGAGCTGCGAATCAGAGCCCAGGTTTCTTGGTTCTAGTGCTGTGATTCAGAACCGGCTTTTTCAGTGCTCTGAATAAGATCCAGGTTTCTATGTTCCGTGCTGTGAATTAGAATCAGGTTTCTAGGTTCCAGTGCTGTGAAACAGAATCCAGGTTTCTAGGTTCCAGTGATGTGAATCAGAGCCCAGGTTTTCAGTGCTGTGAATCTGAACCCAGTTTTCTAGGTTCCAGTGCTGTGAATCAGTACCCACGTTTTCAGTGCTGTGAATCAGAATCCAGGTTCCTAGGGTCCAGTGCTGCGAATCAGAATCCAGGTTTCTAGGTTCCAGTGCTGTGAATCAGAGCCCAGGTTTTCAGTGCTGTGAATCTGAACCCAGGTTTCTAGATTCCAGTGCAGTGAATCAGAACCAGGTTTCTAGGTTCCCGTGCTGTGAATCAGCAGCAGGTGTCTAGGTTCCAGTGCTATGAATCAAAAACCGGGTTTCTAGGTTCCAGTGCTGTGAATCAGAACCAGGTTTATAGGTTCCAGTGCTGTGAATCAGACCCCAGGTTTTCAGTGCTGGGAATCTGAACCCAGATTTCTAGTGCTGTGAATCAGAGCCCAGGATTCTAGGTTCCAGTGCTGTGAATCAGAACCCAGGTTTCTAGGTTCCAGTGCTTTGAATCAGAACCAGGTTTCTAGGTTCCCGTGCTGTGAATCAGAACCCACGTTTTCAGTGCTGTGAATTAGAAACAATTTTCTAGTTTCCAGTGCTGTGAATCAGAACCAGGTTTCTAGGTTCCGGTGCTGTGAATCAGAACCCAGTTTTCAAGGTTCCAGTGCTGTGAATCAGAACCCAGGTTTCTAGGTTCCCGTGCTGGGAATCAGCTGCAGA
This sequence comes from Hypanus sabinus, assembly GCF_030144855.1. Classification (NCBI taxonomy): domain Eukaryota; kingdom Metazoa; phylum Chordata; class Chondrichthyes; order Myliobatiformes; family Dasyatidae; genus Hypanus; species Hypanus sabinus. The sequence goes on along the minus strand of NC_082712.1, from coordinate 117,833,764 downwards.
TTTCTAGTTTCCAGTGCTATGAATCCAAATCCGGTTTTCCAGGTTCCAGTGCTGCGAATCAGAATCCAGGTTTCAACGTTCCAGTGCTGTGAATCAGAGCCCACGTTTTCAGTGCTGTGAATCAGAAACAAGTTTCTAAGTTCCAGTGCTGTGAATCAGAGCCCACGTTTCTGTTGCTGCGAATCAGAATCCAGGTTTCAAGGTTCCAGTGCTGCGAATCAGAATCCAGGTTTCTAGGTTCTAGTGCTGTGAATCAGAGACCAGGTTTTCAGTGCTATAAATCAGAACCAGGTTTCTACTTTCCCGTGCTGTTAATCAGCTGCAGGTTTCTAGGTTCCAGTGCAGTGAATCAGACCCCAGGTTTTCAGTGCTGGGAATCTGAACCCAGATTTCCAGTGCTGTGAATCAGAGCCCAGGATTCTAGGTTCCAGTGCTGTGAATCAGAACCCAGTTTTCTAGGTTCCAGTGCTGTGAATCAGTACCCACGTTTTCAGTGCTGTGAATCAGAATCCAGGTTCCTAGGGTCCAGTGCTGCGAATCAGAATCCAGGTTTCTAGGTTCTAGTGCTGTGAATCAGAGCCCAGGTTTTCAGTGCTGTGAATCAGAACCCAGGTTTCTAGGTTCCCGTGCTGGGAATCAGCTGCAGATTTCTAGTTTCCAGTGCTATGAATCAAAATCCGGTTTTCCAGGTCCCAGTGCTGTGAATCGGAACAAGGTTTCTAGTTTCCAGTGCTGTGAATCAGAGCCCAGGTTTTCAGTGCTGTGAATCTGAACCCAGATTTCAAGAGCTGCGAATCAGAGCCCAGGTTTCTTGGTTCTAGTGCTGTGATTCAGAACCGGCTTTTTCAGTGCTCTGAATAAGATCCAGGTTTCTATGTTCCGTGCTGTGAATTAGAATCAGGTTTCTAGGCTCCAGTGCTGTGAAACAGAATCCAGGTTTCTAGGTTCCAGTGATGTGAATCAGAGCCCAGGTTTTCAGTGCTGTGAATCAGAATCCAGGTTCCTAGGGTCCAGTGCTGCGAATCAGAATCCAGGTTTCTAGGTTCCAGTGCTGTGAATCAGAGCCCAGGTTTTCAGTGCTGTGAATCAGAACCCAGGTTTCTAGGTTCCCATGCTGGGAATCAGCTGCAGAATTCTAGTTTCCAGTGCTATGAATCAAAATCCGGTTTTCCAGGTTCCAGTGCTGTGAATCGGAACAAGGTATCTAGTTTCCAGTGCTGTGAATCAGAGCCCACGTTTTCAGTGCTGTGAATCAGAATCCAGGTTCCTAGGGTCCAGTGCTGCGAATCAGAGCCCAGGTTTCCTGGTTCTAGTGCTGTGATTCAGAACCGGCTTTTTCAGTGCTCTGAATAAGATCCAGGTTTCTATGTTCCGTGCTGTGAATTAGAATCAGGTTTCTAGGTTCCAGTGCTGTGAATCAGAATCCAGGTTTCTAGTTTCCAGTGATGTGAATCAGAGCCCAGGTTTTCAGTGCTGTGAATCTGAACCCAGATTTTCAGTGCTGTGAATCTGAACCCAGGTTTATAGATTCCAGTGCAGTGAATCAGAACCAGGTTTCTAGGTTCCCATGCTGTGAATCAGCAGCAGGTGTCTAGGTTCCAGTGCTGTGAATCAGAACCAGGTTTATAGGTTCCAGTGCTGTGAATCAGACCCCAGGTTTTCAGTGCTGGGAATCTGAACCCAGATTTCTAGTGCTGTGAATCAGAGCCCAGGATTCTAGGTTCCAGTGCTGTGAATCAGAACCCAGTTTTCTAGGTTCCAGTGCTGTGAATCAGTACCCACGTTTTCAGTGCTGTGAATCAGAATCCAGGTTCCTAGGGTCCAGTGCTGCGAATCAGAATCCAGGTTTCTAGGTTCTAGTGCTGTGAATCAGAGCCCAGGTTTTCAGTGCTGTGAATCAGAACCCAGGTTTCTAGGTTCCCGTGCTGGGAATCAGCTGCAGATTTCTAGTTTCCAGTGCTATGAATCAAAATCCGGTTTTCCAGGTTCCAGTGCTGTGAATCGGAACAAGGTTTCTAGTTTCCAGTGCTGTGAATCAGAGCCCAGGTTTTCAGTGCTGTGAATCTGAACCCAGATTTCAAGAGCTGCGAATCAGAGCCCAGGTTTCTTGGTTCTAGTGCTGTGATTCAGAACCGGCTTTTTCAGTACTCTGAATAAGATCCAGGTTTCTATGTTCAGTGCTGTGAATTAGAATCAGGTTTCTAGGTTCCAGTGCTGTGAAACAGAATCCAGGTTTCTAGGTTCCAGTGATGTGAATCAGAGCCCAGGTTTTCAGTGCTGCGAATCTGAACCCAGTTTTCTAGGTTCCAGTGCTGTGAATCAGTACCCACGTTTTCAGTGCTGTGAATCAGAATCCAGGTTCCTAGGGTCCTGTGCTGCGAATCAGAACCAGGTTTCTAGGTTCCCGTGCTGTGAATCAGCAGCAGGTGTCTAGGTTCCAGTGCTATGAATCAAAACTCGGGTTTCTAGGTTCCAGTGCTGTGAATCGGAACCAGGTATCTAGTTTCCAGTGCTGTGAATCAGAGCCCAGGTTTTCAGTGCTGTGAATCTGATCCCAGATTTCAAGTGCTGCGATTCAGAGCCCAGGTTTCTTGGTTCTAGTGCTGTGATTCAGAACCGGCTTTTTCAGTGCTCTGAATAAGATCCAGGTTTCTATGTTCCGTGCTGTGAATAAGATCCAGGTTTCTATGTTCCGTGCTGTGAATTAGAATCAGGTTTCTAGGTTCCAGTGCTGTGAATCAGAATCCAGGTTTCTAGTTTCCAGTGATGTGAATCAGAGCCCAGGTTTTCAGTGCTGTGAATCTGAACCCAGATTTTCAGTGCTGTGAATCTGAACCCAGGTTTCTAGATTCCAGTGCAGTGAATCAGAACCAGGTTTATAGGTTCCAGTGCTGTGAATCAGACCCCGGGTTTTCAGTGCTGGGAATCTGAACCCAGATTTCTAGTGCTGTGAATCAGAGCCCAGGATTCTAGGTTCCAGTGCTGTGAATCAGAACCCAGTTTTCTAGGTTCCAGTGCTGTGAATCAGTACCCACGTTTTCAGTGCTGTGAATCAGAATCCAGGTTCCTAGGGTCCAATGCTGCGAATCAGAATCCAGGTTTCTAGGTTCTAGTGCTGTGAATCAGAGCCCAGGTTTTCAGTGCTGTGAATCAGAACCAAGGTTTCTAGGTTCCCGTGCTGGGAATCAGCTGCAGATTTCTAGTTTCCAGTGCTATGAATCAAAATCCGGTTTTCCAGGTTCCAGTGCTGTGAATTCGAACAAGGTTTCTAGTTTCCAGTGCTGTGAATCAGAGCCCAGGTTTTCAGTGCTGTGAATCTGAACCCAGATTTCAAGAGCTGCGAATCAGAGCCCAGGTTTCTTGGTTCTAGTGCTCTGATTCAGAACCGGCTTTTTCAGTGCTCTGAATAAGATCCAGGTTTCTATGTTCCGTGCTGTGAATTAGAATCAGGTTTCTAGGTTCCAGTGCTGTGAAACAGAATCCAGGTTTCTAGGTTCCAGTGCTGTGAATCAGTACCCACGTTTTCAGTGCTGTGAATCAGAATCCAGGTTCCTAGGGTCCAGTGCTGCGAATCAGAATCCAGGTTTCTAGGTTCCAGTGCTGTGAAACAGTACCCACGTTTTCAGTGCTGTGAATCAGAATCCAGGTTCCTAGGGTCCAGTGCTGCGAATCAGAATCCAAGTTTCTAGGTTCCAGTGATGTGAATCAGAGCCCAGGTTTTCAGTGCTGTGAATCTGAACCCAGTTTTCTAGGTTCCAGTGCTGTGAATCAGTACCCACGTTTTCAGTGCTGTGAATCAGAATCCAGGTTCCTAGGGTCCAGTGCTGCGAATCAGAATCCAGGTTTCTAGGTTCCAGTGCTGTGAATCAGAGCCCAGGTTTTCAGTGCTGTGAATCAGAACCCAGGTTTCTAGGTTCCCATGCTTGGAATCAGCTGCAGATTTCTAGTTTCCAGTGCTATGAATCAAAATCCGGTTTTCCAGGTTCCAGTGCTGTGAATCGGAACAAGGTTTCTAGTTTCCAGTGCTGTGAATCAGTACCCACGTTTTCAGTGCTGTGAATCAGAATCCAGGTTCCTAGGGTCCAGTGCTGTGAATCAGAGCCCAGGTTTCTTGGTTCTAGTGCTGTGATTCAGAACCGGCTTTTTCAGTGCTCTGAATAAGATCCAGGTTTCTATGTTCCGTGCTGTGAATTAGAATCAGGTTTCTAGGTTCCAGTGCTGTGAATCAGAATCCAGGTTTCTAGTTTCCAGTGATGTGAATCAGAGCCCAGGTTTTCAGTGCTGTGAATCTGAACCCAGATTTTCAGTGCTGTGAATCTGAACCCAGGTTTCTAGATTCCAGTGCAGTGAATCAGAACCAGGTTTCTAGGTTCCCGTGCTGTGAATCAGCAGCAGGTGTCTAGGTTCCAGTGCTATGAATCAAAAACCGGGTTTCTAGGTTCCAGTGCTGTGAATCAGAACCAGGTTTATAGGTTCCAGTGCTGTGAATCAGACCCCAGGTTTTCAGTGCTGGGAATCTGAACCCAGATTTCTAGTGCTGTGAATCAGAGCCCAGGATTCTAGGTTCCAGTGCTGTGAATCAGAACCCAGGTTTCTAGGTTCCAGTGCTTTGAATCAGAACCAGGTTTCTAGGTTCCCGTGCTGTGAATCAGAACCCACGTTTTCAGTGCTGTGAATTAGAAACAATTTTCTAGTTTCCAGTGCTGTGAATCAGAACCAGGTTTCTAGGTTCCGGTGCTGTGAATCAGAACCCAGTTTTCAAGGTTCCAGTGCTGTGAATCAGTACCCACGTTTTCAGTGCTGTGAATCAGAACCCAGGTTTCTAGGTTCCCGTGCTGGGAATCAGCTGCAGATTTCTAGTTTCCAGTGCCTTGAATCCAAATCCGGTTTTCCAGGTTCCAGTGCTGCGAATCAGAATCCAGGTTTCAACGTTCCAGTGCTGTGAATCAGAGCCCACGTTTTCAGTGCTGTGAATCAGAAACAAGTTTCTAAGTTCCAGTGCTGTGAATCAGAGCCCACGTTTCTGTTGCTGCGAATCAGAATCCAGGTTTCAAGGTTCCAGTGCTGCGAATCAGAATCCAGGTTTCTAGGTTCTAGTGCTGTGAATCAGAGACCAGGTTTTCAGTGCTATAAATCAGAACCAGGTTTCTACTTTCCCGTGCTGTTAATCAGCTGCAGGTTTCTAGGTTCCAGTGCAGTGAATCAGACCCCAGGTTTTCAGTGCTGGGAATCTGAACCCAGATTTCCAGTGCTGTGAATCAGAGCCCAGGATTCTAGGTTCCAGTGCTGTGAATCAGAACTCAGTTTTCTAGGTTCCAGTGCTGTGAATCAGTACCCACGTTTTCAGTGCTGTGAATCAGAATCCAGGTTCCTAGGGTCCAGTGCTGCGAATCAGAATCCAGGTTTCTAGGTTCTAGTGCTGTGAATCAGAGCCCAGGTTTTCAGTGCTGTGAATCAGAACCCAGGTTTCTAGGTTCCCATGCTGGGAATCAGCTGCAGAATTCTAGTTTCCAGTGCTATGAATCAAAATCCGGTTTTCCAGGTTCCAGTGCTGTGAATCGGAACAAGGTATCTAGTTTCCAGTGCTGTGAATCAGAGCCCACGTTTTCAGTGCTGTGAATCAGAATCCAGGTTCCTAGGGTCCAGTGCTGCGAATCAGAATCCAGGTTTCTAGGTTCTAGTGCTATGAATCAAAAACCGGGTTTCTAGGTTCCAGTGCTGTGAATCAGAACCAGGTTTATAGGTTCCAGTGCTGTGAATCAGACCCCAGATTTTCAGTGCTGGGAACCTGAACCCAGATTTCTAGTGCTGTGAATCAGAGCCCAGGATTCTAGGTTCCAGTGCTGTGAATCAGAACCCAGTTTTCTAGGTTCCAGTGCTGTGAATCAGTACCCACGTTTTCAGTGCTGTGAATCAGAATCCAGGTTCCTAGGGTCCAGTGCTGCGAATCAGAATCCAGGTTTCTAGGTTCTAGTGCTGTGAATCAGAGCCCAGGTTTTCAGTGCTGTGAATCAGAACCCAGGTTTCTAGGATCCAGTGCTGTGAATCAGAACCCAGTTTTCAAGGTTCCGGTGCTGTGAATCAGTACCCACGTTTTCAGTGCTGTGAATCAGAAACAAGTTTCTAAGTTCCAGTGCTGTGAATCAGAGCCCACGTTTTCAGTGCTGTGAATTAGAAACAATTTTCTAGTTTCCAGTGCTGTGAATCAGCTGCAGATTTCTAGTTTCCAGTGCTATGAATCCAAATCCGGTTTTCCAGCTTCCAGTGCTGCGAATCAGAATCCAGGTTTCAACGTTCCAGTGCTGTGAATCAGAGCCCACGTTTTCAGTGCTGTGAATCAGAAACAAGTTTCTAAGTTCCAGTGCTGTGAATCAGAGCCCACGTTTCTGTTGCTGCGAATCAGAATCCAGGTTTCAAGGTTCCAGTGCTGCGAATCAGAATCCAGGTTTCTAGGTTCTAGTGCTGTGAATCAGAGACCAGGTTTTCAGTGCTATAAATCAGAACCAGGTTTCTACTTTCCCGTGCTGTTAATCAGCTGCAGGTTTCTAGGTTCCAGTGCAGTGAATCAGACCCCAGGTTTTCAGTGCTGGGAATCTGAACCCAGATTTCCAGTGCTGTGAATCAGAGCCCAGGATTCTAGGTTCCAGTGCTGTGAATCAGAACTCAGTTTTCTAGGTTCCAGTGCTGTGAATCAGTACCCACGTTTTCAGTGCTGTGAATCAGAATCCAGGTTCCTAGGGTCCAGTGCTGCGAATCAGAATCCAGGTTTCTAGGTTCTAGTGCTGTGAATCAGAGCCCAGGTTTTCAGTGCTGTGAATCAGAACCCAGGTTTCTAGGTTCCCATGCTGGGAATCAGCTGCAGAATTCTAGTTTCCAGTGCTATGAATCAAAATCCGGTTTTCCAGGTTCCAGTGCTGTGAATCGGAACAAGGTATCTAGTTTCCAGTGCTGTGAATCAGAGCCCACGTTTTCAGTGCTGTGAATCAGAATCCAGGTTCCTAGGGTCCAGTGCTGCGAATCAGAATCCAGGTTTCTAGGTTCTAGTGCTATGAATCAAAAACCGGGTTTCTAGGTTCCAGTGCTGTGAATCAGAACCAGGTTTATAGGTTCCAGTGCTGTGAATCAGACCCCAGATTTTCAGTGCTGGGAACCTGAACCCAGATTTCTAGTGCTGTGAATCAGAGTCCAGGATTCTAGGTTCCAGTGCTGTGAATCAGAACCCAGTTTTCTAGGTTCCAGTGCTGTGAATCAGTACCCACGTTTTCAGTGCTGTGAATCAGAATCCAGGTTCCTAGGGTCCAGTGCTGCGAATCAGAATCCAGGTTTCTAGGTTCTAGTGCTGTGAATCAGAGCCCAGGTTTTCAGTGCTGTGAATCAGAACCCAGGTTTCTAGGATCCAGTGCTGTGAATCAGAACCCAGTTTTCAAGGTTCCGGTGCTGTGAATCAGTACCCACGTTTTCAGTGCTGTGAATCAGAAACAAGTTTCTAAGTTCCAGTGCTGTGAATCAGAGCCCACATTTTCAGTGCTGTGAATTAGAAACAATTTTCTAGTTTCCAGTGCTGTGAATCAGAACCCAGGTTTCTAGTTTCCCGTGCTGGGAATCAGCTGCAGATTTCTAGTTTCCAGTGCTATGAATCCAAATCCGGTTTTCCAGGTTCCAGTGCTGCGGATCAGAATCCAGGTTTCAACATTCCAGTGCTGTGAATCAGAGCCCACGTTTTCAGTGCTGTGAATCAGAAACAAGTTTCTAAGTTCCAGTGCTGTGAATCAGAGCCCACGTTTCTGTTGCTGCGAATCAGAATCCAGGTTTCTAGTTTCCAGTGATGTGAATCAGAGCCCAGGTTTTCAGTGCTGTGAATCTGAACCCAGATTTTCAGTGCTGTGAATCTGAACCCAGGTTTCTAGATTCCAGTTCAGTGAATCAGAACCAGTTTTCTAGGTTCCCGTGCTGTGAATCAGCAGCAGGTGTCTAGGTTCCAGTGCTATGAATCAAAAACCAGGTTTCTAGGTTCCAGTGCTGTGAATCAGAACCAGGTTTATAGGTTCCAGTGCTGTGAATCAGAACCCAGGTTTCTAGGTTCCAGTGCTTTGAATCAGAACCAGGTTTCTAGGTTCCCGTGCTGTGAATCAGAACCCACGTTTTCAGTGCTGTGAATTTGAAACAATTTTCTAGTTTCCAGTGCTGTGAATCAGAACCAGGTTTCTAGGTTCCCGTGCTGTGAATCAGAACCCAGTTTTCAAGGTTCCAGTGCTGTGAATCAGTACCCACGTTTTCAGTGCTGTGAATCAGAAACAAGTTTCTAAGTTCCATTGCTGTGAATCAGAGCCCACGTTATCAGTGCTGTGAATTAGAAACAATTTTCTAGTTTCCAGTGCTGTGAATCAGAGCCCAGGTTTTCAGTGCTGGGAATCTGAACCCAGATTTCTAGTGCTGTGAATCAGAGCCCAGGATTCTAGGTTCCAGTGCTGTGAATCAGAACTCAGGTTTCTCAGTTCCAGTGCTGTGAATCAGAACCAGGTTTCCAGGTTCCCGTGCTGTGAATCAGAACCCACGTTTTCTGTGCTGTGAATTAGAAACAATTTTCTAGTTTCCAGTGCTGTGAATCAGAACCAGGTTTTCAGTGCTGGGAATCTGAACCCAGATTTCTAGTGCTGTGAATCAGAGCCCAGGATTCTAGGTTCCAGTGCTGTGAATCAGAGCCCAGGATTCTAGTTTCCAGTGCTGTGAATCAGAACCAGGTTTCTCGGCTCCAGTACAGTAAATCAGCACCAGGTTTCTAGGTTCCAGTGCTGTGAATCAGAGCCCACGTTTTCAGTACTGTGAATCAGAACCAGGTTTCTAGGTTCCAGTGCTGTGAATCAGAGCCCAGGTTTTCAGTGCTGGGAATCTGAACCCAGATTTCTAGTGCTGTGAATCAGAGCCCAGGATTCTAGGTTCCAGTGCTGTGAATCAGAACTCAGGTTTCTCAGTTCCAGTGCTGTGAATCAGAACCAGGTTTCCAGGTTCCCGTGCTGTGAATCAGAACCCACGTTTTCTGTGCTGTGAATTAGAAACAATTTTCTAGTTTCCAGTGCTGTGAATCAGAACCAGGTTTTCAGTGCTGGGAATCTGAACCCAGATTTCTAGTGCTGTGAATCAGAGCCCAGGATTCTAGGTTCCAGTGCTGTGAATCAGAGCCCAGGATTCTAGGTTCCAGTGCTGTGAATCAGAACCCAGGTTTCTAGGTTCCAGTGCTGTGAATCAGAACCAGGTTTCCAGGTTCCCGTGCTGTGAATCAGAACCCACGTTTTCTGTGCTGTGAATTAGAAACAATTTTCTAGTTTCCAGTGCTGTGAATCAGAACCAGGTTTCTAGGTTCCAGTGCTGTGAATCAGAGCCCACGTTTTCAGTGCTGTGAATTAGAAACAATTTTCTAGTTTCCAGTGCTGTGAATCAGAACCAGGTTTCTAGGTTCCAGTGCTGTGAATCAGAACCCAGTTTTCTAGGTTCCAGTGCTGTGAATCAGTACCCACGTTTTCAGTGCTGTGAATCAGAATCCAGGTTCCTAGGGTCCAGTGCTGCGAATCAGAATCCAGGTTTCTAGGTTCTAGTGCTGTGAATCAGAGCCCAGGTTTTCAGTGCTGTGAATCAGAACCAGGTTTCTAGGTTCCAGTGCTGTGAATCAGAACCAGGTTTCTAGGTTCCAGAGCTGTGAATCAGAACCCGGTTTCGAGGATCCAGTGCTGTGAATCAAAATCCGGTTTTCCAGGTTCCAGTGCTGTGAATCGCAACAAGGTTTCTAGTATTCAGTGCTGTGAATCAGAGCCCAGGTTTTCAGTGCTGGGAATCTGAACCCAGATTTCTAGTGCTGTGAATCAGAGCCCAGGATTCTAGGTTCCAGTGCTGTGAATCAGAACCAGGTTTATAGGTTCCAGTGCTGTGAATCAGACCCCAGGTTTTCAGTGCTGGGAATCTGAACCCAGATTTCTAGTGCTGTGAATCAGAGCCCAGGATTCTAGGTTCCAGTGCTGTGAATCAGAACCCAGGTTTCTAGGTTCCAGTGCTTTGAATCAGAACCAGGTTTCTAGGTTCCCGTGCTGTGAATCAGAACCCACGTTTTCAGTGCTGTGAATTAGAAACAATTTTCTAGTTTCCAGTGCTGTGAATCAGAACCAGGATTCTAGGTTTTCAGTTCTGTGAATCAGAACCCAGTTTTCAAGGTTCCAGTGCTGTGAATCAGTACCCACATTTTCAGTGCTGTGAATCAGAACCCAGGTTTCTAGGTTCCCGTGCTGGGAATCAGCTGCAGATTTCTAGTTTCCAGTGCTATGAATCCAAATCCGGTTTTCCAGTTTCCAGTGCTGCGAATCAGAATCCAGGTTTCAACGTTCCAGTGCTGTGAATCAGAGCCCACGTTTTCAGTGCTGTGAATCAGAAACAAGTTTCTAAGTTCCAGTGCTGTGAATCAGAGCCCACGTTTCTGTTGCTGCGAATCAGAATCCAGGTTTCAAGGTTCCAGTGCTGCGAATCAGAATCCAGGTTTCTAGGTTCTAGTGCTGTGAATCAGAGACCAGGTTTTCAGTGCTGTAAATCAGAACCAGGTTTCTAGTTTCCCGTGCTGTTAATCAGCTGCAGGTTTCTAGGTTCCAGTGCATTGAATCAAAATCCGGGTTTCCAGTGCTGTGAATCTGATCCCAGATTCCTAGTGCTGTGAATCAGAACCAGGTTTCTCGGCTCCAGTACAGTAAATCAGCACCAGGTTTCTAGGTTCCAGTGCTGTGAATCAGAGCCCACGTTTTCAGTACTGTGAATCAGAACCAGGTTTCTAGGTTCCAGTGCTGTGAATCAGAGCCCAGGTTTTCAGTGCTGGGAATCTGAACCCAGATTTCTAGTGCTGTGAATCAGAGCCCAGGATTCTAGGTTCCAGTGCTGTGAATCAGAACTCAGGTTTCTCGGTTCCAGTGCTGTGAATCAGAACCAGGTTTCCAGGTTCCCGTGCTGTGAATCAGAACCCACGTTTTCTGTGCTGTGAATTAGAAACAATTTTCTAGTTTCCAGTGCTGTGAATCAGAACCAGGTTTTCAGTGCTGGGAATCTGAACCCAGATTTCTAGTGCTGTGAATCAGAGCCCAGGATTCTAGGTTCCAGTGCTGTGAATCAGAACCCAGGTTTCTAGGTTCCAGTGCTGTGAATCAGAACCAGGTTTCCAGGTTCCCGTGCTGTGAATCAGAACCCACGTTTTCTGTGCTGTGAATTAGAAACAATTTTCTAGTTTCCAGTACTGTGAATCAGAACCAGGTTTCTAGGTTCCAGTGCTGTGAATCAGAACCCACGTTTTCAGTGCTGTGAATTAGAAACAATTTTCTAGTTTCCAGTGCTGTGAATCAGAACCAGGTTTCTAGGTTCCCGTGCTGTGAATCAGAACCCACGTTTTCAGTGCTGTGAATTAGAAACAATTTTCTAGTTTCCAGTGCTGTGAATCAGAACCAGGTTTCTAGGTTCCAGTGCTGTGAATCAGAACCCAGTTTTCTAGGTTCCAGTGCTGTGAATCAGTACCCACGTTTTCAGTGCTGTGAATCAGAATCCAGGTTCCTAGGGTCCAGTGCTGCGAATCAGAATCCAGGTTTCTAGGTTCTAGTGCTGTGAATCAGAGCCCAGGTTTTCAGTGCTGTGAATCAGAACCCAGGTTTCTAGGTTCCCGTGCTGGGAATCAGCTGCAGATTTCTAGTTTCCAGTGCTATGAATCAAAATCCGGTTTTCCAGGTTCCAGTGCTGTGAATCGCAACAAGGTTTCTAGTTTCCAGTGCTGTGAATCAGAGCCCAGGTTTTCAGTGCTGGGAATCTGAACCCAGATTTCTAGTGCTGTGAATCAGAGCCCAGGATTCTAGGTTCCAGTGCTGTGAATCAGAACCCAGTTTTCTAGGTTCCAGTGCTGTGAATCAGTACCCACGTTTTCAGTGCTGTGAATCAGAATCCAGGTTGCTAGGGTCCAGTGCTGCGAATCAGAATCCAGGTTTCTAGGTTCTAGTGCTGTGAATCAGAGCCCAGGTTTTCAGTGCTGTGAATCAGAACCCAGGTTTCTAGGTTCCCGTGCTGGGAATCAGCTGCAGATTTCTAGTTTCCAGTGCTATGAATCAAAATCCGGTTTTCCAGGTTCCAGTGCTGTGAATCGGAACAAGGTTTCTAGTTTCCAGTGCTGTGAATCAGAGCCCAGGTTTTCAGTGCTGTGAATCTGAACCCAGATTTCAAGAGCTGCGAATCAGAGCCCAGGTTTCTTGGTTCTAGTGCTGTGATTCAGAACCGGCTTTTTCAGTGCTCTGAATAAGATCCAGGTTTCTATGTTCCGTGCTGTGAATTAGAATCAGGTTTCTAGGTTCCAGTGCTGTGAAACAGAATCCAGGTTTCTAGGTTCCAGAGATGTGAATCAGAGCCCAGGTTTTCAGTGCTGTGAATCTGAACCCAGTTTTCTAGGTTCCAGTGCTGTGAATCAGTACCCACGTTTTCAGTGCTGTGAATCAGAATCCAGGTTCCTAGGGTCCAGTGCTGCGAATCAGAATCCAGGTTTCTAGGTTCCAGTGCTGTGAATCAGAGCCCAGGTTTTCAGTGCTGTGAATCTGAACCCAGATTTCAAGAGCTGCGAATCAGAGCCCAGGTTTCTAGGTTCCAGTGCTGTGAATCAGAGCCAGGTTTATAGGTTCCAGTGCTGTGAATCAGACCCCAGGTTTTCAGTGCTGGGAATCTGAACCCAGATTTCTAGTGCTGTGAATCAGAGCCCAGGATTCTAGGTTCCAGTGCTGTGAATCAGAACCCAGGTTTCTAGGTTCCAGTGCTTTGAATCAGAACCAGGTTTCTAGGTTCCCGTGCTGTGAATCAGAACCCACATTTTCAGTGCTGTGAATTAGAAACAATTTTCTAGTTTCCAGTGCTGTGAATCAGAACCAGGTTTCTAGGTTCCAGTGCTGTGAATCAGAACCCAGTTTTCAAGGTTCCAGTGCTGTGAATCAGTACCCACGTTTTCAGTGCTGTGAATCAGAAACAAGTTTCTAAGTTCCAGTGCTGTGAATCAGAGCCCACGTTTTCAGTGCTGTGAATTAGAAACAATTTTCTAGTTTCCAGTGCTGTGAATCAGAACCCAGGTTTCTAGGTTCCCGTGCTGGGAATCAGCTGCAGATTTCTAGTTTCCAGTGCTATGAATCCAAATCCGGTTTTCCAGGTTCCAGTGCTGCGAATCAGAATCCAGGTTTCAACGTTCCAGTGCTGTGAATCAGAGCCCACTTTTTCAGTGCTGTGAATCAGAAACAAGTTTCTAAGTTCCAGTGCTGTGAATCAGAGCCCACGTTTCTGTTGCTGCGAATCAGAATCCAGGTTTCAAGGTTCCAGTGCTGCGAATCAGAATCCAGGTTTCTAGGTTCTAGTGCTGTGAATCAGAGACCAGGTTTTCAGTGCTGTAAATCAGAACCAGGTTTCTCGTTTCCCGTGCTGTTAATCAGCTGCAGGTTTCTAGGTTCCAGTGCAGTGAATCAAAATACGGGTTTCCAGTTTCCAGTGCTGTGAATCGGAACCAGGTTTCTAGGTTCCATTGCTGTGAATCAGAGCCCAGGTTTTCAGTGCTGTGAATCTGATCCCAGATTCCTAGTGCTGTGAATCAGAACCAGGTTTCTCGGCTCCAGTACAGTAAATCAGCACCAGGTTTCTAGGTTCCAGTGCTGTGAATCAGAGCCCACGTTTTCAGTACTGTGAATCAGAACCAGGTTTCTAGGTTCCAGTGCTGTGAATCAGAGCCCAGGTTTTCAGTGCTGGGAATCTGAACCCAGATTTCTAGTGCTGTGAATCAGAGCCCAGGATTCTAGGTTCCAGTGCTGTGAATCAGAACTCAGGTTTCTCGGTTCCAGTGCTGTGAATCAGAACCAGGTTTCCAGGTTCCCGTGCTGTGAATCAGAACCCACGTTTTCTGTGCTGTGAATTAGAAACAATTTTCTAGTTTCCAGTGCTGTGAATCAGAACCAGGTTTTCAGTGCTGGGAATCTGAACCCAGATTTCTAGTGCTGTGAATCAGAGCCCAGGATTCTAGGTTCCAGTGCTGTGAATCAGAGCCCAGGATTCTAGGTTCCAGTGCTGTGAATCAGAACCCAGGTTTCTAGGTTCCAGTGCTGTGAATCAGAACCAGGTTTCCAGGTTCCCGTGCTGTGAATCAGAACCCACGTTTTCTGTGCTGTGAATTAGAAACAATTTTCTAGTTTCCAGTGCTGTGAATCAGAACCAGGTTTCTAGGTTCCAGTGCTGTGAATCAGAGCCCACGTTTTCAGTGCTGTGAATTAGAAACAATTTTCTAGTTTCCAGTGCTGTGAATCAGAACCAGGTTTCTAGGTTCCCGTGCTGTGAATCAGAACCCACGTTTTCAGTGCTGTGAATTAGAAACAATTTTCTAGTTTCCAGTGCTGTGAATCAGAACCAGGTTTCTAGGTTCCAGTGCTGTGAATCAGAACTCAGTTTTCTAGGTTCCAGTGCTGTGAATCAGTACCCACGTTTTCAGTGCTGTGAATCAGAATCCAGGTTCCTAGGGTCCAGTGCTGCGAATCAGACCCCAGGTTTTCAGTGCTGGGAATCTGAACCCAGATTTCTAGTGCTGTGAATCAGAGCCCAGGATTCTAGGTTCCAGTGCTGTGAATCAGAACCCAGGTTTCTAGGTTCCAGTGCTTTGAATCAGAACCAGGTTTCTAGGTTCCCGTGCTGTGAATCAGAACCCACGTTTTCAGTGCTGTGAATTAGAAACAATTTTCTAGTTTCCAGTGCTGTGAATCAGAACCAGGTTTCTAGGTTCCAGTGCTGTGAATCAGAACCCAGTTTTCAAGGTTCCAGTGCTGTGAATCAGTACCCACGTTTTCAGTGCTGTGAATCAGAACCCAGGTTTCTAGGTTCCCGTGCTGGGAATCAGCTGCAGATTTCTAGTTTCCAGTGCTATGAATCCAAATCCGGTTTTCCAGGTTCCAGTGCTGCGAATCAGAATCCAGGTTTCAACGTTCCAGTGCTGTGAATCAGAGCCCACTTTTTCAGTGCTGTGAATCAGAAACAAGTTTCTAAGTTCCAGTGCTGTGAATCAGAGCCCACGTTTCTGTTGCTGCGAATCAGAATCCAGGTTTCAAGGTTCCAGTGCTGCGAATCAGAATCCAGGTTTCTAGGTTCTAGTGCTGTGAATCAGAGACCAGGTTTTCAGTGCTGTAAATCAGAACCAGGTTTCTCGTTTCCCGTGCTGTTAATCAGCTGCAGGTTTCTAGGTTCCAGTGCAGTGAATCAAAATACGGGTTTCCAGTTTCCAGTGCTGTGAATCGGAACCAGGTTTCTAGGTTCCATTGCTGTGAATCAGAGCCCAGGTTTTCAGTGCTGTGAATCTGATCCCAGATTCCTAGTGCTGTGAATCAGAACCAGGTTTCTCGGCTCCAGTACAGTAAATCAGCACCAGGTTTCTAGGTTCCAGTGCTGTGAATCAGAGCCCACGTTTTCAGTACTGTGAATCAGAACCAGGTTTCTAGGTTCCAGTGCTGTGAATCAGAGCCCAGGTTTTCAGTGCTGGGAATCTGAACCCAGATTTCTAGTGCTGTGAATCAGAGCCCAGGATTCTAGGTTCCAGTGCTGTGAATCAGAACTCAGGTTTCTCGGTTCCAGTGCTGTGAATCAGAACCAGGTTTCCAGGTTCCCGTGCTGTGAATCAGAACCCACGTTTTCTGTGCTGTGAATTAGAAACAATTTTCTAGTTTCCAGTGCTGTGAATCAGAACCAGGTTTTCAGTGCTGGGAATCTGAACCCAGATTTCTAGTGCTGTGAATCAGAGCCCAGGATTCTAGGTTCCAGTGCTGTGAATCAGAGCCCAGGATTCTAGGTTCCAGTGCTGTGAATCAGAACCCAGGTTTCTAGGTTCCAGTGCTGTGAATCAGAACCAGGTTTCCAGGTTCCCGTGCTGTGAATCAGAACCCACGTTTTCTGTGCTGTGAATTAGAAACAATTTTCTAGTTTCCAGTGCTGTGAATCAGAACCAGGTTTCTAGGTTCCAGTGCTGTGAATCAGAACCCACGTTTTCAGTGCTGTGAATTAGAAACAATTTTCTAGTTTCCAGTGCTGTGAATCAGAACCAGGTTTCTAGGTTCCCGTGCTGTGAATCAGAACCCACGTTTTCAGTGCTGTGAATTAGAAACAATTTTCTAGTTTCCAGTGCTGTGAATCAGAACCAGGTTTCTAGGTTCCAGTGCTGTGAATCAGAACCCAGTTTTCTAGGTTCCAGTGCTGTGAATCAGTACCCACGTTTTCAGTGCTGTGAATCAGAATCCAGGTTCCTAGGGTCCAATGCTGCGAATCAGAATCCAGGTTTCTAGGTTCTAGTGCTGTGAATCAGAGCCCAGGTTTTCAGTGCTGTGAATCAGAACCCAGGTTTCTAGGTTCCCGTGCTGGGAATCAGCTGCAGATTTCTAGTTTCCAGTGCTATGAATCAAAATCCGGTTTTCCAGGTTCCAGTGCTGTGAATCGCAACAAGGTTTCTAGTTTCCAGTGCTGTGAATCAGAGCCCAGGTTTTCAGTGCTGTGAATCTGAACCCAGATTTCAAGAGCTGCGAATCAGAGCCCAGGTTTCTTGGTTCCAGTGCGGTGAATCAGAACCGGCTTTTTCAGTGCTCTGAATAAGATCCAGGTTTCTATGTTCCATGCTGTGAATTAGAATCAGCTTTCTAGGTTCCATTGCTGTGAATCAGAATCCAGGTTTCTAGGTTCCAGTGCTGTGAATCTGAACCCAGGTTTCTAGTTTCCAGTGCTGTGAATCAGAACCCACGTTTTCAGTGCTGTGAATCGGAACCAGGTTTCTAGGTTCCATTGCTGTGAATCAGAGCCCATGTTTTCAGTGCTGTGAATCTGATCCCAGATTCCTAGTGCTGTGAATCAGAACCAGGTTTCTCGGCTCCAGTGCAGTGATTCAGCACCAGGTTTCTAGGTTCCAGTGCTGTGAATCAGAGCCCACGTTTTCAGTACTGTGAATCAGAACCAGGTTTCTAGGTTCCAGTGCTGTGAATCAGAGCCCAGGTTTTCAGTGCAGTGAATCTGAACCCAGATTTTCAGTGCTGTAAATCTGAACCCAGGTTTCTAGGTTCCAGTGCTGTGAATCAGAACCAGGTTTCTAGGTTCCCGTGCTGTGAATCAGCAGCAGATTTCTAGTTTCCAGTGCTATGAATCAAAATCCGGGTTTCCAGGTTCCATTGCTGAGAATCGGAACAAGGTTTCTAGTTTCCAGTGCTGTGAATCAGAGCCCAGGTTTTCAGTGCTGTGAATCTGAACCCAGATTTCAAGTGCTGCGAATCAGAGCCCAGGTTTCTTGGTTCTAGTGCTGTGATTCAGAACCAGCTTTTTCAGTGCTCTGAATAAGATCCAGGTTTCTATGTTCCGTGCTGTGAATTAGAATCAGGTTTCTAGGTTCCAGTGCTGTGAATCAGAATCCAGGTTTCTAGGTTCCAGTGCTGTGAATCAGAGCCCAGGTTTTCAGTGCTGTGAATCAGAACCCAGGTTTCTAGGTTCCCGTGCTGTGAATCAGCAGCAGATTTCTAGTTTCCAGTGCTATGAATCAAAATCCGGGTTTCCAGGTTCCAGAGCTGAGAATCGGAACAAGGTTTCTAGTTTCCAGTGCTGTGAATCAGAGCCCAGGTTTTCAGTGCTGTGAATCTAAACCCAGATTTTCAGTGCTGTAAATCGGAACCCAGGTTTCTAGGTTCCAGTGCTGTGAATCAGAACCAGGTTTCCAGGTTCCCGTGCTGTGAATCAGAACCCACGTTTTCTGTGCTGTGAATTAGAAACAATTTTCTAGTTTCCAGTGCTGTGAATCAGAACCAGGTTTCTAGGTTCCAGTGCTGTGAATCAGAACCCACGTTTTCAGTGCTGTGAATTAGAAACAATTTTCTAGTTTCCAGTGCTGTGAATCAGAACCAGGTTTCTAGGTTCCCGTGCTGTGAATCAGAACCCACGTTTTCAGTGCTGTGAATTAGAAACAATTTTCTAGTTTCCAGTGCTGTGAATCAGAACCAGGTTTCTAGGTTCCAGTGCTGTGAATCAGAACCCAGTTTTCTAGGTTCCAGTGCTGTGAATCAGTACCCACGTTTTCAGTGCTGTGAATCAGAATCCAGGTTCCTAGGGTCCAATGCTGCGAATCAGAATCCAGGTTTCTAGGTTCTAGTGCTGTGAATCAGAGCCCAGGTTTTCAGTGCTGTGAATCAGAACCCAGGTTTCTAGGTTCCCGTGCTGGGAATCAGCTGCAGATTTCTAGTTTCCAGTGCTATGAATCAAAATCCGGTTTTCCAGGTTCCAGTGCTGTGAATCGCAACAAGGTTTCTAGGTTCCAGTGCTGTGAATCAGAGCCCACGTTTTCAGTACTGTGAATCAGAACCAGGTTTCTAGGTTCCAGTGCTGTGAATCAGAGCCCAGGTTTTCAGTGCAGTGAATCTGAACCCAGATTTTCAGTGCTGTAAATCTGAACCCAGGTTTCTAGGTTCCAGTGCTGTGAATCAGAACCAGGTTTCTAGGTTCCCGTGCTGTGAATCAGCAGCAGATTTCTAGTTTCCAGTGCTATGAATCAAAATCCGGGTTTCCAGGTTCCATTGCTGAGAATCGGAACAAGGTTTCTAGTTTCCAGTGCTGTGAATCAGAGCCCAGGTTTTCAGTGCTGTGAATCTGAACCCAGATTTCAAGTGCTGCGAATCAGAGCCCAGGTTTCTTGGTTCTAGTGCTGTGATTCAGAACCAGCTTTTTCAGTGCTCTGAATAAGATCCAGGTTTCTATGTTCCGTGCTGTGAATTAGAATCAGGTTTCTAGGTTCCAGTGCTGTGAATCAGAATCCAGGTTTCTAGGTTCCAGTGCTGTGAATCAGAGCCCAGGTTTTCAGTGCTGTGAATCAGAACCCAGGTTTCTAGGTTCCCGTGCTGTGAATCAGCAGCAGATTTCTAGTTTCCAGTGCTATGAATCAAAATCCGGGTTTCCAGGTTCCAGAGCTGAGAATCGGAACAAGGTTTCTAGTTTCCAGTGCTGTGAATCAGAGCCCAGGTTTTCAGTGCTGTGAATCTAAACCCAGATTTTCAGTGCTGTAAATCGGAACCCAGGTTTCTAGGTTCCAGTGCTGTGAATCAGAACCAGGTTTCCAGGTTCCCGTGCTGTGAATCAGAACCCACGTTTTCTGTGCTGTGAATTAGAAACAATTTTCTAGTTTCCAGTGCTGTGAATCAGAACCAGGTTTCTAGGTTCCAGTGCTGTGAATCAGAACCCACGTTTTCAGTGCTGTGAATTAGAAACAATTTTCTAGTTTCCAGTGCTGTGAATCAGAACCAGGTTTCTAGGTTCCCGTGCTGTGAATCAGAACCCACGTTTTCAGTGCTGTGAATTAGAAACAATTTTCTAGTTTCCAGTGCTGTGAATCAGAACCAGGTTTCTAGGTTCCAGTGCTGTGAATCAGAACCCAGTTTTCTAGGTTCCAGTGCTGTGAATCAGTACCCACGTTTTCAGTGCTGTGAATCAGAATCCAGGTTCCTAGGGTCCAATGCTGCGAATCAGAATCCAGGTTTCTAGGTTCTAGTGCTGTGAATCAGAGCCCAGGTTTTCAGTGCTGTGAATCAGAACCCAGGTTTCTAGGTTCCCGTGCTGGGAATCAGCTGCAGATTTCTAGTTTCCAGTGCTATGAATCAAAATCCGGTTTTCCAGGTTCCAGTGCTGTGAATCGCAACAAGGTTTCTAGTTTCCAGTGCTGTGAATCAGAGCCCAGGTTTTCAGTGCTGTGAATCTGAACCCAGATTTCAAGAGCTGCGAATCAGAGCCCAGGTTTCTTGGTTCCAGTGCGGTGAATCAGAACCGGCTTTTTCAGTGCTCTGAATAAGATCCAGGTTTCTATGTTCCATGCTGTGAATTAGAATCAGCTTTCTAGGTTCCATTGCTGTGAATCAGAATCCAGGTTTCTAGGTTCCAGTGCTGTGAATCTGAACCCAGGTTTCTAGTTTCCAGTGCTGTGAATCAGAACCCACGTTTTCAGTGCTGTGAATCGGAACCAGGTTTCTAGGTTCCATTGCTGTGAATCAGAGCCCAGGTTTTCAGTGCTGTGAATCTGATCCCAGATTCCTAGTGCTGTGAATCAGAACCAGGTTTCTCGGCTCCAGTGCAGTGATTCAGCACCAGGTTTCTAGGTTCCAGTGCTGTGAATCAGAGCCCACGTTTTCAGTACTGTGAATCAGAACCAGGTTTCTAGGTTCCAGTGCTGTGAATCAGAGCCCAGGTTTTCAGTGCAGTGAATCTGAACCCAGATTTTCAGTGCTGTAAATCTGAACCCAGGTTTCTAGGTTCCAGTGCTGTGAATCAGAACCAGGTTTCTAGGTTCCCGTGCTGTGAATCAGCAGCAGATTTCTAGTTTCCAGTGCTATGAATCAAAATCCGGGTTTCCAGGTTCCATTGCTGAGAATCGGAACAAGGTTTCTAGTTTCCAGTGCTGTGAATCAGAGCCCAGGTTTTCAGTGCTGTGAATCTGAACCCAGATTTCAAGTGCTGCGAATCAGAGCCCAGGTTTCTTGGTTCTAGTGCTGTGATTCAGAACCAGCTTTTTCAGTGCTCTGAATAAGATCCAGGTTTCTATGTTCCGTGCTGTGAATTAGAATCAGGTTTCTAGGTTCCAGTGCTGTGAATCAGAATCCAGGTTTCTAGGTTCCAGTGCTGTGAATCAGAGCCCAGGTTTTCAGTGCTGTGAATCAGAGCCCAGGTTTTCAGTGCTGTGAATCTGATCCCAGATTCCTAGTGCTGTGAATCAGAACCAGGTTTCTCGGCTCCAGTGCAGTGATTCAGCACCAGGTTTCTAGGTTCCAGTGCTGTGAATCAGAGCCCACGTTTTCAGTACTGTGAATCAGAACCAGGTTTCTAGGTTCCAGTGCTGTGAATCAGAGCCCAGGTTTTCAGTGCAGTGAATCTGAACCCAGATTTTCAGTGCTGTAAATCTGAACCCAGGTTTCTAGGTTCCAGTGCTGTGAATCAGAACCAGGTTTCTAGGTTCCCGTGCTGTGAATCAGCAGCAGATTTCTAGTTTCCAGTGCTATGAATCAAAATCCGGGTTTCCAGGTTCCATTGCTGAGAATCGGAACAAGGTTTCTAGTTTCCAGTGCTGTGAATCAGAGCCCAGGTTTTCAGTGCTGTGAATCTGAACCCAGATTTCAAGTGCTGCGAATCAGAGCCCAGGTTTCTTGGTTCTAGTGCTGTGATTCAGAACCAGCTTTTTCAGTGCTCTGAATAAGATCCAGGTTTCTATGTTCCGTGCTGTGAATTAGAATCAGGTTTCTAGGTTCCAGTGCTGTGAATCAGAATCCAGGTTTCTAGGTTCCAGTGCTGTGAATCAGAGCCCAGGTTTTCAGTGCTGTGAATCAGAACCCAGGTTTCTAGGTTCCCGTGCTGTGAATCAGCAGCAGATTTCTAGTTTCCAGTGCTATGAATCAAAATCCGGGTTTCCAGGTTCCAGAGCTGAGAATCGGAACAAAGTTTCTAGTTTCCAGTGCTGTGAATCAGAGCCCAGGTTTTCAGTGCAGTGAATCTAAACCCAGATTTTCAGTGCTGTAAATCGGAACCCAGGTTTCTAGGTTCCAGTGCTGTGAATCAGAACCAGGTTTCTAGGTTCCCGTGCTGTGAATCAGCAGCAGATTTCTAGTTTCCAGTGCTATGAATCAAAATCCGGATTTCCAGGTTCCAGAGCTGAGAATCGGAACAAGGTTTCTAGTTTCCAGTGCTGTGAATCAGAGCCCAGGTTTTCAGTGCTGTGAATCTGAACCTAGATTTCAAGTGCTGCGAATCAGAGCCCAGGTTTCTTGGTTCTAGTGCTGTGATTCAGAACCAGCTTTTTCAGTGCTCTGAATAAGATCCAGGTTTCTATGTTCCGTGCTGTGAATTAGAATCAGGTTTCTAGGTTCCAGTGCTGTGAATCAGAATCCAGGTTTCTAGGTTCCAGTGCTGTGAATCAGAATCCAGGTTTCTAGGTTCCAGTGCTGTGAATCAGAGCCCAGGTTTTCAGTGCGGTGAATCAGAACTAGGTTTCTAGGTTCCAGTGATGTGAATCAGAGCCCAGGTTTTCAGTGCTGTGAATCTGAACCCAGATTTTCAGTGCTGTGAATCTGAACCCAGGTTTCTAGATTCCAGTGCAGTGAAACAGAACCAGGTTTCTAGGTTCCCGTGCTGTGAATCAGCAGCAGGATTCTAGGTTCCAGTGCTGTGAATCAGAACCCAGGTTTCTAGGTTCCAGTGCTGTGAATCAGATCCAGGTTTCTAGGTTCCCGTGCTGTGAATCAGTACCCATGTTTTCAGTGCTGTGAATCAGAACCAGGTTTCTAGGTTCCATTGCTGTGAATCAGAGCCCAGGTTTTCAGTGCTGTGAATCTGATCCCAGATTCCTAGTGCTGTGAATCAGAACCAGGTTTCTCGGCTCCAGTACAGTGAATCAGCACCAGGTTTCTAGGTTCCAGTGCTGTGAATCAGAGCACAGGTTTTCAGTGCTGGGAATCTGAACCCAGATTTCTAGTGCTGTGAATCAGAGCCCAGGATTCTAGGTTCCAGTGCTGTGAATCAGAACCCAGGTTTCTAGGTTCCAGTGCTGTGAATCAGAACCAGGTTTCCAGGTTCCCGTGCTGTGAATCAGAACCCACGTTTTCTGTGCTGTGAATTAGAAACAATTTTCTAGTTTCCAGTGCTGTGAATCAGAACCAGGTTTTCAGTGCTGGGAATCTGAACCCAGATTTCTAGTGCTGTGAATCAGAGCCCAGGATCCTAGGTTCCAGTGCTGTGAATCAGAGCCCAGGATTCTAGGTTCCAGTGCTGTGAATCAGAACCAGGTTTCCAGGTTCCCGTGCTGTGAATCAGAACCCACGTTTTCTGTGCTGTGAAATAGAAACAATTTTCTAGTTTCCAGTGCTGTGAATCAGAACCAGGTTTCTAGGTTCCAGTGCTGTGAATCAGAACCCACGTTGTCAGTGCTGTGAATTAGAAACAATTTTCTAGTTTCCAGTGCTGTGAATCAGAACCAGGTTTCTAGGTTCCCGTGCTGTGAATCAGAACCCACGTTTTCAGTGCTGTGAATTAGAAACAATTTTCTAGTTTCCAGTGCTGTGAATCAGAATCCAGGTTCCTAGGGTCCAATGCTGCGAATCAGAATCCAGGTTTCTAGGTTCTAGTGCTGTGAATCAGAGCCCAGGTTTTCAGTGCTGTGAATCAGAACCCAGGTTTCTAGGTTCCCGTGCTGGGAATCAGCTGCAGATTTCTAGTTTCCAGTGCTATGAATCAAAATCCGGTTTTCCAGGTTCCAGTGCTGTGAATCGCAACAAGGTTTCTAGTTTCCAGTGCTGTGAATCAGAGCCCAGGTTTTCAGTGCTGTGAATCTGAACCCAGATTTCAAGAGCTGCGAATCAGAGCCCAGGTTTCTTGGTTCCAGTGCGGTGAATCAGAACCGGCTTTTTCAGTGCTCTGAATAAGATCCAGGTTTCTATGTTCCATGCTGTGAATTAGAATCAGCTTTCTAGGTTCCATTGCTGTGAATCAGAATCCAGGTTTCTAGGTTCCAGTGCTGTGAATCTGAACCCAGGTTTCTAGTTTCCAGTGCTGTGAATCAGAACCCACGTTTTCAGTGCTGTGAATCGGAACCAGGTTTCTAGGTTCCATTGCTGTGAATCAGAGCCCAGGTTTTCAGTGCTGTGAATCTGATCCCAGATTCCTAGTGCTGTGAATCAGAACCAGGTTTCTCGGCTCCAGTGCAGTGATTCAGCACCAGGTTTCTAGGTTCCAGTGCTGTGAATCAGAGCCCACGTTTTCAGTACTGTGAATCAGAATCCAGGTTTCTAGGTTCCAGTGCTGTGAATCTGAACCCAGGTTTCTAGTTTCCAGTGCTGTGAATCAGAACCCACGTTTTCAGTGCTGTGAATCGGAACCAGGTTTCTAGTTTCCATTGCTGTGAATCAGAGCCCATGTTTTCAGTGCTGTGAATCTGATCCCAGATTCCTAGTGCTGTGAATCAGAACCAGGTTTCTCGGCTCCAGTGCAGTGATTCAGCACCAGGTTTCTAGGTTCCAGTGCTGTGAATCAGAGCCCACGTTTTCAGTACTGTGAATCAGAACCAGGTTTCTAGGTTCCAGTGCTGTGAATCAGAGCCCAGGTTTTCAGTGCAGTGAATCTGAACCCAGATTTTCAGTGCTGTAAATCTGAACCCAGGTTTCTAGGTTCCAGTGCTGTGAATCAGAACCAGGTTTCTAGGTTCCCGTGCTGTGAATCAGCAGCAGATTCTAGTTTCCAGTGCTATGAATCAAAATCCGGGTTTCCAGGTTCCATTGCTGAGAATCGGAACAAGGTTTCTAGTTTCCAGTGCTGTGAATCAGAGCCCAGGTTTTCAGTGCTGTGAATCTGAACCCAGATTTCAAGTGCTGCGAATCAGAGCCCAGGTTTCTTGGTTCTAGTGCTGTGATTCAGAACCAGCTTTTTCAGTGCTCTGAATAAGATCCAGGTTTCTATGTTCCGTGCTGTGAATTAGAATCAGGTTTCTAGGTTCCAGTGCTGTGAATCAGAATCCAGGTTTCTAGGTTCCAGTGCTGTGAATCAGAGCCCAGGTTTTCAGTGCTGTGAATCAGAACCCAGGTTTCTAGGTTCCCGTGCTGTGAATCAGCAGCAGATTTCTAGTTTCCAGTGCTATGAATCAAAATCCGGGTTTCCAGGTTCCAGAGCTGAGAATCGGAACAAAGTTTCTAGTTTCCAGTGCTGTGAATCAGAGCCCAGGTTTTCAGTGCTGTGAATCTAAACCCAGATTTTCAGTGCTGTAAATCGGAACCCAGGTTTCTAGGTTCCAGTGCTGTGAATCAGAACCAGGTTTCTAGGTTCCCGTGCTGTGAATCAGCAGCAGATTTCTAGTTTCCAGTGCTATGAATCAAAATCCGGATTTCCAGGTTCCAGAGCTGAGAATCGGAACAAGGTTTCTAGTTTCCAGTGCTGTGAATCAGAGCCCAGGTTTTCAGTGCTGTGAATCTGAACCTAGATTTCAAGTGCTGCGAATCAGAGCCCAGGTTTCTTGGTTCTAGTGCTGTGATTCAGAACCAGCTTTTTCAGTGCTCTGAATAAGATCCAGGTTTCTATGTTCCGTGCTGTGAATTAGAATCAGGTTTCTAGGTTCCAGTGCTGTGAATCAGAATCCAGGTTTCTAGGTTCCAGTGCTGTGAATCAGAGCCCAGGTTTTCAGTGCGGTGAATCAGAACTAGGTTTCTAGGTTCCAGTGATGTGAATCAGAGCCCAGGTTTTCAGTGCTGTGAATCTGAACCCAGATTTTCAGTGCTGTGAATCTGAACCCAGGTTTCTTGGTTCTAGTGCTGTGAAACAGAACCAGGTTTCTAGGTTCCCGTGCTGTGAATCAGCAGCAGGATTCTAGGTTCCAGTGCTGTGAATCAGAACCCAGGTTTCTAGGTTCCAGTGCTGTGAATCAGATCCAGGTTTCTAGGTTCCCGTGCTGTGAATCAGTACCCATGTTTTCAGTGCTGTGAATCAGAACCCAGGTTTCTAGGTTCCAGTGCTGTGAATCAGAACCCAGGTTTCTAGGTTCCAGTGCTGTGAATCAGATCCAGGTTTCTAGGTTCCCGTGCTGTGAATCAGTACCCATGTTTTCAGTGCTGTGAATCAGAATCCAGGTTTCTAGGTTCCAGTGATGTGAATCAGAGCCCAGGTTTTCCGTGCTGTGAATCTGAACCCAGATTTTCAGTGCTGTGAATCTGAACCCAGGTTTCTAGGTTCCCGTGCTGTGAATCAGCAGCAGGTGTCTAGGTTCCAGTGTTATGAATCAAAAACCGGGTTTCTAGGTTCCAGTGCTGTGAATCAGAATCCAGGTTTCTAGGTTCCAGTGCTGTGAATCAGAGCCCAGGTTTTCAGTGCGGTGAATCAGAACTAGGTTTCTAGGTTCCAGTGATGTGAATCAGAGCCCAGGTTTTCAGTGCTGTGAATCTGAACCCAGGTTTCTAGATTCCAGTGCAGTGAATCAGAACCAGGTTTCTAGGTTCCCGTGCTGTGAATCAGCAGCAGGTGTCTAGGTTCCAGTGCTATGAATCAAAAACCGGGTTTCTAGGTTCCAGAGCTGTGAATCGGAACTAGGTTTCTAGGTTCCAGTGCTGTGAATCAGACCCCAGGTTTTCAGTGCTGGGAATCTGAACCCAGATTTCTAGTGCTGTGAATCAGAGCCCAGGATTCTAGGTTCCAGTGCTGTGAATCAGAACCCAGGTTTCTAGGTTCCAGTGCTGTGAATCAGAACCAGGTTTCTAGGTTCCCGTGCTGTGAATCAGTACCCACGTTTTCAGTGCTGTGAATCAGAACCCAGGTTTCTAGGTTCCCGTGCTGTGAATCAGCAGCAGATTTCTAGTTTCCAGTGCTATGAATCAAAATCCGGGTTTCCAGGTTCCAGAGCTGAGAATCGGAACAAGGTTTCTAGTTTCCAGTGCTGTGAATCAGAGCCCAGGTTTTCAGTGCTGTGAATCTGAACCCAGATTTCAAGTGCTGCGAATCAGAGCACAGGTTTCTTGGTTCTAGTGCTGTGATTCAGAACCGGCTTTTTCAGTGCTCTGAATAAGATCCAGGTTTCTATGTTCCATGCTGTGAATTAGAATCAGGTTTCTAGGTTCCAGTGCTGTGAATCAGAATCCAGGTTTCTAGGTTCCAGTGATGTGAATCAGAGCCCAGGTTTTCAGTGCTGTGAATCTGAACCCAGATTTTCAGTGCTGTGAATCTGAACCCAGGTTTCTAGGTTCCTGTGCTGTGAATCAGCAGCAGGTGTCTAGGTTCCAGTGCTATGAATCAAAAACCGGGTTTCTAGGTTCCAGTGCTGTGAATCGGAACCAGGTTTATAGGTTCCAGTGCTGTGAATCAGACCCCAGGTTTTCAGTGCTGGGAATCTGAACCCAGATTTCTAGTGCTGTGAATCAGAGCCCAGGATTCTAGGTTCCAGTGCTGTGAATCAGAACCCAGGTTTCTAGGTTCCAGTGCTGTGAATCAGAACCAGGTTTCTAGGTTCCCGTGCTGTGAATCAGAACCCACGTTTTCAGTGCTGTGAATTAGAAACAATTTTCTAGTTTCCAGTGCTGTGAATCAGAACCAGGTTTCTAGGTTCCAGTGCTGTGAATCAGAATCCAGGTTCCTAGGGTCCAGTGCTGCGAATCAGAATCCAGGTTTCTAGGTTCTAGTGCTGTGAATCAGAGCCCAGGTTTTCAGTGCTGTGTATCAGAACCCAGGTTTCTAGGTTCCCGTGCTGGGAATCAGCTGCAGATTTCTAGTTTCCAGTGCTATGAATCAAAATCCGGTTTTCCAGGTTCCAGTGCTGTGAATCTCAACAAGGTTTCTAGTTTCCAGTGCTGTGAATCAGAGCCCAGGTTTTCAGTGCTGTGAATCTGAACCCAGATTTCAAGAGCTGCGAATCAGAGCCCAGGTTTCTTGGTTCCAGTGCTGTGAATCAGAACCGGCTTTTTCAGTGCTCTGAATAAGATCCAGGTTTCTATGTTCCATGCTGTAAATTAGAATCAGGTTTCTAGGTTCCAGTGCTGTGAATCAGAATCCAGGTTTCTAGGTTCCAGTGCTGTGAATCTGAACCCAGGTTTCTAGTTTCCAGTGCTGTGAATCAGAACCCACGTTTTCAGTGCTGTGAATCAGAAACAAGTTTCTAGGTTCCAGTGCTGTGAATCAGAGCCCAAGTTTCTGTTGCTGCGAATCAGAATCCAGGTTTCAAGGTTCCAGTGCTGCGAATCAGAATCCAGGTTTCTAGGTTCTAGTGCTGTGAATCAGAGACCAGGTTTTCAGTGCTGTGAATCAGAGCCCAGGTTTTCAGTGCTGTGAATCTAAACCCAGATTTTCAGTGCTGTAAATCGGAACCCAGGTTTCTAGGTTCCAGTGCTGTGAATCAGAACCAGGTTTCTAGGTTCCCGTGCTGTGAATCAGCAGCAGATTTCTAGTTTCCAGTGCTATGAATCAAAATCCGGATTTCCAGGTTCCAGAGCTGAGAATCGGAACAAGGTTTCTAGTTTCCAGTGCTGTGAATCAGAGCCCAGGTTTTCAGTGCTGTGAATCTGAACCTAGATTTCAAGTGCTGCGAATCAGAGCCCAGGTTTCTTGGTTCTAGTGCTGTGATTCAGAACCAGCTTTTTCAGTGCTCTGAATAAGATCCAGGTTTCTATGTTCCGTGCTGTGAATTAGAATCAGGTTTCTAGGTTCCAGTGCTGTGAATCAGAATCCAGGTTTCTAGGTTCCAGTGCTGTGAATCAGAGCCCAGGTTTTCAGTGCGGTGAATCAGAACTAGGTTTCTAGGTTCCAGTGATGTGAATCAGAGCCCAGGTTTTCAGTGCTGTGAATCTGAACCCAGATTTTCAGTGCTGTGAATCTGAACCCAGGTTTCTTGGTTCTAGTGCTGTGAAACAGAACCAGGTTTCTAGGTTCCCGTGCTGTGAATCAGCAGCAGGATTCTAGGTTCCAGTGCTGTGAATCAGAACCCAGGTTTCTAGGTTCCAGTGCTGTGAATCAGATCCAGGTTTCTAGGTTCCCGTGCTGTGAATCAGTACCCATGTTTTCAGTGCTGTGAATCAGAACCCAGGTTTCTAGGTTCCCGTGCTGTGAATCAGCAGCAGATTTCTAGTTTCCAGTGCTATGAATCAAAATCCGGGTTTCCAGGTTCCAGAGCTGAGAATCGGAACAAGGTTTCTAGTTTCCAGTGCTGTGAATCAGAGCCCAGGTTTTCAGTGCTGTGAATCTGAACCCAGATTTCAAGTGCTGCGAATCAGAGCCCAGGTTTCTTGGTTCTAGTGCTGTGATTCAGAACCGGCTTTTTCAGTGCTCTGAATAAGATCCAGGTTTCTATGTTCCGTGCTGTGAATTAGAATCAGGTTTCTAGGTTCCAGTGCTGTGAATCAGAATCCAGGTTTCTAGGTTCCAGTGATGTGAATCAGAGCCCAGGTTTTCCGTGCTGTGAATCTGAACCCAGATTTTCAGTGCTGTGAATCTGAACCCAGGTTTCTAGGTTCCCGTGCTGTGAATCAGCAGCAGGTGTCTAGGTTCCAGTGTTATGAATCAAAAACCGGGTTTCTAGGTTCCAGTGCTGTGAATCAGAATCCAGGTTTCTAGGTTCCAGTGCTGTGAATCAGAGCCCAGGTTTTCAGTGCGGTGAATCAGAACTAGGTTTCTAGGTTCCAGTGATGTGAATCAGAGCCCAGGTTTTCAGTGCTGTGAATCTGAACCCAGGTTTCTAGATTCCAGTGCAGTGAATCAGAACCAGGTTTCTAGGTTCCCGTGCTGTGAATCAGCAGCAGGTGTCTAGGTTCCAGTGCTATGAATCAAAAACCGGGTTTCTAGGTTCCAGAGCTGTGAATCGGAACTAGGTTTCTAGGTTCCAGTGCTGTGAATCAGACCCCAGGTTTTCAGTGCTGGGAATCTGAACCCAGATTTCTAGTGCTGTGAATCAGAGCCCAGGATTCTAGGTTCCAGTGCTGTGAATCAGAACCCAGGTTTCTAGGTTCCAGTGCTGTGAATCAGAACCAGGTTTCTAGGTTCCCGTGCTGTGAATCAGTACCCACGTTTTCAGTGCTGTGAATCAGAACCCAGGTTTCTAGGTTCCCGTGCTGTGAATCAGCAGCAGATTTCTAGTTTCCAGTGCTATGAATCAAAATCCGGGTTTCCAGGTTCCAGAGCTGAGAATCGGAACAAGGTTTCTAGTTTCCAGTGCTGTGAATCAGAGCCCAGGTTTTCAGTGCTGTGAATCTGAACCCAGATTTCAAGTGCTGCGAATCAGAGCACAGGTTTCTTGGTTCTAGTGCTGTGATTCAGAACCGGCTTTTTCAGTGCTCTGAATAAGATCCAGGTTTCTATGTTCCATGCTGTGAATTAGATTCAGGTTTCTAGGTTCCAGTGCTGTGAATCAGAATCCAGGTTTCTAGGTTCCAGTGATGTGAATCAGAGCCCAGGTTTTCAGTGCTGTGAATCTGAACCCAGATTTTCAGTGCTGTGAATCTGAACCCAGGTTTCTAGGTTCCTGTGCTGTGAATCAGCAGCAGGTGTCTAGGTTCCAGTGCTATGAATCAAAAACCGGGTTTCTAGGTTCCAGTGCTGTGAATCGGAACCAGGTTTATAGGTTCCAGTGCTGTGAATCAGACCCCAGGTTTTCAGTGCTGGGAATCTGAACCCAGATTTCTAGTGCTGTGAATCAGAGCCCAGGATTCTAGGTTCCAGTGCTGTGAATCAGAACCCAGGTTTCTAGGTTCCAGTGCTGTGAATCAGAACCAGGTTTCTAGGTTCCCGTGCTGTGAATCAGAACCCACGTTTTCAGTGCTGTGAATTAGAAACAATTTTCTAGTTTCCAGTGCTGTGAATCAGAACCAGGTTTCTAGGTTCCAGTGCTGTGAATCAGAATCCAGGTTCCTAGGGTCCAGTGCTGCGAATCAGAATCCAGGTTTCTAGGTTCTAGTGCTGTGAATCAGAGACCAGGTTTTCAGTGCTGTGTATCAGAGCCCAGGTTTTCAGTGCTGTGAATCTAAACCCAGATTTTCAGTGCTGTAAATCGGAACCCAGGTTTCTAGGTTCCAGTGCTGTGAATCAGAACCAGGTTTCTAGGTTCCCGTGCTGTGAATCAGCAGCAGATTTCTAGTTTCCAGTGCTATGAATCAAAATCCGGATTTCCAGGTTCCAGAGCTGAGAATCGGAACAAGGTTTCTAGTTTCCAGTGCTGTGAATCAGAGCCCAGGTTTTCAGTGCTGTGAATCTGAACCTAGATTTCAAGTGCTGCGAATCAGAGCCCAGGTTTCTTGGTTCTAGTGCTGTGATTCAGAACCAGCTTTTTCAGTGCTCTGAATAAGATCCAGGTTTCTATGTTCCGTGCTGTGAATTAGAATCAGGTTTCTAGGTTCCAGTGCTGTGAATCAGAATCCAGGTTTCTAGGTTCCAGTGCTTTGAATCAGAGCCCAGGTTTTCAGTGCGGTGAATCAGAACTAGGTTTCTAGGTTCCAGTGATGTGAATCAGAGCCCAGGTTTTCAGTGCTGTGAATCTGAACCCAGATTTTCAGTGCTGTGAATCTGAACCCAGGTTTCTTGGTTCTAGTGCTGTGAAACAGAACCAGGTTTCTAGGTTCCCGTGCTGTGAATCAGCAGCAGGATTCTAGGTTCCAGTGCTGTGAATCAGAACCCAGGTTTCTAGGTTCCAGTGCTGTGAATCAGATCCAGGTTTCTAGGTTCCCGTGCTGTGAATCAGTACCCATGTTTTCAGTGCTGTGAATCAGAACCCAGGTTTCTAGGTTCCCGTGCTGTGAATCAGCAGCAGATTTCTAGTTTCCAGTGCTATGAATCAAAATCCGGGTTTCCAGGTTCCAGAGCTGAGAATCGGAACAAGGTTTCTAGTTTCCAGTGCTGTGAATCAGAGCCCAGGTTTTCAGTGCTGTGAATCTGAACCCAGATTTCAAGTGCTGCGAATCAGAGCCCAGGTTTCTTGGTTCTAGTGCTGTGATTCAGAACCGGCTTTTTCAGTGCTCTGAATAAGATCCAGGTTTCTATGTTCCGTGCTGTGAATTAGAATCAGGTTTCTAGGTTCCAGTGCTGTGAATCAGAATCCAGGTTTCTAGGTTCCAGTGATTTGAATCAGAGCCCAGGTTTTCCGTGCTGTGAATCTGAACCCAGATTTTCAGTGCTGTGAATCTGAACCCAGGTTTCTAGGTTCCCGTGCTGTGAATCAGCAGCAGGTGTCTAGGTTCCAGTGTTATGAATCAAAAACCGGGTTTCTAGGTTCCAGTGCTGTGAATCAGAATCCAGGTTTCTAGGTTCCAGTGCTGTGAATCAGAGCCCAGGTTTTCAGTGCGGTGAATCAGAACTAGGTTTCTAGGTTCCAGTGATGTGAATCAGAGCCCAGGTTTTCAGTGCTGTGAATCTGAACCCAGGTTTCTAGATTCCAGTGCAGTGAATCAGAACCAGGTTTCTAGGTTCCCGTGCTGTGAATCAGCAGCAGGTGTCTAGGTTCCAGTGCTATGAATCAAAAACCGGGTTTCTAGGTTCCAGAGCTGTGAATCGGAACTAGGTTTCTAGGTTCCAGTGCTGTGAATCAGACCCCAGGTTTTCAGTGCTGGGAATCTGAACCCAGATTTCTAGTGCTGTGAATCAGAGCCCAGGATTCTAGGTTCCAGTGCTGTGAATCAGAACCCAGGTTTCTAGGTTCCAGTGCTGTGAATCAGAACCAGGTTTCTAGGTTCCCGTGCTGTGAATCAGTACCCACGTTTTCAGTGCTGTGAATCAGAACCCAGGTTTCTAGGTTCCCGTGCTGTGAATCAGCAGCAGATTTCTAGTTTCCAGTGCTATGAATCAAAATCCGGGTTTCCAGGTTCCAGAGCTGAGAATCGGAACAAGGTTTCTAGTTTCCAGTGCTGTGAATCAGAGCCCAGGTTTTCAGTGCTGTGAATCTGAACCCAGATTTCAAGTGCTGCGAATCAGAGCACAGGTTTCTTGGTTCTAGTGCTGTGATTCAGAACCGGCTTTTTCAGTGCTCTGAATAAGATCCAGGTTTCTATGTTCCATGCTGTGAATTAGATTCAGGTTTCTAGGTTCCAGTGCTGTGAATCAGAACCAGGTTTCTAGGTTCCCGTGCTGTGAATCAGAACCCACGTTTTCAGTGCTGTGAATTAGAAACAATTTTCTAGTTTCCAGTGCTGTGAATCAGAACCAGGTTTCTAGGTTCCAGTGCTGTGAATCAGAATCCAGGTTCCTAGGGTCCAGTGCTGCGAATCAGAATCCAGGTTTCTAGGTTCTAGTGCTGTGAATCAGAGCCCAGGTTTTCAGTGCTGTGTATCAGAACCCAGGTTTCTAGGTTCCCGTGCTGGGAATCAGCTGCAGATTTCTAGTTTCCAGTGCTATGAATCAAAATCCGGTTTTCCAGGTTCCAGTGCTGTGAATCTCAACAAGGTTTCTAGTTTCCAGTGCTGTGAATCAGAGCCCAGGTTTTCAGTGCTGTGAATCTGAACCCAGATTTCAAGAGCTGCGAATCAGAGCCCAGGTTTCTTGGTTCCAGTGCTGTGAATCAGAACCGGCTTTTTCAGTGCTCTGAATAAGATCCAGGTTTCTATGTTCCATGCTGTAAATTAGAATCAGGTTTCTAGGTTCCAGTGCTGTGAATCAGAATCCAGGTTTCTAGGTTCCAGTGCTGTGAATCTGAACCCAGGTTTCTAGTTTCCAGTGCTGTGAATCAGAACCCACGTTTTCAGTGCTGTGAATCAGAAACAAGTTTCTAGGTTCCAGTGCTGTGAATCAGAGCCCAAGTTTCTGTTGCTGCGAATCAGAATCCAGGTTTCAAGGTTCCAGTGCTGCGAATCAGAATCCAGGTTTCTAGGTTCTAGTGCTGTGAATCAGAGACCAGGTTTTCAGTGCTGTGAATCAGAACCAGGTTTCTAGTTTCCCGTGCTGTTAATCAGCTGCAGGTTTCTAGGTTCCAGTGCTGTGAATCAAAATCTGGGTTTCCAGTTTCCAGTGCTGTGAATCGGAACCAGGTTTCTAGGTTCCATTGCTGTGAATCAGAGCCCAGGTTTTCAGTGCTGTGAATCTGATCCCAGATTCCTAGTGCTGTGAAACAGAATCCAGGTTTCTAGGTTCCAGTGATGTGAATCAGAGCCCAGGTTTTCAGTGCTGTGAATCTGAACCTAGATTTCTACTGCTGTGAATCAGAGCCCAAGTTTCTAGGTTCCAGTGCTGTGAATCAGATCCAGTTTTCTAGGTTCCAGTGCTGTGAATCAGAACCCACGTTTTCAGTGCTGTGAATCAGAATCAGGGTTCTAGGTTCCAGTATTGTGAATCAGAACCCCCGTTTTCAATGCTGTGAATCAGAACTAGGTTTCTAAGTTCCACTGATGTGAATCAGAGCCCAGGTTTTCAGTACTGTGAATCTGAACCCAGATTTTCAGTGCTGTGAATCTGAACCCAGGTTTCTAGGTTCCGGTGCTGTGAATCTGAACCAGGTTTCTAGGTTCCCGTGCTGTGCATCAGCAGCAGGTTTCTAGGTTCCAGTGCTATGAATCAAAATCCGGGTTTCTAGGTTGCAGTGCTGTGAATCAGAGCCCAGGTTTTCAGTGCTGTGAATCTGAACCCAGATTTCTAGTGCTGTGAATCAGAGCCCAGGATTCTAGGTTCCAGTGTTTTGAATCAGAACCAGTTTTCTAAGTTCCTGTGCAGTGAATCAGAACCAGGTTTCTAGGTTCCAGTGCTGTGAATCAGAACCCAGGTTTCTAGTTTCCAGTGCTGTGAATCAGAACCAGGTTTCTAGGTTCCCGTGCTGTGAATCAGCAGCAGGTTTCTAGGTTCCCGTGCTGTGAATCAGAGCCCAGGTTTTCAGTGCTGTGAATCTGAACCCAGATTTCTAGTGCTGTGAATCAGAGCCCAGGATTCTCGGTTCCAGTGCTGTGAATCTGAACCAGGTTTCTAAGTTCCTGTGCAGTGAATCAGACCAGGTTTCTAGGTTCCAGTGCTGTGAATCAGAGCCCAAGTTTCTGTTGCTGCGAGTCAGAACCCATGTTTTCAGTGCTGTGAATCAGAAACAAGTTTCTAAGTTCCAGTGCTGTGAATCAGAACCAGGTTTCTAGGTTCCAGTGCTGTGAATCAGAGCCCAGGTTTTTGTTGCTGTGAATCAGCTTCATGACTGTGCCACTGTTTCAGAACTGTCATGCTGGTTTTACAGTGAGTTACAGAACTCACTGGCTGGGTGGTCGGTGGCAGAGTGTATGCTCTATGTCAGCAAACTTATACTCTGCTTTACAGACTACCAAAAAAGAATAATATCAGTTGATTTCTAAATCAGGTAAAATCTTGTGCAGTGTCTAAAATGCATTAGTGCTATTCCTCTTTTGTCCATTATACCTTTACTATTTAGGGCAGCAATGAAGGTTTTCCATCTCCGGCAGCATTCATATCTTCCTTTGTCGTGTCAGAAGCTTCCTCTCGGTTTACTGTCAGTCTCGGAAATACCATCACAATGAAGGATTCTTCATTGCTACTTCCATGACAGTTTTGTTTGGCCAGTCAGGGTTGTTAGCCCTGAGCTGAACACCCGAGTCTGGAGGATCTTCGTCTGGTCTCTACCCTTTGACCTGTTTGGCATGGGTAACCCTTCCAAGAGCCAAAGCATGAAGCCCTGACTCCAGCCTGTGTAGCTCACAGGGACAGCGAGGCATGCAAGCCTCCAAACCTTACAATGATCTTAAAAGATTAGTGCTATCAGCAGCCATCTTTCTGACATTAAAGCCTCTTACTCAGTGAAGAGATTTCCGTGAATTCAAATAATTAATTGGAATATACACCAGACAGACAAACCACTCAAACCAAGCAGTGCACATTGGATTCATGCTCCTCTCAACCCATTTCCTCATTGTATTTAAGTACAAACGGTGCTGGAAATACTCAGCAGATCACAGTATCATCTTTGAAAAGAGAAACATAATTAAACATAATGTTTCCGGGCAATGACCGTTCATCAGAAGCAAAAATGTGACCATTGGACCATGAGACACAGGAGCAGAATTAGGTCATTCAGCCCATTAAGTCTGCACTGCCATTCCATCAGGGTTGATTTATTATCCCTCTCAACCCCATTCTCCTGCTTTCTCCCAGAATCCTTTAATGCCATGACCAACCAAGAACCTATCAACCTCTGCTTTAAACATACTCAATGACTTGGCCGTCCATGGTAATGAATTCCACAGATTCACCAACCTCTGACTACAGAAATTTCTCCTCATCTCTGTTCTAAACGGACGTCCCTCTATTCTAAGACTTTGCCCTTGATGTCCCTGATTTTTAACAGGTGAGTCTTATAAATTAATCATAACGTGGCTGGCTAAAAGATAACCTTAGTCACCTGCCTAATTTTGTGCTGTTGCCATTGTAAATTGTGCTGTTTCATAGCATTATGAACATAAGTGCATAAGACCATAAAATATAGGAGCAGAATTAGGCAATTTCTGTTTTAATAAACCCAATGATCTGGCCTTCACAGCCATCTACAGCAATGACTTCCACAGATTCACCACCCCATGGCTTCAGAAATTCTTCCTCATCCCTGCTCTAAAGCAAACTTTTTCTATTCTGAGGCTGTGCCCTCAAGTCTTGGACTCTCCCACCGTAGGAAACATTCTCTCTATGTCCACTCCATCTAGGCCTTTCAATATTCCAGACACCCACCGCACTCTGCTACACTTCTACTCTGCATAAGGTGTCTATATACTTCAGCTTAATCATTTTATATTGCAAATTGATGATTTCAACACTGGTCAAAATTTACCAAATCAAAATAACTGAACTTGTCACTTGCTCCCTAATACTCAGTTTTGTAGAATAGGTACCACAATGATCTTGTGTGGTGAGGTTTCTCTGAGTCCAGTAGAGGAGCAGGCGTTTACCCAGCATTCACACTGGGGATTTGGTGCCCAGATCTTACACCAGGTCAGCAATGGTACAGGAGACACAATCCAGCTGATTACAGTGGGAGATCGTTGGACTAAGAGAAAAACAAGAAAGGGGAATGTAAGTACTTTTGATGAGAATATCTGCAGATGCTGGAAATCTGAGCCACACACAAAATGCTGGAGGAACAGCAGGCCAGGCAGCATCTATGGAAAAGAGAACTGTTGACGTTTCAGGTCAAGCCTCGATGGAGTCCTGATGAAGGGTCACGGCCCGAAAAGTTGACTGTTTACTCTTTTCCAGTGAAGCTGCCTGGCCTGCTGGGTTCCTCCAGCATTTTGTGTGTGTTGCTCGGATTTCCAGCATCTGCAGGAAATACTTTTAATTATTTGAGGATTGTTCAGTGGTTTGGAGTTCTTTGCATTGCTTTTAATTTCAAAAAGTGTTTAAAACAATTGTTTACATTAATTGCACAATATTTTTGCCGTTTATAAACGTTTTTGCCGTTTGTATGTATGCTGCTGTGCTAAAGTGTCAGCACATATATATATCCAAGGTGCGTAAGACTTTTGTTCAGTACTGCAGTAATTTTATGTACTGCTACCAAAAAAAAAGCAGATCTCATGACATATGTCAGAACCTGATGCTGATGGTCTCTATTGTGGACTGAGAGTGGGAAGGGAGCAAGGAGAGGGGAATCATGGTTGGGAAAAGAGGAAGGGAGAGGGAGTGAGTGGGAAGCACCAGAGAAACACTTTGTAATGATCAATAGATCGACTGTTTGGAATCAAATGAATTCGGGCTGGGTGTGCCTGGACGAGCGCCACTCTGCCCCCCCACCCCAACACTCCTTCTCTGCCACCCATCCCACACCCCTCCTGTAGAGCTCCGCTCTCACCATTCCCAACATCCTTTGCTCCCATCAGACTTACAAACATGCCCTCAGCCTCACATTGCCAAACACAGTACTGTGCAAAGCCTTAGGCACCTATATACACTGTAAGAGCCCAAGACTTCTACACCATATTGTACATGACAAAGTCATCAGGGACATTTTGAGCCCCCCTCAGCTTTGACAGTCAGCAAAGCTGGGGGATGAGGTTTGCCAGCTGTTGGGGGAGTTTGGGTCAGGGCAGACGCTCTCCAGTTGTCTGCTTGAAGCTGCTGTCTAGACCCATTCCCACCTTCCCACACGTATGCAAGATCGGCTCTCTGTGATCTGTCAGGTTTAGGCATGGGGTAACACTAGGTGCCACCCAGTATCAACAAAATCTGGCCTGACATCAAACATGGCCATTTCAGGACCAAGTTGAAAACCTGTAGAGGCCAAATATGGATTTGCAGAAAATATAGATGAGAATTTGGTAAGCAGCAATCCTTTGGAAAGAAGGTAGATGCTATTGCTTGGGTGATTTTGGATGAGGATATTTTGAGGTAGCTTTGAAAAGGAGATCAAGGGAACAACATTTGAAAATATGTTCATTCTGAATTGCATTGAGTACAGACAGGAAAGTTGTAGCAGTTGATCGAAATTCAGGTAAGTATGAATTGATTCATTGTCAACAGAGAGTACAGAGGAGATTTACCAGGATTTACCAGGTTTAGAGAGTATGGATTATGATCAGAGATTAAAGGAGCTAGGGCTTTACTCTCTGGAGAGAAGGAGGATGAGAGGAGACATGATAGAAGTGTACAAGATATTAAGAGGAATAGACAGAGTGGACAGCCAGCGCCTCTTTCCAAGGGCACCACTGCTCAGTACAAGAGGACATGACTTTAAGGTAAGGGGAGGGAAGTTCAAGGGGAATATTAGAGGAAGGTTTTTTACTCAGAGAGTGGTTGGTGCGTGGAATGCACTGCCTGAGTCAGTGGTGGAGGCAGATACACTAGTGAAGTTTAAGAGACTACTAGACAGGTATATGGAGGAATTTAAGGTGGGGGGGGTTATATGGGAGGCAGGGTTTAAGGGTCGGCACAACATTGTGGGCTGAAGGGCCTGTACTGAGCTGTACTATTCTATGTTCTATGTTCAACCATAACTTGTAAGTGTATTGACAATAATTTGTAGGTTTTTAAGTTTGCAACACCCAGTTCATCATTTTTTTTATCTTTCATCTTTACACTGCAAAAGAATTGCTTTCAGATAGTGTACATTTTTTATTTCTATTCTGCACTACCTTCCTCTTTTCTGAGTGTTTCTTCACACTGCTGCATATCACTTCCTTTCTTGCTTATGAATTCATCAAGAACCATTTTAAATGCTTTCAAACTTTCTATTTGATCCACGCAGCTGAGTGCATTGTAGCTGGATTTGCCAGTGATACAAAAGAAAAGCCAGGAAAGTCAGCAGTGAAGAGCACACAGAGAGCCTGTAGGAGGCTATTGAGATAGGTTGGGTAAGTGGGC
This sequence comes from Hypanus sabinus, assembly GCF_030144855.1. Taxonomy (NCBI): domain Eukaryota; kingdom Metazoa; phylum Chordata; class Chondrichthyes; order Myliobatiformes; family Dasyatidae; genus Hypanus; species Hypanus sabinus. The sequence continues at coordinate 117,794,926 of NC_082712.1, read as the reverse complement.
AAAAACTTGCAGAGATAGTCTACTTTGGTGATAGAATAAAAAAGACTATCATGAGATATTATAGAATCACAATGCAGATCTACAGGACAACATTAATAAACTACAGGAAATGAAGGCACGGCAGGTATTTAAGAAAACAAAGGCCTGATGGTTTAACAGCAAAGGGAAGTATAAAAACAGATAAGCCTTTCTACAATTTGTTCAAACAACACTCTTTCTTTCTTTCTTTCTTTCAGGAGGGATTGATCTTCACTGATGCAGCAGGTCAGTGGGATGAAGGGGTGGGGCTGTTCTGAAAGGACGAGCTGGTTACATGCGTACCAATGGGAATGAGGGGCAATCCTACTGGGGCATGGAGGAGAGTACGGAGGGAATGCTTCCCTTCACAAGGGGGTAGTTGCACTGGAGGGCACAGAATCATAATAAGGCGTCATCCATTTGAGATGCAAATGAGAAGAAATGTCTTCACCCAGAGATGAAGGAACCTTTGGAATTCCTTGCCCCAGCAATTTGTGGAAGTGGAATCATTGAATATATTCTAGATAGAAACAGGCCCTTCAGCCCAGAGTGTTGCACCAGACTAACTACACTAAAGATGCCTAATTAATTTAATCCCTTCTGCCCCTATGTGAACCGTATTCTCCATTCTCTTCACACTGATGTGCCCTTTTCAGAGCCCACGTGACCCTGCGGTGATTGCCTTCACCACCACGTCCAGCACATTCCACACACCCATTCTCTGCACAGCTCCTTTGCAGTCCTCCAGTATTAGACCATTTCAACCCGGGAAGAGATACCGGTTGTCTACCATTGGGCTGTAGCTGTCTACTCAAGGCTGAAATAAAGAGATATCAAGGGTTGCAGGAAACAAGGCTGCCACCAGATCTGATCAGACAGTGAATGGCAAGGCAGGGCCCAGAGATTTCCACTCCCGCTTCTGATGCTGTTATATGACAATGAGTTGCCCATTGCCACCACATTGTGCAATTAAAGCCCCTGCAACAATTTATTTTTGCAAGTGAGAAATTCTCTCATATTTATTTCTCCTTGCTCAGACTCTCCCTTCAGTGGAGGTTGTTTCTCCCTTGCTCAGCCTGGTTCATTCCTCTTTGATCATAAGAGCCTTTATTGGGTGTTATGATCGGGCCACAGCTAAGTGGTCAAAGACCACCATTCCATTTCAACACTAGCTAATGATTATAAGCTGGTAAACCTTTGCTCTTGAGGAGACGATTGCCTATTGTAATTGCCCACAAGTATTTATTGCTCTAAAATTAAAACATGGTATTCTCTCTGTGGTACTGTTTTTTAAAAAAAATTTATTGAATTTTCAAATAGGTTACAGAAAGAAAAAAAATTGTCAACCCTTCCCCCCTCCCCTTAACCACTCCCCCCAAACATATCCCTTAAGAAAAAAAAGAGAAGAAAAATGAAAGAAAGAATGTCTGGATATCGGAAGATCCCCACATGCTCCATGGAGTTCATAATAGCTTTAATATGTATATTTAATTCTTTCCCCAGATAACCAATAATTTTATCTTCGGAGCACCTATATATTTAATCCTATCTTTTGTAAATAAGGGCGCCAAATTTTCAGAAATATTTAATATTTATCTCTTAAATTATGTAATTTTTTTCAAGTGGAATACAGCTAAAGATTTCATTCTTCCAACGATCTATATTTAAGTATGAATCCGCTCTGTAGTACTGTTGTGCTTTGGAGGTAATGTTGCACTAAAGTTCAGCTTTGTGATAAATGCCACAGGAAAGTCAAGCTATTTCGAAGGTAATATATTGCTTTTTTTCTCCAAAAACCGCCATAAGCAAATTGACCCGTCACTTAATTTTGTACCAATCGAAGGTAAAGCTGCGGTGAGTGTACATAATTCGCAACTTTCAGTGTAACTGTGCGGTATTCTGTGACCTCTGTGATACTTATAAATAACAGCACTTCATAAATGTTACCGTGTTCTCGTATATTTTACATATGCTCCTCTTCCTGTTTTCTTTTGGAATCTCTTTGCCAACCGTGCCGCAATTTTACATGAAGTTTTTGAAAACAGAAAGCCTGTCCACGGTGGGCTGGAGATTAACCCTTGCGCCCTGCGTTCCGCTTGAGGTCAACATTACGGGAGCGAGTTCTGCACAATGGACAGCCGCCACTAAATACGAAAGTGCGTTCGATACAAGCAATCGAGGTCAATGTTGCTGCACCCCCGCCGCTTTCAGTTCAGGCTTCTATAATGTGTCGCACGCTCGCTACTGGGTGGGAAGGCTGCGAATTATTGTGCAGATCATTTGGGTTAACAATCCCGACATTAAAAGACGATGAGAAAAAAAAGGTTCTCCCCAAAGCCCGAACATAACACTTAGTCGTCTAAACTTATGCAGTCTGTTTATTGGATAGCTGTTCATTCCCTATTGCAAACGCGAGGACGTGAGGGGTGCTATCTTAGTGCGGTTTATGGACCTTCCTTTAATTCCCTTGACTATTCCTTCCAAAAGAGGGTCCCGCACTGTGCTCCGATTGTCCATTAGGATGGGTCAGACTTCGCTTAATTTGCCTTGCGTTTATTTCTGTTTTCATCCAAGAGTTCGAAATTGCCGCAATAACCCATTGTTGGGTTCAGTCCAAACAGGAGGCACCTAACAGGAGAAAACAATACGTCTGTATCACCAGCATCGACGCCCACCACACGAAAGCTTCAGTTCTACATAGAGTGAAGCTGCAGGGAGCGAGGCCGGCGCACGGGTGGAGTTGTTGCTGTCCCGGGACCCGGACTCACCACCCCCACCCCTCCCTCCCTCCCTCTCACGCTACAATGCCTCGCTGCCCAGTCGATTAAAGAGCAACGAGTCGCCAGCATCGCCCCCAGCCGTCTGAGCTTCGGACTTTACAGGGTAAGCCCGCAGTTCGCTACATGCAGACTGATGGTTTTTTAGGAGTAATGTTTCTGTTTAGTTCCTTACGCGCCTTTTCCCAGACTTTGCCGTGAAACCTACCTCGACGGACGGATAGAAATACGGGAAGTGGGCTGTAATGAGTGAGTGTTCCGGCTGTAAGGAATACTTGTGAGATTATTGATCTGGCATTAGTTCACGAATCGATGCACACATTTACCTCATACTCTGAAAACATACACACACACTTACAGACATACACTCTCTCTCTCTCTCTCAAACACATACACACACTCGTCCAAACAGACGCATACTCTCTCAGCGAGCTCTGCCCTCTCCCCAGCTCCCTCACGGACCGCCGGCTTTAGCCGAACCCAAACCCCCCATGTACGCGCGCACGCTTTCTCCCCTCACTAGCTCATCCACATCATCTTTCTCACACACACACAACCGCTCACGTTTGTGCGACCTCTGGCCGCCTCCAGTCACGCTTCATATTCGTACTGAAGTTCAGCTGTAAAACCAATTCTTTTGTTGTCTTCGGCGGTGCAACCGCTGAATTACTGACGCACTTTTAATGAGCCTTACTTTATATGATGGCATCGCGAAGATTTTGTAATTATGGCAAGGACGGAGGCATTGAGGCTGTTTCTCGTAGATGTAAGTGCTGAGTGAGTTAAAGGGGATTTATAATGAAGTAGGCAATCGTTTTCTGTACTTCGCTCCATTAACGAACGATTAAGCAGAGGTTAATTGTATCTTTCATGTTCATTGTTCATTGAATTAGTTATACCAATTGCACAAGACAGGATTTCCCAGTTTTAGCATTCTGAAATTGTTGAATACATGTTTGAAATAGGGCTTCCAAGTACAACACTTTCACTCGTGTTGGGGAATTTATGACTGTGTGGCTGAGCACAGCTCCAGTGCCGTTTTCAAGTTTGCTGGTGACACCACCGTGGTAGGCCGGATCAGAGGTGGCGACGAATCAGCATATAGGCGGCAGATTGAAAGTGTGGCTGAGCGGTGCCGCAGCAACAACCTCTTAGTCAATGCCAACAAGACCAGGAGATGATTTTTGACTTCAGAAGAGGTCCATAAGCCAGTCCTCGTCAAGCGATCAGAGGCGGAGAAGGTCGGCAACTTTAAACTTGCTCATCATTTCAGAGGACCTGTCCTGGTCCCATATAGATGTGTGGCGGAGAGTATATTGACTGGCTGTGGAGAGCACATTGGAAATCCTGCAGGAAGTAGCGGGATACAGTCCAGTCCAGCGCGGGTAAAGCCCCCCCCCCCCCACCACCACCACCACCACCACCACCACCACCACCACCACCACCACCACCACCAATGAGCACATCTACATGGAGCACTGTTGCAGGAAAGCAGAATCCATCATCGGGGACCCCCACCGCCCAGATCAGGCTCTCTTATCGTTGCTACCATCAGGACGAAGGTACAGGAGCCTCAGGACTCGCATCGCCAGTTAATACCCCTCAACCATCAGAGTCTTGAACCAAAGGGGATAACTACACTCAACTTCACTTGCTCCTTCACTGAAATGTTCCCACAACCTATGAATTCACGTTCAAGAACTCTCCAAATTTATTTATTTATTTGTTGTCAGATTGTTGTCTTTTGCAGACAGTCTGAAGCCCATTTGGTGTGGTCTTTCATTGATTCTATTATGGTTATTGTTCCATTATGGATTTATTGAAAATGCCTGCAAGAAAATGAATCTCAGGTTTGTATATGGTGACATATATGTACTTTCATAATAAATTTACTTTGAACTTTTCAACTTTGTATGCATTTAAAATGGAGTGTGGATATTAGCTATATGTCTGTTGCAATAACAAGATAGCTACTCCAACAACATTGAGGTTAACCATAAAACAAGGCTAACAGTCTAGTGCTGGAAAATGGGATCTGTATAGATAGGTACTAGGACATGCTGGGATGAAGAACTTTTTTCTGATACAATGATCAGAATCAGAATATAGGTTTATTATCACCCAGATATGATGAGAAATTTGTTAACTTAGCAGCAGCGGTTCAATGTTATACATAATCTAGCAGAGAGAAAAATGATAATAAATAAAATAAAACATAATAATAATAAACAAGTAAATCAATTACATATATTGAACAGATTTTTAAAATGTGCAAAACCAGAAATACTGTATTTTTTTTAAAAAATGAGAGTCCAAACCTTCAAAGGCCATTTAGGAATTGGATGGCAGAGGGGAAGAAGCTGTTCCTGAATCACTGAGTATGTGCCTTCAGACTTCTGTACCTCATACCCAATGGTAACAGTGAGAAAAGGGCATGCCCGGGTGCTGGCGGTCCTTAATAATGGCTGCCTTTCTCAGACACCACTCCCTGAAAATGACCTGGGTACTTTGTAGGCTAGTACCCAAGATGGAGCTGACCAGATTTACAACCTTCTGCAGCTTCTTTCGGTCCTGTGCAGCAGCCCCCCCCCCCCCATACCAGACAGTGATGCAGCCTGTCAGAATGCTCTCCACGATACAACTAAAGAAGTTTTTGAGTGTATTTGTTAACATGCCAAATCTTTTCAAACTCCTAATCAAGTATAGCCACTGTCTTGCCTTCTTTATAACTACATCGATATGTTGGGACCAGGTTAGAGCCTCAGAGATCTTGACACCCAGTAGCTTGAAACTGCTCACTCTCTCCACTTCTGGCCCTTCAATGAGGATTGGTATGTGTTCCTTCATCTTACCCTTCCTGAAGTCCACAATCAGCTCTTTCGTCTTACTGATGTTGAGTGCCAGGTTATTGCTGTGACACCATTCCACTAGTAGGCATATCTCACTCCTGTACACCCTCTCGTCACCACCTGAGATTCTACCAACAATAGCTGTATTGTCAGCAAATTTATAAATGGTATTTGAGCTATGCCTAGTCACACAGTCATGTGAATATAGAGAGTAGAGCAGTGAGGTAGAGTAGAGTAGAGCACTGAGGTGCGACAGTGTTGATCGTCAGCGAGGAGGATATGTTATCACCAATCCACACAGATTGTGGTCTTCTGGTTAGGAAGTCAAGGATCCAATTGCAGAGGGAGGAACAGAGGCCCAGGTTCTGCAACTTCTCAATCAGGATAGTTGGAATGATGGTGTTAAAAGCTGAGCTGTAGTCGATGAACAGCATGCTGGTGTAGGTTTTTGTGTTATCCAGGTGGTCTAAAGCTGTGTGGAGTGCTATTGAGATTGTGTCTGCCATTGACCTATTGTGGCGTTAGGCAAATTGCAATGGGTCCAGGTCCTTGCTGAGGCAGGAGTTCAGTCTAGTCGTGACCAACCTCGCAAAGCATTTCATCACTGTAGATGTGAGTGCTACCAGGCGATAGTCATTAAGGCAGCTCACATTATTATTCTTAGGCACTGGTATAATTGTTGCCTTTTTGAAGCAAGACTAGATTAATATTATTATATATTAATACTTACTTAAAATCACAGATATAAGAAGTTTGCAACTGTTACTTCACTGTCTAGAAATGAGGCAAAAGGGAAAATTGTTAGCACAATGCTGAGTTCTATTATAGGTGCTGTGGCAGTAGGGCACTCAGACATCATTAGGGAGAATAGTCATAATTCAATGAACGGAAATTCCTTTCCAAGGGTGTAATAACAAAATAGATGAAGGGAACATGTAAATAAGTATCTGGGTTTAAAAATGCACTCGGTAAAGTAACGACTGGCAGGTTTGAATCAGAATCAGAGTCATTTAGTATCACTGGCATGTATCGTGAAATTTGTTAACTTATCAGCAGCAGTTCCATGCAATACATAATATAGAAGAAAAATAAATAAATAGATAAATTACATTATATGTATATTGAATAGTTTAAAAATCGTGCGAAAACAGAAATAATATTAACAGGTGGTCCCCGTTTTTCAAACATTCGCTTTATGACAGCTGGCTGTTACGAAAGACCTACATTAGTACCTGTTTTTGCTAACCAAAGACGATTTTCGCTTTTACGAAAAAAAGGCACCGGCTTTATATGTGTGTTTACCCCAAGAAAGACTATCATGACCGTGAAGCCTTGTGCGAGCAGTTTTGTGTGCATGCGTGTACGTGCTGATTTTTTTTCTCCAAATCGATTTTGGCTTCCCGATTCTGATAAGTGAAACTACACCGTACATACAATATTTCTACTTTATATAGTCTGTGTATTTATCATATCATTCCTGCTTGTACTATATGTTTGTGTTATTTTAGGTTTTATGTGTTATTTGGTACTACTTGGTAGGTTTTTTTGGGGGTCTGGGAACACTCAAAAATTTTTCCCATATAAATTAATGGTAATTGCTTTACAACATCCCGCCTTACAAGGTTTCATAGGAACGCTCTACCTTCGGAGACCGGGGGAAACCTGTATTTAAAAAGTGAGGTAGTGTTCATGAGTTCAATGTCCATTTAGGAATCGGATGGCAGAGGGGAAAAAGCTGTTCCTGAATTGCTGAATGTGTGCCTTTAGGTTTCTGTACCTCCTATCTGAAGATGGAAGATTAAGATCCAGAAAAGCCCTTTCTCAGGCTGATAAGATGCTGTGAGAAGGATCCAACAGGGCTCGGTACTAGCTCTCAGCTTTTCATAATTTTTCCTGGTGCCTTGAATGAAAAGGCAGTACGCAGTGTATCAAAAAGCCAAAAGTCTGCTGCAGATGCTGGAAAATAAGTAAAATAGCAAAGTCTACAAATATTTGGCAAATCCGGCAGCATTCATGGCATTTTCTGTTTGCACATATGTTTGATCATGATACAGCTCTAGGCAATAAACAAGAAGCTGGAAGAACTCAGTGGGTCAGGCAGCAGCTGTGAAGTCCATGTTGACCTGAAACAGCAATTGTCTATTTCCATCCACAGATGCTGCCTGACCTGCAGAACACCTCCAGCTTTTTCTTTGTATTTCCAGATTGTAGAATTGCAGCCTCCTGTGTTTTCATGCAAACCTAGGAGCCAGGAGGAGGGAATGGGATGTAAGCATGTTCTGTGAATGGGCAGGGTGGTGACAGGTGGAAAATATTGTGGACGAATGTCACACTTCCTTAGAAGGAATAGGAACACAGAATTTTAAGATAATATTGATATGCGCAGGGGATTGGGCTTCTGGTTCACGCAGTAAAAAAATTGTTCAAGTAAGAAATCAGGAAGGGAAATGGTGGGTTGGGTTTTATTGTAAAGAGATTGGAGTCTGCGGATTTGATGAGACAAATGCCATTTATATCTCTGTAATCCCGTGTTAGAGAATTTAGTACAGATGAAACACAAAGTAGGCAAAGATCTCAAAGTAGTTACTGCCTTTATTTTGCGAATTCACGGGGAGCCATTCCGTACGTCTCCACCAACGCAAGGTTACAATTCAAATTTACACAGTAAATCTGATCACACTTGATCAGCGGGTCTCCAGACACTCTTTCCATATTTTATACCCCATTAGCATCCGTACGCAAATCTGCAGATGCTAGAAACTGCACACACGCAAAATGCTGAACAACCCAATAGGCCAGGCAGCATCTAGGAAAAGCGTACAGTTGACATTTTTGGCCAAAAACCTTTGGTAGGACTGAAAGCCCTGTTTGTATTTGTGTTTAGGCCTGCTGATTTATTAACAATGGAAGAGTTTCAAAGGCTATATTGATTCCCTGAATTGGGTTTTATTATGAGAAAATTTGGGTATCTGAAAGCCTAGATTTTAAAGGAGAAAGAATTAGGCGATTTAGGACAACATTTGGATAAAATCCAGACCTGGGCTTATTGGTGGAAGTAACTTTCATGCCACACAGTGCCAGCTAATGACAAAATCCAACGAGAGAAGGCAGCTATCACCTCCTGACATTCAATAGCATTGCTAGCACTGAATCTCCATTATCAATATCTTGGCAAATAAACACTTGTCAGGCTTCCAGCGGGGTACAGGTATCAATTATAACCAATGTTTTGATGACAAACTCTTCCCATTTTTATAAGGGATGATGCGGGAGCAAGAAAGAACTGGAATTCGATTGTAAACTCGGTGGGAGAGTGAAAACCTGATTGGATGAGGGCTAACCAATCAGGAGGGACAGGCTATGGGTGTATAAATACCACCGGACTAGACATTCCTGGGCATCATCTCTGACGAAGATGGCAGAGTTTGTCATTGAAACATCGGTTATAATCGATACTTATACCCGGCTGGAAGCCCAAGAAGAGATTATTCGTCATATACACCGGGAAAGCAGTAGATCCTTCTTCAATATCCTGACAGGTACCATTGACCAGACACTGAATTGAAATCACCACATACCCTAAGAGCAGGTCAGATGCTAGGTGAGTAATTTGCCTTGTAACCTTGTAACTCCTCAAAGCCTCTTTACTATCTACAACGTTCAAGGCCAGGGGTATCATGAAATGTTCTCCACTCGGCTGGAAGAAACTTGATATTGTACAGGACATAGCAGTGCAGCTGATATACACCCCACTCTTAACGATTCACTTCTCTTAGACTGACACACGGTGCAGAGGCTTGTGCCATCCATAGAATGTACTGCAGAGACCCACTGACAGCATCTTCCGAACCTACACCATCCAGAAGGACAAGTATAGCCAGAGCAAGGGAACGTCGCCACCTGGAAGTTGCTCTCCAAATCGCACACCATCTGACTTGGAAATATATCACCATTGCTGGGTCAAAATCCTCAGACTCCCTCCCAAACAGCACTGTGGGTCAAGGACTGCAGCAGCTCACCATCACCTTCTCAAGGGCCATTAGTGATGGGCAATAAAACGTTGGCTCAGCCTGTGAAGCCCACAGCCCAACTGAATTACAGCAGTTCAGTTAGGGTTACTTTCTTCAGGGCAGGGCTGAGGTGACAGAAGGCTATGCCTCAAATGATGGATCATGATGAAGGGGCATTGCAGAAATGACTATGGGTTGGAAGTCAGGAGGTCAAAAAAAGAGAAGGGAATTAGTGAAAAGCAAATAACATTTCACCAGCAGCTACGATGAAGGTGGAGGTGGTTTACATTGCATGTGACATATTAGTGATAGATGAGGGGTAAAGTTGAAATTCAGCTGCTCGGTTCTCATAGGATTCCAAGTATTATCTGGGAATTATTAGAATCAGTACCAAAAAGACAATGAGACCCATATAGTCCAAGTGGAACTGAGGCAAAGCAATTCCATAGTACCATGTCATTGGAAGGGAATATGGTGGCTACAACCACAGGGAAAATGTTTTGTAGTTTAATGCCTCGGTGTTGAGAGAAGTCCAGAAGGCAGAGAATCATTCAGAGGCTTTGAAGGAGCTGGACGTGGACTGAGCAAGAAACAGTGTATTGCCTGGAGTGCAAACACGAGGAAATCTGCAGATGCTGAAAATTCAAACAACAACACACACAACATGCTGGTGGAACACAGCAGGCCAGGCAGCATCTATAGGGAGAAGCACTGTTGACGTCGACATTTTGGGTGTGTTGTTGTTGTTTGAATTGCCTGGAGATGGGCGTGGAGTGAGCAAGGGACAGTGTATTGCCTGGAGATTAGATTTAAGGTGGATGTATCATGGTTGTGCTTTTCAGAAAAGGAGTCATTGCAGAGGGCCAATGAAGGGTGAAAGATTATTTGGTGTTGGGGTGGGGGGGAGATATGTAGAGTAACAATCATGTCAGTCATGATTTTATTGGAGGGTTGAGCAGGCTCAGTGAGCCAAGTGGCCTCTTCCTGCTCCTGATTCATATGTCCGTAAGCAATGTCTGAGCAACTGTGACTACTAATGTTGGCAGCTCGCATTCATGGCAGCCAAGGGGCCAATGGAGAGGAGTGGGGGGAAGGACATGGTTCTGTTGGAGAAGGGGTGAGAAGATGGTGGTATGCTATTGCAAGAATGAATACTTACCCATATTTCTACAGCTGTAAATTACAAGTTGTAAGTAACCTCTCATATCATGGGGTGCCACAGTGGTGCAGTGGCTAGCTCAACACTATTACAGCTCGGGGCGTTGAAGTTTGGAGCTCAATTCCAGCGTTTTCTGTAAGAAAATTTGTATGCTCTTCCCGTGTGCATGTGGGTTAGTGGGAAGAGGCAACGAGGCCCAGTTTCCTCCCACATTCCAAAGCCATACCAGTTAGTATGTCATTGTAAGTTGTTCTGTGATTAGGAAAGGTTTGCATCAGTAGGCTGCTGGGCGATGGAGCCTGATAGGCTGGAGGTATGCAGTATCTCAGAATGACTCAAATAATAATCATCCACTGATGCACTGTATTCTGTGCAGAAAACACGTATTGTCTGCATCTGAAAATGACATGGGTCAAGCCAATGGTTTGAATCTGTAAGTGTAAGTAAGAAATATCTCTGGAAACAACAATGGTGGCATCAGTCTAGTGAGTCAAATTCTACGCCACAGAAAAGATGTGAAAGCTGAATTTAAAGGCAACACGAGTGAATCTGCAGATGCTGGAAATAAATAAAAGCACAAAATGCTGGCAGAACTCAGCAGGCCAGACAGCATCTATGGGAGAAGGTAGTGACGACGTTTCGGGCCGAAACCTTTCATCAGGAGTGAAGTAACATGAGATGGTGGAGGGGGGACAATCACAGCACTGGACAGACTCCGAACCCTGACTCCAGTACCACCAACGCGGGTTCCTACGGCCATGGACACCCCCTCAAAGACTCCGGCCTTGAACTTCCAGTCGGACTTCCTCGTGCTGCCATCTCCCCCCTCCCCCCACCAGCATGCTGGATCCCAGTCTTGACCTCCGAGCTGGACCTCCACGTACTGCCGTCTCCCCTTCCCCCACCACCACACTGCCGTCTGATCCTTCCGAGCCTGAGGTTCAATCACCAGTTCCTGGGTCCTCGGGGGCTTTAGCTTCCTCTCACCCCCATTCCTTCCCCGCTGACTCCACCAGCCTCCCACCCCTCTCGGACCAGAGTTCTCAACCCTGCCGGGTCTTCACCATCCCCTTCAACCTTCCTGTCTCTGAGGCTGAGCACTCTGTCCTTAGTAAGGGCCTCACCTTTGTCCCCCTTCGCGCTCAGCTCAGTGAGTTCCGCGTGCGCCAGGACATGGAGCTCTTCTTCCGCCAGCTCCGTCTTCTTCGGGAGGGACTCTCCCACCCCCACCGATGACCAGTTCTCCCGTCTCCAACCCTCCTCCTCCTCATGGACTCCCCACCCAGGACTTCTACCCGCCCTGGATCTGTTCCTCTCTAATTGCTGTCGGGACATTAACCATCTCGACTTCACCACCCCTTGCTCCAATTCCAACCTTACCCCTTCTGAACGTTCTGCTCTCCATTCCCTCCGCAACAATCCCAACTTTACCATCAAACCCGCTGATAAGGGGGGGGTGCTGTTGTCGTCTGGCGCACCGACCTGTACATAGCGGAGGCACGATGACAACTCGCTGACACCTCCTCTTATCTAGCCCTGGACCATGACCCCACTAGGGAGCACCAGTCCATTGTCTCCCAAACCATTTCCGATCTCATCAGCTCGGGAGATCTCCCATCCACAGCCACCAAACTTATAGTTCTCACACCCCGCACTTCCCGTTTCTACCTCCTACCTAAGATTCACAAACCTGCCTGTCCAGGCAGACCCATTGTCTCTGCTTGCTCCTGCCCCACTGAACTCATTTCTGCCTATCTCCCCTTGTTCAATCCCTTCCCACCTATGTCCGTGATATTTCCCATGCTTTACATCTCTTCAAAGATTTTGAGTTTCTTGGCCCCCACCGCCTCATTTTCACCATGGACGTCCAGTCCCTATATACCTCTATTCCCCCACCAGAAAGGTCTCCAAGCTCTCCGTTTCTTCCTGGATTCCAGACCCAGCCAGTCACCCTCGACCACCACTCTTCTCCGCCTCGCAGAATTAGTCCTCACCCTTAACAATTTCTCCTTTGGCTCCTCCCACTTCCGCCAAACTAAAGGTGTAGCCATGGGCACCCGCATGGGTCCTAGCTACGCCTGCCTTTTTGTAGGCCATGTGGAGCAATCTATGTTCCAAGCCTACACTGGTAACTGTCCTCCTCTTTTCTTATGTTATATTGACGACTGCATCAGTGCTGCTTCCTGCACGCATGCTGAGCTCGTCGACTTCATTAACTTCACCTCCAACTTTTACCCCGCCCTCAAATTCACCTGGTCTATTTCCGACACCTCCCTCCCCTTTCTAGATCTTTCTGTTTCTATCTCTGGAGACAGCCTATCCACCGATGTCTGCTACAAACCTACAGACTCTCACAGCTACCTAGACTATTCCTCCTCCCACCCTGTCTCCTGCAAAAATGCTGTCCCTTTCTCTCAATTCCTCCGCCTCTTCCGCATCTGCTCTCAGGATGAGGCCTTTCATTCTCGGACAAAGGAGATGTCTTCCTTTTTTAAAGAAAGGGGCTTCCCTTCGTCCACGATCAACTGCCCTCCATCGCATCTCCCGTATTTCACGCACCTCTGCCCTCGCCCCATCCCCCCGCCAGCGCACCAGGGATGGAGACCCCTGGTCATCACTTATCACCCCACTAGCCTACAGATCCAACGTATAATCCTCCATAACTTCCACCACCTGCTATGGGATCCCACCACCAGACACATCTTCCCCTCCCCCCCACTCTCGGCTTTCCACAGGGATCGCTCCCTACGCGACTCCCTTGTCCATTTATTCCACCCCCCCATTCCTTCCCACCGACCTCCCTCCAGGCAATTATCCCTGCAAATGGAAGAAGTGCTACACCTGCCCCAACAATTCTTCCCTCACCACCATCCCAGGCCCCCGACAGTCCTTTCAGGTGAGGCACCACTTCACCTGCAAGTCAACTGGGGTGATATACTGTATCCGGTGCTCCCGATGTGGCCACTTATACATTGGGGAGACCTGCCGCAGACTGGGAGACCGTTTCGCCGAACACCAGCGCTCGGTCCTTCAGCAGGGGCGGGATCTCCCTGCGGCCACACACTTCAATTCCACAGACCACTCCCACTCTGATATGTCTGTCCATGGCCTCCTCTACCGTCAAGATGAGGCCACATGCAGGTCGATGGAGCAATACCTTATCTCCCGTCTAGGTAGCCTCCTACCTGCTGGCATGAACATTCAACTCACAGACCTCCGTTGATACCCCTGCCCCCCACCCTTACCCCCATCCCTATCCATAATTTTAGTCTGGTTCTCTTTCTCTTCCCCCCCCCTCACTATAATCTCCCCCCAGCCCTACCTTTCTTTCTCTTTTATTTCCCATAATTCTCCACCTTCCCCCTAGCTAGCCCATTTCCCTCCAGCCTATCACTTCCCAGCTCTCTACTTCATCCCTTCCCCCACTTCTTATCCCCCCTCGACCATCCCATGTTACTTCACTCCTGATGAAGGGTTTTGGCCCGAAACGTCGTCACTACCTCCTCCCATAGATGCTGTCTGGCCTGCTGAGTTCTGCCAGCATTTTGTGTTTTTATTGAAAGCTGAATTTGACTTCTTGCCAACAACTGGAAAATAAGTCACCAACAGTGACTGGATGTGCTGAGCGTGTATAAGTTAGTTGCAAAGACTCCACTGTTCCAGGCCAAGATAATCAGGGGGCCAACAACGCTGTTCAGGTGTTAGAAATGTGAGATGCCAGTCAAATGAGTGACGAAGAGGATGTCAACTATATCCTTTTGCAGATAGGAAAGAAAACACTGGATCTTTTCAATGTAAGTGAGCTAGAGAGTAAATGCTCTGAGGAGAACTTCAAAATATTACAAATACAACTGATGGTGAAATTAAATCACTGGACTGACAGATAGTGAGTTCCAAAGCCTTAGGCAGCAAACGCAAGAACCTGTCAGTTTCCTAGCAGGGCTGAGATACACAAGCAGGCAGGTGCAAGTTCAGGGAAGTGGATGAAAAGTTGGTCTGTCAACTCATTTTGGGCCTCAACATACACAGCTTTGCAATAGGCTTTGACAACACAGTCAGAGCACTGGAGGCCACAAGTTGACACCTGAGAACCCTGATAACTCACATGGACACACTTCAAATCAGTCTTACGAAAGGAAGCAAGTCAGAGAAAATATAAGATTTAAGGAAAACAATCACATAAGCTAACAGAAAAGTAAAGTGGTCTGTTTTCAGATCCAAGTGTAGATTATGTGACCAGCTCAGCTTTTGGGAGGAAATGTGCAGATCTAAAGTTAAAATATAGAGAGAAGATACCAAAGCAAGAATGAAAGAACCCATGAAAAACAGGACAAATGAGAGCATTCATGCTGTGGAAGATGACAGAGAGTTTTAGGCCAGGTTACAAACACCTGACTTAAGATAACTTTCTACATACAATCAGGCTCCATGATGTAATTAAAGTCAGCAATCCTTATAACCATATAACAATTACAGCACAGAAACAGGCCATCTTGACCCTTCTAGTCCATGCCGAACACTTACTCTCACCTAGTCCCACCGACCTACACTCAGCCCATAACCCTCCATTCCTTTCCTGTCCATATACCTATCCAATTTTTTAAAATGACAATATCGAACCTGCCTCTACCACTTCTACTGGAAGCTCATTCCACACAGCTACCACTCTCTGAGTAAAAAAGGTCCCCCTCGTGTTACCCCTAAACTTTTGCCCCTTAACTCTCAACTCATGTCCTCTTGTTTGAATCTCCCCTACTCTCAATGGAAAAAGCCTATCCACATCAACTCTATCTATCCCCCTCATAATTTTAAATACCTCTATCAAGTCCCCCCTCAACCTACAACGCGCCAAAGGATAAAGACCTAACTTTTTGTTCAACCTTTCTCTGTAACTTAGGAGCTGAAACCCAGGTAACATTCTCGTAAATCTCCTCTGTACTCTCTCTGTTTTGGTGACATCTTTCCTGTAATTCAGTGACCATTCCTATGAATGGCAGAGCTAGTTTCCCCTCTCTCTCCATATATACTAATTCTTCTTTCTCATAAGTTTTACGTGCTTTTGATGCTATTCATTATAATGCTGTGGAGGTGATTTTGCCCGTAAGATGGAAAATTCGACTTATGGGTTTCTGTAAAAAGAGATCCACACATCTGTGTGGATTGACCAGATGTGACAGTCTATAGAAAAATGACGTTCACACTCATATCCAGATTGGAAAAGAGTAAGAGTAAGAAGACTCCCCTCTGGAGAGAGGAGTATGCCACTTGGGTTTCCACTGAAGTTCTTCTGAAACTGAAAGAAGATAGGTATCTGAAGTAAAATGGCTTCAAACAAAACAACATCACGGTGACAGCATACGGGGAGCAATGTTTCACAACTGGAAAAGCTCCAAAACAGAGAGGAAAGAAGCTGAACATACGTTTCATGGAGGGGTCTGATACTGAGAAGTTGTGAGAAACTACAGCTGAACTAAGAAAGCCACGGGTTTGAGGGGACAAGGCAGAATAGGAAGGAACATGCTGATGATAAAGTGCTCTCCCATGTGAAGCAAACCAAACCTAATTCAAAGGTTTCCAGAATGCTACTGTGGAACAATTTAATGCTTTGAAGGGTTTTAACATCAAAGATGAGCTCCAGGTGAAACCAGTGAAGCAACTCCACAGGCAGAGAAGTGACTGAGCTGAAGTGAACGTTTGAAACGGAAATCCAAGAGCTGAAGCATAAATTACTAAGCTTACCGATGAGGAGAAACCATTGTAGTGAGAGGGAAGCCTAATGAATGGCTCGAATATGTTTGGACACAAAAGATCTGAATCAGGTGATGAAGTAGGATTTCTAGTCATGCCCATATCTGGAAGGTGATACAAAAGTGCCGGCACAAAACAAAGAGCCTTGATGGCAACATTTAATGTACTATTTGGAGCATGCAGGTTCCAGCATCCACCCTTTGGACTTAAATTAAGCTGGAATGTGCTTCAGCAGAGTGTAGCTGAGACTTAGAGAGGATGTAGGGTGAGAAATGGTATCCAATTCTATGAAGTAGATGGTAAGTCTACCACAGTCATTTCCATAAGGTATTGGACAGGCTTAATGCTTGAAAAAACATACAGAGAAGAAAGCTAATGGTAGTTCTTCAAAAAGCTTGCATATCAGATAGAATGAACAAAAAGTCACAGCAATCATTGAGACAGTGAAGCAGCAACTACAAGGCAATTTTGTTACCTGTAAAGAACTGAAAAGCCTTCTGCAGCCACTGCAGCTCACATATTTATTCATCAGAACACACAGCAAACCCGAGAAGACCAATGAAAGAAGATGCTGAATACACAGTTACAAACATAAGGAGTTGTCACACTACAACAAGATAAAATTGACATCTCACGGAAGACCACAATCTGTGTGGATTGGTGCTAACATCTCCTCCTCGCTGACGATCAACACAGGAGCACCCCAGGGGTGTGTGCTTAGCCCACTGCTCTACTCTCTATATACCCATGACTGTGTGGCTAGGCATAGCTCAAATACCATCTATAAATTTGCTGACGATACACCAATGTTGGTAGAATCTCAGGTGATAACGAGAGGGCGTACAGGAGTGAGACATGCCAACTCGTGGAGTGGTGTTGCAGCAACAACCTGGCCCTCAACATCAGTAAGACGAAAGAGCTGGTTGTGGACTTCAGGAAGGGTAAGATGAAGAAACACATACCTATCCTCATAGGGGGATCAGAAGTGGAGAGAGTGAGCAGCTTCAAGTTCCTGGGTGTCAATATCTCTGAGGATCTCACCTGGTCACAATATATTGATGTAGTTACAAAGAAAACAAGACAGCAACTATACTTCATTAGGAGGTTGAAGAGATTTGGCATGTCAACAAATATACTCAAAAACTTCTATAGATGTAATATGGAGAGCATTCTGACAGGCTGCATCACTGTCTGGTATGTTGGGGTGGGGGTAGCTACTGCACAGGACAGAAAGAAACAGCAGAGGGTTGTAAATTTAGTCAGCTCATCTTGGGTACTAGCTTACAAAGTACCCAGGGCACCTTTAGGGAGCAGTGTCTCAGAAAGGCAGCATGCCCTTTTCTCACTGTTACCATCAGGTAGGAGGTACAGAAGCCTGAAGGCACACACTCAGTGATTCAGGAACAGTTTCTTCCCCTCTGCCATCCAATTCCTAAATGGATATTGAACCCATGAACACTACCTCACTTTTTAAATATATATTATTTCTGTTTTTGCACGATTTTTTATCTATTCAATATATGCATACTGTAATTAATTTACTTATTTATTTTTTAATGTTATTTTATTTTTCTTCTTCTATATTATGTATTGCATTGAACTGCTGCTGCTAAGTTAACAAATTTCGCGACATATGCCAGTGATAATAAACCTGATTCTGATTCTGATTGGCAAAGGCCTGTAAAGCAGTTCTACTACAAGAGGACAGATTGACAGCATTTCCGTCTGAAGCAACTGACAAAGGCAGAAACAAGATGGACCAACTATCAGCTTGTTTATGAACCTCCCTCTATTCAGTTGAATTTGATCACCAATCTCTAAAGCAAATTGACAAGTAAAATACATGTACAGTGCGTGCAAGGATGCAGAGGTTACTTCTGAGGTTTGACATTTATGATTTTGCATTGAAAATATCAACCCTGGAAAAGAAAAGATTTCACAGTGAAAAAAACAAACCAGGAAAATGGAAGATGCAGGCAGATGTCCTGTCTTGTTTGTCACCACAGGAGAGACGTGAGATGACAGATCTTGGTGTAAAAGTATACTGCCTTGTAAACGTGACAGCAACAAAGGTGTAGAATTAGTGATGCTTCTTCAGGGCTAGAGTTCAAAAGGGTGAAACATACACAGCCAGAGGTCAACCACGCTGGATGGACACAGACACCCAGAAAGATCCAAAAATTACTCCAGGAGACACACAAAGGTGACATGATTATGAAGTAATACGAACTGAGAACTAGATCAGCTGTTTACAGGTTTGACGTGGTCTTATAATGGGATCCAGAATCCATGATGGAATGGTGGAGCAGACGTAATGGCCCGAATGGCCTAATTCTGTTCCTATGTCTTATGGTGCTATGGACATCAATAAAAACAGAGAATGTTGTCAGCATGCTGGGCATGCCAGAAGTATAAACGTACACAACATAAAACATAGAGGCTGCATTTACAATACCACCCAGTGAGCTAATTTATCCACATGTAGTCAAGAATGATGCTTCATAGTTATAGGCTACGTCCACACTACACCAGATAAATCCGCAACCAAAGCTTTTTCTCTTCGCTTTTACCCTCTGTCCACACGAAAACGGCATTTTCGTCCCCAAAACTGGAGCTTTTCAGGATGTGTATTTCCAGGATGTGTATTTTTGAAAACGCCACATGGGCAGATCAGTGTGGACAGCGTAACCGGAGAAATCTGAAAACGCCGTCAAGCGGCAGCGCACTATTTCATTGTTTTCTTGAACGCAACCTAACAATTTCAGAACAGAGAGCAGCCAGAAGAGTTAGAAATGTACTCCCCAAACACTTTGACCCATAACTTACTGAATAAATAAGAATACTCACTTTGCCCTGTTTTCTGTCCTTGCTCGTGTGAAGGTGGTTTACCTATTTATGCAAGTACTTCTCTGACAATAGATGTGTAACAGCCTAATGTAACATTGTATGGAAATACAAGATAACACTGATGCAGACATGTTTTATATATTTAACAAGGGGCTTTATTAATGCAACAGTTAGTCAGTTTTTCAATGTTCGTCGTCAGCCGGGTCAATCTGTCTGTGAACTCCCTGTTGGTTGCCACTGTACGCTCCAGTATTTGTTTTTTTTTCTTTTAAGTCCTACTGTGCGAGAGCCAACAGCTGCCCATCGTTTAAGCTTTTCTAGTCTGTAACTGAACAAGCACACACCATCTTTCACAGCAAGATTCGACACCAAACATGTCACTTGTTTTCGGTAGGTGTGTCCTGTGCATGCGCAGTAGGAGGAGATTCTCTGAAATCTCCGTTTCAATGTGGACAGAGATATTTTTAAAAATGCTTAGTGTGGACGCCTATCATTTTTACACAAAACCGGCATTTTCAAAATTATCCAGTCTAGTGTGGATGTAGCCATAGACTACCACTCCACATTTCCAATCAATAGAAGGATGAGTGACTTGAAAGCCTCACAAATACAAAGCAACTTTAATCACGTTTACTGAATAAGGAACTCCTGTGAAGCAGGTGTGTTGTCAACTGAGACCTGTACATTTCCAAAGAATTTAAAAGGTTAGAAACAGTGCAGGTTCACCACTTTGACCTCATTTCCATACTGTCCTAGAAGACACAGTATCATAAAGGCACATGTCCAAATTGTTAAGGTGATTTTTATCAAGTACACAGATAAAGAAGACCTGACTTTTGCCAGTTGTTACTCTAGGCAACACCTCTTAAAACTGATAAGAAAATGCCAGCTATACTGGCAAATAGTACAAGATTTCCTGGAAATTTTGTACTCTAAGATAACCACGAACAAATGCAGAACTGAAAGGAAGTCAGTGAAAAGAACCACATGAAATCATTACTGATTTGTTCAGAGGGTTGCCAATGTCAATTAAAAATACACAAACCCACCTATAGTTGTGGATGAATTGTGCATTTTGAATTCTGAAAATCGCTGTCTGTTGAAATGGGACAGCATCAATCTCACTAGAAGCAATAACCACAGTGGATATAAGAACATTGCCAGCAACACCAATCTGTATTGGCATCAACAACATTGGCAACATCAACAAGGCCAGCAAAATTGCTAACACCAGCCACCTCAATAATATCAGCATTGCCAACAAACCAATGTCATGAGCTACACCAATAACATTGGCACGCCAGCAAACTCCACAATATCAACAACCTCCACAACACCAGCAAACTCCACAATATCAACAACCTCCACAACATCAATAACCTCCAGAATATCAACACCCTCCACAACACCAGCAAACTCCACAATATCAACAACCTCCACAATATCAGCAAACTCCACAACACCAGCAACATCCACAATAGCAACAACCTCCACAACACCAGCAACATCCACAATATCAACAACCTTCACAACATCAACAACCTCCACAATATCAGCAACCTCCACAACACCAGCAACATCCACAATATCAACAACCTCCACAATATCAACAACCTCCACAACACCAGCAACCTCCACAACACCAGCAACTTCCAGAATATCAACAACCTCCACAACACCAGCAACCTCCACAACACCAGCAACTTCCACAACACCAGCAACTTCCAGAATATCAACAACCTCCACAACACCAGCAACTTCCAGAATATCAACAACCTCCACAACACCAGCAACTTCCAGAATATCAACAACCTCCACAATGTCAACAACCTCCACAACACCAGCAAACTCCACAATATCAACAACCTCCACAACACCAGCAAACTCCACAATATCAACAACCTCCACAACACCAACAACCTCCACAATATCAACAGCCTCCACAACACCACCAACCTTCACAACACCACCAACCTCCACAATATCAACAACCTCCACAATATCAACAACCTCCACAATATCAACAACCTCCACAACACCACCAACCTCCACAATATCAACAACCTCCACAACACCACCAACCTCCACAATATCAACAACCTCCATAACACCACCAACCTCCACAATATCAACAACCTCCAGAATATCAACAACCTCCACAATATCAACAACCTCCACAATATCAACAACATCCACAACACCACCAACCTCCACAATATCAACAACCTCCAGAATATCAACAACCTCCACAAAATCAACAACCTCCACAATATCAACAACATCCACAACACCACCAACCTCCACAATATCAACAACCTCCAGAATATCAACAACCTCCACAACACCACCAACCTTCACAATATCAACAACATCCACAACACCACCAACCTCCACAATATCAACAACATCCACAACACCAGCAACATCCACAATATCAACAACCTCCACAAGACCAGCAACATTAGTAACATGCAGGTCAATTGGGAAAATCAAGCTGTTAATGGATCTCAAGAGAGTTGAGTTTGTTGAATGCCAAAGAGATGGCTTTTTAGAACAGTTTGTCATTGAGCCTACTTGGGGATCAGCTATACTGGATTGGGTATTATGTAATGGACCAAAGGTGATTAGGGAACTTAAGGTAAAAGAAACCATAAGAACCAGTGATCACAACACAATAGAGTTCAGCTCAAAATTTGATAGGGTGAAAGTAAAGTCTGATGTAGCAGTGTTTCAGTGGAGTGAAGGAAATTACAGTGGTATGAGAGAGGAGTTGGCCAAAGTAAATTGGAAGGAGCTACTAGTGGGGATGTCAGCTGTGCAGCAATGGGATGCATTTCTGTGAAAAATTAGGAAGGTGCAGGACATGTGTATTCCAAAAATAAAGAAATACTCAAATGATAAAATAGTACAACCATGGCTGATAAGGGATGTCAAAGCTATTGTAAAAGCAAAGAAAGTGCATATAACAAAGCAAAAATCAGTGGGAAGACAGAGGATTGGGAAGTTTTTAAAAACCTACAGAGAGCAACTAAAAAAATCATTAGAAGGGAAAAGATGAAATATGAAAGCAAGCTAGCAAATAATATCAAAGTCGATAGTAAAAGTTTTTTTCAAGTATGTTAAAAATAAAAGAGAAATGAGAGTGGATATGGACCACTAGAAAATGAGGCAGGAGAAGTAATAAGAGGGGACAAGGAGATGGCTGAGTATTGCATCAGTCTTCACTGTGGAAGACACTAGCAGTAGTATCTGATATTGTAGCGTGTGAAGGAAGAGAAGTGGGTGCAGTTACTATTACAAGAGAGAAGGTGCTCAAAAAGCTGAAAGACCTAAAGGTAAATAAGTCACCCAGACCTAGGGTTCTGAAAGAGGTAGCATTAGAGATTGTGGTGGCATTAGAAATGATCTTTCAAAAATCATTGGACTCACAGACATACTGCCAGAGGACTGGAAAATTGCAAATGTCACTCCACTCTTTAAGAAGGGAGGAAGGCAGCAGAAAGGAAATTGTAGACCAACTAGCCTGACCTCGGTGGTTGGGAAAGTTAGAGTCAATTGTTAATGATAAGGTGATGGAGTACTTGGTGACACAGGACAAGATAGTACAAAGTCAGCATGGTTTCCTTCAGGGAAAATCCTGCCTGACAAACCTATTAGAATTCTTTGAGGAGATTAGATAAAGGAGATGCCATGGATGTTGTATATATGTGTCACAGTCCGGTCCGTGGATTCTGTACTCCAGTTATTCTGATTATCCCTTGTTCCACTTAAATGAGGCACCTGATTCTTGTTTCAGGCTTACACATAAATAGCTTTGGGGTCCAGTGATTCCTTGCTGGACCATCCTCATCAGCACCCTCATCAGAATCCCCATCAAATTAACCCGCCAGAGTGAGACTGGAGCCTTGTCGCATCAAGATAAGGAAAAGTATATCATTGTGTGGTTTTGTGTCCTCGTGTCTTCGCCTCCGCTGGGTAGGCCCAGCTGTTTGCTGCTACCTGGAGTCGGGAACTGTCTCTTTGTGTCCTCGCCTCCGCTGGGTAGGCCTGGCTGTTTGCTGCTACCTTGAGTCGGGAACTGTCTCTTTGTGTCCTCGCCTACACTGGGTAGGCCTGGCTGTTTGCTGCTACCTTGAGTCGGGAACTGTCTCTCTGTGTCCTCGCCTCCACTGGGTAGGCCCAGCTGTTTGCTGCTACCTTGAGTCGGGAACTGTCTCTTTGTGTCCTCGCCTACACTGGGTAGGCCCAGCTGTTTGCTGCTACCTGGAGTCGGGAACTGTCTCTTTGTGTCCTCGCCTCCGCTGGGTAGGCCCAGCTGTTTGCTGCTACCTTGAGTCGGGAACTGTCTCTTTGTGTCCTCGCCTACACTGGCTAGGCCCGGCTGTTTGCTGCTACATTGAGTCGGGAACTGTCTCTCTGTGTCCTTGCCTCCGCTGGGTAGGCCTGGCTGTTTGCTGCTACCTGGAGTCGGGAACTGTCTCTTTGTGTCCTCGCCTACATTGGGTAGGCCCGGCTGTTTGCTGCTACCTTGAGTCAGGAACTGTCTCTTTGTGTCCTCGCCTACACTGGGTAGGCCTGCTTGTTTGCTGCTACATTGAGTCGGGAACTGTCTTTTTGTGTCCTCGCCTACACTGGCTAGGCCTGGCTGTTTGCTGCTACCTTGAGTCAGGAACTGTCTCTTTGTGTCCTCGCCAACACTGGCTAGGCCCGGCTGTTTGCTGCTACCTTGAGTCAGGAACTGTCTCTTTGTGTCCTTGCCAACACTGGGTGGATCCGGATATTTGCCGCTACCTTGAGTCAGGAACTGTCTCTTTGTGTCCTCACCTACACTGGGTGGGTCCGGACATTTGCCACTACCTTGAGTGAAGAACTGTCTCTTTGTGTTCAGTGTTCTGTGTATAAGAATCCCGGCCCTATGTTCTATACCCAAGGAGGGGTCCTGGCTCAATGTTCCATGTCTAAGAAGAGTCCCAGCCCCATATTCTGTACCCAAGGCTGTACTGTTCTGTGTTCCAAGACCAAGTTCCAGGCTTCGTGTTCCAGCCCAGTCCAAGTCAAGGCTTTGTGTTCTAATCCCAGTCGAGTGCCAAGTCTGATCCAAGTCCTAGTCGAGTGCTAAGTCTGATCCTAGTCCCGAGTCCTAGCCAACATCTTAGTCTAGACCCAGGTTCCCAGTCGGAGTCAAGACCCAGGTTCTGTCCCAGTCTACGCACTGGTTCCGAAGTTCCAAGTTCCTAGCCCAGGCTCCCGAGTCCCAAGTCCACGTCCAGGCTCCCAAGTCCCAAGTCCACATCCCAGGCTCCTTGTTCCAAGTTCCATGTCCAGGTCACGTGTTCCTAGTCCAAGTCCTAGCCCAGGCACTGAGTCCCTGTCTTGTTCAGGGCCTGTGTCTGTGTCCAGCTACGCGTCTTCCTGCTTCTGCTTTGCTCTCTCCTGGATTTCCCTCTGATTAATCCTTGCTTCCTGACTTCCCTAGCATTCTTAATAAACATAGTCTGAGTCCTAGTACTTCATTGTCTGTGTCTTGCATTTGGATCTGCTCCCTATGCCCCCTTATGACAATATGTGTTTTCAGAAGGCCTTTGATAAGGTGCCACACATGAGGCTGCTTACCAAGTTAAGAGCCCATGGTATTACAGGGAATATGTTAACATGGTTAGAGCATTATCTGATTGGTAGGAGGCAGCGAGTGAGAATAAAAGGATCCTTTTCTGCTTGGCTGCCAGTGAATAGTGGTGTTCCACAAGGGTCGGTGTTGGGACCGCTTCTTTCTATGCTGTATATAAATGATTTAGATGATGGAATAGATGGCTTTGTTGCCAAGTTTTCAGAGGATGTGAAGAGTGGTGGAGGGGCAGGTAGTGTTGAGGAAACAGGTAGGATGCAGAAGGACTTGGACAGATTAGGAGAAAAGGAAGAGAGTGGCAAATGAAATACAATGTTGGAAAATGCATGGTCAAGCACTTTGGTAGTAGAAACAAATGTGCAGACTATTTTCTAAGCAGGGAGAAAATCCAAAAATCTGTGATGCAAACGGACTTGGGAGTCCTTGTACAGAACACCCTAAAGGTTAACTTGCAGATCGAGTCGGTGGTGAGGAAGGCAAATGCTATGTTAGCATTCATTTCGAGAGGTCTAGAATACAAGAGCGAGGATGTGATGCTGAAGCTTCATAAGGCACTGGTGAGGCCTCACCTTGAGTATTGTGAACAGTTTTGGACCCTCATATGAGAAAGGATGAGCTGGCATTGGAGTGGGTCCAGAGGAGGTTCACAAGGATGATTCCAGGAATGAAAGGGTTATCATACGTGGAACGTTTGATGGCTCTGGGTCTGTACTCACTGGAATTCAGAAGGATGAGGGGCGATCTCATTGAAAATGTTCAAATGTTGAAAGGCCTAGACAGAGTAGATGTGGAAAGGATGTCTCCTATGGAGGGAGAGTCTAGGACAAGAGGGTACAGCCTCAGCTAAGAGGGGCGCCATTTCAAAACAGAGATGTGGAGGAATTTCTTTAGCCAAAGGGTGGTGAATTTGTGGAATTTGTTGCCACCTGCAGCTGTGGAGGCCAGGTTGTTGGGTGTACTTAAGGCAGAGCTTAATAGGTTCTTGATGAGACATTGTATTTAAGGTTACAGGGAGAAGGCCAGGAACTGGGGTTGAGGAGCAGAAAAAAAGGATCAGCCATGATTGAATGGTGGGGCGGACTCAATGGGCCAAATGGCCTAATTCTGCTCCTATGTCTTATGGTCTAATATCAGCAACACCAACATCATCAGCAACAACAGGGCTGTCAGCAACATCAACAATATTAGCTGCTTCAGCAATATCTGGTAATGTCAGCAAAATCTGCAACACCAGCAAAGTTGAGTGTAGCTTCGACACACTACACCACAAATATGTTATTCTAATTTGACAGATGATTAACAATATCCATATCCACGACATCTTACCACAAATAAAAACATGAATGGGGGTTTCAGAAATTTGGCGTCCAATACTAGAGTTTAAGTCAACTTTTAAAATAGATAATCTACAATAAAGTTTAAGTGGTCAGACAATATACTTTTTAAAAGAAAGGTAATTCTGTGTTATTGCAAGGATAATTAGGGATCTATATTACAATGAGTACAATGTGTGCTTATTTTGCTGCAGCACCTACTAGTGAAACAACATTCTGTGCAGGAAACACGCAATGTGGTACATGGTCTGTACAATGGCAAGGAGGGAGATAGGGAAATTGGGAGACGAAGATGATCAGTTTGTGCTTATTGTTTTATCCCTCTGCTTAGTGCCATTGTGGAAGTCTGCTGTGACATCATCTAGTACCTTTCAGTTCACTCTATCACAGGGGATGGGCCATACAAACAGTGGAAAAATCTCCAGTCAATTTGTAGTTGTCTTGGCCACTCATGACCCCACAATGCTGGCTCTCCTGTTTTTACCACATACAGGCCCAATGTGGCTTGTTGGTTGTTTTTTTTACTTGAGCGAGGCACATAGATCGTGACCTATCAGCGGC
The DNA here is from genome assembly GCF_030144855.1 of Hypanus sabinus. Lineage (NCBI taxonomy): Eukaryota > Metazoa > Chordata > Chondrichthyes > Myliobatiformes > Dasyatidae > Hypanus > Hypanus sabinus. The sequence goes on along the minus strand of NC_082712.1, from coordinate 117,767,997 downwards.
TATAACTGGAGCGCCAATTGTGAGTTAAATAGCAGGGGAGATTCAGGCATAAAAGGGAGACACTGCCTAGTGGAGCAGTCATCGACAGAGTGGGAGGGCTTTGGCGATAATGGGTTGAGGCGAGGTAGGTTGCCTTTGAGAAATAGAAACAGCAAGTATGTCTGTCAGGCTGGTGTGCTGTACTGGGTGTCAGATCTGGGAAGTCTGGGAGACTCCCAGCCTCCCAGACAGCCACATCTGCACCAGGTGCATCAAGCTGCAGCTCCTTAGAGACCTGGTTAAGGAACTAGAGAGGGAGCTTAAGGACTTTCATCTGGTCAGGAAAAGTGAGGAGGTAATAGAGAGGAGCTATAGGCAAGTAGTCACACTGGGGCCTCATGAGACAGATAAGTGGGTAACAGTCAGGAGAGGGAAGGGCAAGAGTCAGATACCAGAGAGTACCCCTGTGGCTGTCCCCCTTAGCAATAAGTACTCCTGTTTGAGTACTGCTGCTAGGACGGTCTACCTGGGGGAAGCAGCCATGGCTGTGCCTCTGGCACAGAGTCTGGCCCTGTGGCTCAGAATGGTAGGGAAAGGAAGAGAATGGCAACAGTGATAGCGGACTCTATAGTCGGGGTCAGACAGGAGATTCTGTGAACCCAGGAAAGAAATACAGATGGTAATTTGCCTCCCAGGTGCCAGAATCCGGGATGTTTCTCATGGCATCCACGATATCCTAAAATGGGAAGGTAAACAGCCAGAAGTCATGGTACGTATTGGTACCAACGTATAGGTAGGAAAAGGGAGGAGGTCCTGAAAGCAGACTACAGGGAGTTAGGGAGGAAGTTGAGAAGCAGGACCTCAAAGGTGGTAATCTTGGGATTACTGCCTGTGCCATGTGACAGTGAGTATAGGAATAGAATGAGGTGGAGGATAAATGCGTGGCTGAGGGATTGGAGCAGGGGGCAGGGATTCAGGTTTATGGATCATTGGGACCTCTTTTGGGGCGGGTGTGACCTGTACAAAAAGGACAGGTTGTATGATTCCCAGGGGGACCAATATTCTGGCAGGGAGGTTTGCTAAGGCTACTGGGGAGAGTTTAAACTAGAAATGCTGGGGAGTGGGAACCAAACTGAAGAGACGGAGGAAGGGGCAGTTGGGTCACATATAGAGAGAGCTTGGAGACAGTGTGAGAGGGAGGATAGGCAGGTGATAGAGAAGAGATACACTCAGACCGATGGTTTGAGATGTGTTTGTTTTAATGCAAGAAGCATCATGAACAAAGCAGATGAACTTAGAGAGTAGGTCAGTACTTGGAGCTATGATGTTGAGACTTGGATGGCTCCGGGGCAGGAATGGCTACATAGAGGGCCAGGCTTTAGATGTTTCAGAAAGTACAGGGAAGGAGGCAAAAGAAGTGGGTGTGTGGCACTGCTGATCAGAGATAGTGTCACTGCTGCAGAAAAGGAGGAAGTCATGGAGGCATTGTCTACTGAGTCTCTGTGGGTGTAAGTCAGAAACAGGAAGGGGTCAATAACTCTACTGGGTGTTTTTTGTGGACCACCCAATAGTTAAGGGACTTTGAGGAGCAGATAGGGAGACAGATTCTGGAAAGGTGTAATAATAACAGGATTGTCATGGTGGGAGATTTTAATTTCCCAGCTGTTGATTGGCATCTCCCTAGAGCAAGGGGTTTAGATGGGGTAGACTTTGTTAGGAGTGTTCAAGAAGGTTTCTTGACACAGTATATAGATAAGCCTACAAGAGGAGAGGCTGTACTTGATCTGGTATTGGGAAATGAACCTAGTCAGGTGTCAGATCTCTCAGTGGGAGAGCATTTTGGAAATAGTGATCATAATTCTATCTCCTTTACAATAACATTGGAGAGAGATAGGAACAGACAAGTTAGAAAAGCATTTAATTGCAGTAAGGGGAAATATGAATCTATCAGGCAGGAACTTGTAAGTATAAATTGGGAACAGATGTTCTCAGAGAAATGTATGGCAGAAATGTGGATATGTTCGGGGATATTTGCATGATGTTCCGCATAGGTATGTTCCAAAGAGACAGGGAAAGGATGGTCAGGTACAGGAACCATAGTGTACAAAGGCCGTTGAAAATCTTGTCAAGAAGAAAAGAAAAGCTGAAAAGTGTGACAGTGGAAAAGTGTGTATGGAACAGGAGGAGATAGCTGAAGTACTTAATGAATACTTTGCTTCAGTATTCATTACGGAAAAGGATCTTGGCAATTGTAGGGATGGCTTACAACAGAAAAGCTTGAACATATAGACATTAAGAAAGAGGATGTGCTGGAGCTTTTGGAAAGCATCAAGTTGGATAAGTCTTTGGGACCGGACAAGATGTATCCCTGGCTACTGTGGGAGGTGAAGGAGGAGATTGCTGAGCTTTTGGCAATGCATCAATAGGGACAGGAGAGATTCTGGAGAATTGGAGGGTTGTGGATGTTATTCCTTTATTCAAGAAAGGGAGTAGGGATAGCCCAGGAAATTATAGACCAGTGAGTCTTACTTCAGTGGTTGGTAAGTTGATGAAAAAGATCATGAGAGACAGGATTTATGATTATTTGGAGAGGCATAATATGATTAGGAATAGTTAACATGGCTTTGTAAAAGACAGGTTGTGCCTTACGAGCCTGATTGAATTTTTTGAGGATGTGACTAAACACATTGATGAAGGTAGATGTAGTTATATGGATTTTAGCAAGGCACTTGATAAGGTACCCCATGCAAGGCTTGTTGAGAAAGTAAGGAAACATGGGATCCAAGGGGACATTGCTTTGTGGGTCCAGAACTGGCTTGCCCACAGAAGGCAAAGAGTGGTTGTAGACGGGTCATATTCTGCATGGAGGTCAGTGACTAGTGGTGTGCCTCAGGGATCTGTTCTGAGACCCATTCTCTTTGTGATTTTTATAAATGACCTGGATGAGGAAGTGGAGGAATGGGTTAGTGAATTAAAGTAATGGTTAGTAAACAAAGGTTGAGGGTGTTGTGGATAGTGTGGAGGACTGTCCGTGGTTACAGCAGGACATTGATAGGATGCAAAACTGGGCTGAGAAGTGGCAGATGGAGTTCAACCCAGATAAGAGTGAGGTGGTTCATTTTGGTAGGTCAAATATGATGGCAGAATATAGCATTAATGGTAAGACTCTCATCAGTGTGGAGGATCAGAGGGATCTTGGAATCCGAGACCATAGGACACTCAAAGCTGCTGAGCAGGTTGATTCTGTGGTTGAGAAAGCATACAGTGCATTGGCCTTCATCAATCATGGGAATGAGTTTAGGAGACGAGAGGTAATGTTGCAGCTATATGGGACCCTGGTCAGACCCCACTTGGAGTACTGTGCTCAGTTCTGGTCGCCTCACTACAAGAAGGATGTGGAAACTATAGAAAGGGTGCAGAGGAGATTTACAGGGATGTTTCCTGGATTGGGGAGCGTGCCTTATGAGAATAGGTTTAGTGAACTCGGCCTTTTCTCCTTGGAATGATGGAGGATGAGAGGTGACCTGATAGAGGTGTACAAAAAGATGAGAGGCGTTGATCGTGAGGATAGTCAGAGGCTTTTTCCCAGGGCTGAAATGACTAACATGAGAGGGCACAGTTTTAAGGTGCTTAGAAATAGGTACAGAGGAGATGTCAGAGGTAAGTTTTTTACTCAGTGGTGAATGCTTGGTACAGGCTGCCGGAGATGGTGGGGTGGAGGTGGATATGATAGTGTCTTTTTAGAGACTCCTGGATAGGTACAGGGAGCTTAGTAAAATGGAGGGCTATGGGTAACTCTAGGTAATATCTAAAGTAAGTAAATGTTTGGCACAGCAATTGGGCTGAAGGGCCTGTATTGTGCTGTAGGTTTTCTATGCTTCGATGTTTCTATGTATACCTATGGGGTGGTGATGTGATGTTATATGCCTTTCAGGTAATGAATTATTTAAGCAACAAAGAATGCTTAATCAAACAATACATTTACAATATTACTTAAATATTACTGAAAGCAGTATTATATACACAATAATTTTCCCGAAAGAGTATTCGTTAGTTTGAATATAGCCTTCATTGTCTGGAATATGCATGAGCAATCTCTGGTGAGTTTTGGAACTTCCTTGTGTCATAACCCAGTTCTGGTAGGGTGGCTCCTTATGTAGCAATTGACAGAAGAAGGCAGTACCTTGTGCTCCTTGTTTCCCTGTGACTGTTCGACAACAGTCGTATCCTGCACCCCAGTACTTTAATTTGTGTTTCAAGAGAGTGAAATGTGCTCTGTGTGATGATTAATGTAACAGGTGAGAATGCGATACCAGGGAAATGTCAAGTGCACAAACAGGGATTGCAGCTAGAAAAGCCCTGTTCAATTTCACTAATGCTGTAATTTCATGCTAAAATGCTCACCAACACAATTTATTCTGAGTGAAATTGATAGCAGCAAGAACCACAGCACTCCACAATGTAATTTCTAGACGTAATGTGGTGAGTTACGGGCACTGTGTGAGAATATGACGTTCTGGTGGTAGGTAACTGCAACCTAGGCTCAAAGTAGAGCAGGAATGATTATTTAATATTCTTCAACATAAACAGTCCAGAGAAGATAGGGAAGGAAAAAATGGAAGCTTGATGGTAGCATTGATTAAAGTGTTACCATGCTAGGGACGAAGAACAGGACCTTTCATTAGGTTATTGAGTTGAAGCTTTGATTCTCTCTCCATAGATGCAGCCTGATCTTTTGAAGATAACAATCATTTACTGTTTACTCAGGATCGGCTGATTTCAGCCATGCTATTGAGCTATTTTGTAAGTCACAGAGTAGCAAGAGGAGGATAGAGAAGTGAATTAGCAGGGTAAATCTAGAGAAGTGTAAGTAGTGCCAAGTGAATAGGGGACTTCAATACTCTAATATGGAATATGTTGGACCTTTGGGTGGGACTACAACTAAAGGTTGTGGGTTAAGAGTGAAAGGGGAACATGAGGGGAAACTTCATCTCTCAGAGGGTTGTGAGAATGTGGAACGAACTCCCAGCGCAAATGGTGCATGCAGTTCGATTTCAATGTTGAAGAGATAGGTACATGAATCGGAGGGGTATGGAGGGCTATGGTCCCGGTCAGGTCGATGAGAGTAGGCAGCTTAAATGGTTCAGCACGGACTAGTTCACCCAAAGGACCTGTTTCTGTGTTTGACTCTACTCTATGACTTTATGAAATACTTAGAATGCCTCAGTGGCTTATTATTGCCGTAGGGGAAATAATTGTGAGTGCTAATAACTAATAAATAGGGTGTGGATTGTGCTAATGTGACAGGGAACTGCAAAAGTAGAGAGATAGAATGCAGCAGTGACAACACTCAAGTTTCAGGAACATCATTAATTACAGTATATTTAAGTATTAGCCCATTATTGTGATAGCAATTGGATTTACTGTTAGACATGTGGATAATCATTTTATTCTGTAATCAGGACTAGTCCGTCACTTAATTAAGTCTTCCTGTAGCTACTATTCTGTTAACAAACTGCAGCTTTCCTGGTAATCGCATCAAGTGAGAATGTGAAAGCCGTCCCAAATTTGTGCTCTGGTAGGTGAGGTTTCACTGGTCTCCTGGTGAGCTCCACTTTTAATAAATCGCCCTTTATTTCGAACAACAACTCCATGTGGCCTATAAATTTGCTCCTACAATTACTGTCAAGTGTACCAAAGTATAGTGATAAACTTTTGCTTTGTATGCCATTTCTTACAGATCATTTCATCACGTAAATTCATTAAGGTAGTACAAGAGAAATTCATTGAGGTAGCACAGGGTAAATTCATTGAGGTAGCACAAAGCAGATTTATTGAGGTCGTACAAGGGAATTTCATTGAGGTCGTTCAAGGGAAATTAATTGAGGTAACACAAGGGAAATTCATTGAGGTAGCACAAAGCAGATTTATTGAGGTCGTACAAGGGAAATTCATTGAGGTCATTCAAGTAAATTTATTGAGGTAGCACAAGGATAAATTCATTGAGGTATCATAGGGTTAATTCATTGAGGTAGCAAGGGTAAATTCATTGATGTAGCACAGGGTTAATTCATTGAGGTAGCACGGGGTAAATTCATTGAGGTAGCACAGGGTAAGTTCATTGAGGTAGCACAGGGTTAATTCATTGAGGTAGCATAGGGTTAATTCATTGAGGTAGCACAGGGTTAATTCATTGAGGTAGCACAGGGTAAAGTCATTGAACAAGGGAACTGCAGTGACAGGATGCAAAAGAAGTGTTGCAGTTACAGAGAAAGTACGGTGCAACAAGGAGCCAGGCCATGATGAGGTAGTTTGTGATGTCAAGAGTCCCACTAAGTAATGCACACTGTGTTGAAAGGGCAAACGAGGGAGGGGTCTCTGAAATATGTTGAGGAGATAACCCCTGATCAGTATGCTTTTCAGCTCAGCACAGAGGTGGCATTGGAGAATTGGGTCCTGGAGAATGACATGAATCACCCTCATACCAGCTGAAGAGTGACTGTATCATGACCAGGTTTTGAATAGCAAAGGAGAAATCTACAGAGTGCAGCTATTTCTTGATTTATAAAAGGAACAAGTTCTTGGAAAACTTAAAGCATAATTTTGTAAGTTTGGGCATTTTGATATGGTGCATTCCTAAGGGCTTAGAAGCTGGGAGGAAAGGTAAGAATGAGACAAGCAAAGAGGGAAATGAATATAGGATGTCAGTTCATGTAACAGAAAACCTAAAGCCTTCTGTGGACATATTTCCTGAGAAAGTGGCAATTTTGGCACCATGGGCAATCCCCTTAACCCTAAAACCTTGCTTATTTCTCTGTCCTGAATCATTAACTCCCCTGCCTCCCTCATGATGCATCCACCATCTGTCTACTCTGAGGGCAACTTACTTCCAATAGCCAGTCAACCAATCAAACAGCGCTTGTCTGTGACTTTCTGCGGGAGGAAACAAGAATACTCAGGGAAACCCACACAGAGGTCTGGATTGAATGATGGTCACTGGAAATATGAGGCAGTAGCTCTTCCAGCATTGGCATTTACCAAGAGAGGGGATACTACTATACTACCTCAGTAACAGTGGAGTTTACTGAAATAATGGATGAGGTAAAAATTGATGGCAAGATATTGGAAGTCAGCCATATTTATTGACAGGTTACTTAGGAGCCATGCAAGGTTGCTTTAGGTGGTGGTCAGTCAAGCTTGCAAAAAAAAGCTTAATCTTCCAGTCGACCCAAGACAACGAAGAGATGTGGGACTGGGACATATGATACCTTTATTCAAAAGAGGTGGAAAATCGAACCAGCAAGTACAGACCTGATTTTTAGGGGGGTATATAAGTCTATAGGGAAATAAGACCAGGGACTGAAAGTGATTAAGTATAATACACCGACCAAAACCTGTTTTGTCAGCAAACTTGGCCTGAACCTTGCTTGGCATTGCCATACAGATTTACAATGAAATTCTATCTCTGTCTTGGAATTTTCAATTGACCTAGTCTCAATAGCACTTGGCAGCAGAGAGACTTACTTTTGTGTGAAGTATTTTCCAACACCGTTACCTAGTTCCACCTTTTAGTTTATGACTTTTTCTAAATCCTTCTCTATATCTACCTGATCAATCACCCTATTTTCTACCCCATGTTTACACCCATCTTTATTTATCTTAAATGAGCTAGAAAGTTTCCTGTTGAGGGGCAACAGGTCATTTCAGTCATAATTGCAAACACCAGAGGGCATATGTACAAAATTAAGGGAGGGAAGTTTAGGGGAGACATCAGGGGTAAGTTTTTTACACAGAGGGTTGTGAGTGCCTGGAATGACTTGCCAGGGATGGTGGTGGAGGCTAAAACATTAGGAGTATTTAAGAGCCTCTTGGACAGGCACATACATGGGTGAAAGAAAAATGGAGGGTTATGGGGTAGTGTGGGTTTAGTACTTTTTTTAAGGATTATATGGGTCAGCACAACATGGAGGGCTGAAGGGCCTGTACTGTGCTGTAGTGTTCTATGGTCACCTGAAAGACAAATAGCCAACCAAGACCTGCCAGTGACTGCAGCAAGCTGACAGACAGATGTGTTTGAAGCCATAAACTGCTGAGACATCAGTAGCATGGGACAAGAGAAGAAGGAAGTAACTGAGATGGAGTCCGGGGCGGGTCATCAATGGGTATGGGAATAGCGTGGTTATTTTCTTCCATACCAACTGCACATCCGGGGAAAACTAGCACTCTAGGATTCAGCCAGATTTGAGGCTAAAGTGTTAGCAGCTCAGAATCTCTGCTTCTCCAGCAAACTTCCTATCCAATCTGCAATGTTTTCAGCTTTGCTTTAATCACATTTCCTTCAGGCAGAAGTTGTTATTTTTCTTCCCCGTTGGCAAATTGATCCAATTGACAGGAACAATCAACAGATAGAAATCTGAGCTGGGCCACTGACAGGGCTTTTGTTTATTTTAGTTGGTTATATATATATACACACATACAAACATGTGTATATATATATATATACATACACACACATGCATACATACTCTCATTCTATCGCCAACAGTGGTCGACCTCTGATACACAACGGCTTGAATCAGAGTAACTGAGCTGTGAATTGATAAAGTTCTCTAAGAGCAGGGGAAGTGCAACAAAATTGTAAATTCATGCCCAGGAGCATTTGTAGTTGGATGGTTACTCTGCTTCCCTTGGCAATTAGTAATTTATCAATAGTGCATTCACACTTGGGGAGAGCTGATGGCAATGTAGGATTACCAGCATCGAACAGCGGTTCATGGTTAGCACTAAATTATTGGAGCAAAGAGCCCGTTTTTGTATGATTCTACAAGATTAATAAGAGAGCATGCTCCAAAGGTACAGCCTATATTTCGTACCATTGCTGTTCCTCATGATAAGGCTGGAATGGAAAGGGATCATTTTCACCTCCTCTACCAAGATCAAGCAGATCTGATTACAAGCAGCGAGTGTAGAGAGGATGAGCTGCCAAAGCAGCATTGTCTTATTTTTTCAATTGTCCAACTGCTTGAGTTAAAAGGCTAAAACTTCATTGACTCTTGTCAGACTATCAGGACTTCACCATCAATGGCGCTGTCACCACACGGGTGTGTTTCTAGTGTCAGGCACTGGAAAGAAGTTGAGAGTACAAATCAGGGCTGATGTTTCCTGACCCACAACTCAGCTGAATGAACTAAATTGAATTGACTTTATTACTTACATCCCTCACATACATGAGTAGAAAAATCTTTACATTACGTTCCCTTCTAAATGTGCAACGTGCAACTTATAGTAATTTGTAATAAATGGTATGTTCAACAGGACAGTCAATATAACATAGAAATACAATTGTTTTAGCGTGAATTAATTGGTCTGATGGCCTTATGGAAGAAACTGTCCTGGACCTTGCTGTGGTACTGTTTCCCAAATGGTAGCAGCTGGTAAAGCTTGTGGTTGGGGTGACTCAGGTCCCCAATGATCATTCAGGCCCTTTTTACACACCTGTCTTTGTAAATGTCCTGAATAGTGGGAAGTTCACATCCATAGATGTGCTCAGCTGGCAGCACCACTCTCTGCAGAGTCCTGCAATTGAGGGAAGTACAGTTCCCATACCAGGCAGTGATGCAGCCAGTCAGGATGCTCTCAATTGTGCTCCTGTAGAAAGTTCTTAGGATTTGGTAACCCATACCAAACTTGTGCTCTTTTCACCACACAGCTGATATGTACAGACCAGGTGAGATCCTCGGTGTTGTGTATACCGAGGAACTTAAAGCTGTTCACCCTCTCAACCCCAGATCCAATGATGTTAAAAGGGGTTAGCCTGTCTCCATTCCTCCTGTAGTCAACCAGTTGCTTTGTATTTGTGACATTGAGGGAGAGGTTGTTTCCTTGACACAACTGTGTCAGGGTGATGACTTCTTCTCTGTAGGCTGCCTCATTATTATTTGAGATAGAGCACCCTACTGTCAGTCTGAACTGAGGTAAGCTCCATCACGCGAGGCAGCAAATCATACCATGACATGACTCACCAACCCACTAAATAAACACACTGAGGCTTTGGGGCAGTCCCAGTAGCATAGATCCGAATTCTTATACTTTAAATGTCTTATTCAACCCTGTGTTCTTGTGAAGAAAGGGATTTGATGATGAGCTATGCAAACCGGCCCTCATAGTTGATCATTCTAGATTAGGAAATGATAAGAGGTCATGAGAAAGCAGGATGGTGAGCATGCTTCTTTCAGTATGACTCACCCTCTGTTCAAAGCCTTAGCCATACCCACAGCTTGCCTGATTCTCATGCTTAATTATGATTTAGGGGAAATAAGCATGCCAGGTGATTTCCTAACTTTTGCTGTCAGTTTTGAAATTTTGGATTTCTTATAGATGCTCAGAACACTGGCTATCTTCTGTGTGCTGAGGCCTGAGAGCCTTACCTCTGCGCTGGTCATTTATATATTAAGGTATGTAGGAATTTTTCTCACAGTGGGTGGTGCATCTCTGGAATTCCATACGCTGGAATGTCGTAGAAGCTGCATCACTGGAGATTTTAAGGAGAAGGCAGATACATTTTTGAAAGATAAAGGAATTGGGAGCAATGGAAAAATGGCACAGAGGCAGAGATGAGGCCTAGTTGGACAGGCTTGAAAGGGCCAGATGTCTTTTCTCCTGCTTGTGTTTTCTTGTGCATTTGTGTAACACTTTATTTCTTGAGTGTCTCCCCTTCTCTCTTCTCCAGTGAAAAGAAACTGTAAAATCCCTTCCCTGGCCCCTTGATGGGAAAATGTATGAGTGAATGTCAGATAAGGTCAGATTGAATTGTAGGTGATGTGAGTATGACCTTCAGGGAAGAGGTGGAAGGGGAACTATATTAAAATAATTAAACAATACTGTATTCTAGAAGTGACATCAGCATATATTTCTATGTTGCCAGAGGCAAACCAGACCCACCTTCTTCCTCCACATTCCCCAAATTAACTCATAGAAAACCATTTGCTCAGAAATCACTTTAAGTTTTGGTATTGTCCCTTCAATCTCTCCTAATAAAAATAACATTGGACTATGTGGGAGTTGTACTCCAGCAATTTGTTCCAATAAAAGTCTTAAATTTATCCAAAATGAATTTTAAAACAAGACCAAGTAGAATGTAAGAAAGTACTAATTTCTTAATTACGTCAAAAACATTGGTCAGACGTATTTGAATTTAATCTATTTATTTTCTGTGGTGTTATATATAATTGATGTAAAAAATTATATTGTATTAATCTAAGTCAAACATTTATTGTATTTATCATACTATCAGAACATAATCTTGACCAACTTTTTCCATCAATTTTAACATTCAAATCAGATTCCCATTTTTGTCTTGATTTATGAATTCCAGATTCAATTGTCTGTTTTTGAATCAAATTGTACGTACAAGATGTAAATTTTTTAATTTTTCCGTTTTGAATTAATATTTCTATTTCACTTGGTTTTGACATCAACATTGTTTGACCCAGCTTTTCTCGTAAATAAGCCTTTAATTGAAAATAACAGAAAAGAGTGTTGTTTGATATTTTATATTTATTTTTTAATTGATCAAACGACATCAATATACCTCCTTCAAAACAATCACCTATATATTTAATCCCCTTTTGGAACCAATTATGTAAAAGTTTATTATCCATTGTAAAAGGAATAAGTCTATTTTGAATTAAAGTTCTTTTTGCTAATAAAGATTTCTTTATCTCATCGTCCATATTTACCTTATTCCATAAATCAATCAAATGTCTTAATATAGGAGATTCTTTTTTTTCCCGTATCCATTTGGATTCCCATTTATATTTAAAATCTTCTGGTATGTTTTCTCCTATCTTATCTAATTCTATTCTAATCCATGCCGAAACTTAAATTGAATAAGTATCAGAAAAAATTTATAAAAATTGCATTGGCAGTAGCTAAAAAAGTTATCGCAGTTACTTGGAAACCTGATTTATATTTAACTATGGATCGTTGGAATAATGAAATATATAGTTGTATTCCACTTGAAAAAATTACATATAATCTAAGAAATGAATATGATATATTTTTGAAAATTTGGCTCCCATACCTACAAAAGATGGGATTAAATATATAGGTCCTTTGAAGATAAAATTATAAAATAATTGGGGAAAGTAAAAATAAATATTAAAATTATTTTGAACTCATGGAGCATGTGGGGATCCTCCGATATCCAGGCATTCTTTCTTTCTTTCTTTCTTTCTTTCTTTTTTTTCTTTCTTTAGATAAGGGTTAAGGGGAGGGGGGAGAATCAATATTATTTTTCATTTTTTTCTCATTACATTTATTCTTTGTAATTTTCTAAAAATTTAATTGATAAATAAATAAATAAATAGATAGATAGATAGATAGATAGATAGATAAGAAATGACAATCACATCCCTATAATAAGAATCAAAGAACTATAGATATGGAAATCTAAAATAAAAGCATAAAGCTCCAGAAACACTCAGCAGGTCAGGCCGTATCTGTGGGAAAGAAACACAGTTAATTCTTCAGGACTAAAACCCTTCAGTTTCTCTTTGCAAAGATGCAGGCTTGTCTGCTTGAGCGTTGATGCACCATTAATAACTCACTCTGAGACGTAAAAGCGAGGTATCGGCTTTTATTGACTGGAAGAAGGAACAAGCAGTGAGTGACCACTATACTACATCCTGGAGACAGAGAGGCCGGGCTCAGACCTCCATCACCTTTATACAGGGGTCTGCGGGAGGAGCCACAGGAGCAGTCAGCAAGGGGCATGTCCAGACAGGTATATGTAGTTCACCACAAGCGTCCATGGTATTTTCTATTTTTATTTCATATCAAGCTTCTTCTGCTTGAAGTTGGTAAAGATTGGTGAGAAAGACGTTCTCTTCAGGAGCCCAGTCTGATGAGTACTTTTAGGAAATCAGCCACAGGCAGGTGACTACAGAGGTATCGATTTGATGGACATGCTGGCAGGAAGTGGAAGGGGCGGCGGTGGTCCAGCTTTGGCCAGCTGGGTTTTTAAGGTGAAAGTACACTGTAATATCCATTCCCAGCACTTATCCAACACCAATGAATCCTGAATCCCAAGCTGGGATGTGGGTGACATTGATATTACTGAATCCACATTGTGAGCTTGAAGTTGGAACATTGAAAGCTAATTCTTCTCCAGTAACCTAGTTGCAGATGGATCTGGGAACAAGGGCTGATGTATGTCAAGGTGTCAACCACACTGTTTGTCTTGTGGTGAAAATGGAAGATGAGGCCGGCTGACACCTGGGAACAGAGGACGTGCTGACTGTCATTAAAGTTACTGGAAGATGCTCAGGAATGAGATTTTTTTGCCCACTCAGTCCGAGAAGCCATCCCAACATTCTCAGACAATTTCGCCACAGAGTGGAGAGAATGTTGGAGGAAAAATAAAGTAAAGAACATGTGTACAGTATAGGAACAATGGGACCAATTCAGCCGTGCTTTCCAAGAGCTGGTACAAGGACAACATGCTGCATGGGTTCCTGGGTACTGAGAGGCTGTTTGGTCCCTGGGTTCAGTGTTTATGTGCGTGCAGATAAACAACAATGAGCTAACAAAGCCTCAGAATAAATCAGTGGTTCACTCTCGTCACCAAACTGGTAAACAGCCCTGAGTGAGTGGTCAGAGAGAGCTAAATTCAGAAACAAGTTAGTAAGAAGGAGCAGAGAAAAGAGCCTTTGTAAAATCAGCACCGTTAATTGTGAAATCACAAGGACCCCATCAATGGCCTAGCTTTGTTTATTCTTTCATGCGGACGATGAGCAAGGAACAAATAAATTGGAAAGGAAATGCAAGTGCTGGAAATCTGATGTAAGAGCAGACAATGGTGGATGCAGAGAGCCTGATGAGTATTAGCCAATATATTCCTTGTGCAGTCTGATGCTTTGTTTTTAATGAGGGAGTTACCATTTCATCCAGAACCATTGCATTTCATTGTCTTGCTTTTCGGTGTGCTTGGTTGGTCCGATCTCCCGTGAACCTGTTAGTTTGCTCTCCTGGACCTTTTCATCTGGATCAGCTTGGTTGAAAATCTTTGTGAATCCCAGCTATTCTGCTGCAGGAAAATAGGAACAAGAGTAGGCCACCTGTCTCTTCCTCAATATTGCCCCTTCATTTAATATGATCATGTCTGATCTACACTATCCCCAACCCCACTTTTGTGCCAGTTCCCCATAGTCCTCAATCTCCCAAACTTTCAAAGCTTTATCTACCCCCACTGTAAAGATCTAGCCTCAATTGAAGGAAGGGTAGGATATGATCCCACAATTACTGCAGGATGGGTTGCTTACATTGGGCCCAATGCAGCACCGGTGTTCTACCAGATGCACTAAAAACTGTTTTAGGCTTTTTCTGAATGGTTCATTAGACCAACCACACCAAATATTAGTTGAATTAGACATCTATTGAAGCTTCTCCTGGCTTCAGCTGTGCACAGCCTCAATGAGCTATCCAGTTCTTCCGCACTGTAAATCCTGTTGAAGAATGGTTCTTGGAAATACACAACGTTATAACTGGAACAACAGCAAAAGAGGCAAAGAGTGCGACTAAAGGGGGTTTACTTTGGTTGGCTGCCTGTGACTAGTGGTGTTCCACAGGGTCGGTATTGGGATCACTTTTCACATTATATGTCAATGATTTGGATGATGGAATTGATGGCTTTATGGCCAAGTTCACTTACAAATACAAAGATAGGTGGAGGTGCAGGTAGGGTTGAGGACGTGGGGAGTCTGCAAGACTTCAATAGATTGGGAGAGTGGGCAAAGTAGTGGCAGATAATTTAGGAAAATCTATTGTCATTCACTTCGGTAGAAGGAATAAAGGTGTTGACTATTTTCTAAACAAGGGAAAAATTCAAAAATCAGAGGTACAAGGGACCTGGGAGCCCAAGTGCAGGTTGAATCAGTGGTGTGGAAGGCAAATGCAATGTTTGCATTCATTTTGAAAGGACTAGAGTATAACAGCAAAGATGTAAATCTGAGACTTTAAAGGCATTGGTCAGGTGCTTGGAGTATTGTGAGCAGTTTTGGGCCCTTTTTCTAAGAAAAGATGTGATTACATTGGAAAGGGTCCAGCGGAGGTTCACGATAATGATTCCAGGAAAGAAAGGGTTAGCGTGTGAGGAGCATTTGATGGCTCTGAGCCTGTACTCACTGGAATTTAGAAGAATGAGGGTGATCTCACTGAAACCTATCAAATAATGAAAGTCCTTGACAGAGTGGATGTGGAGAAGGGTTTCCAGTCCTGCCAAAGGGTTCAGCCCGAAATGTCGACTGTATTTTTTCCCATGGATGCTGCCTGGCCTGCTGAGTTCTTCCAACATTTTGTGTGTGTTGATTGGATTTCCAGCATCTGCAGATTTTCTCTTGTTTGGATGTGGAGAGGATGTTTCCTATAGTGAGTTCAAGACCAGAGGGCACAGCCTCAATAGAGTAATGTTCATTTAGAACAGAGATGAGGAGGGATTTCTTTACCCAGAGGGTGGTGGGTCTGTGGAATTTATTGTCTGAGATGGCTGTGGAGACCCTGGTACTGAGGATATTTAAAGTGGAGGTTGATAGGTTCTTGATTCGTCAGGGCATCAAAGGTTACAGTGAGAAGACAAGAGAATGGGTTGAGAGGGATTGTGGGTCAGCCATGATGCATTGATGGAACAGACTTGATGGGCCAAATGGCCTAATTCTGCTCTCATGTCTTACGGTCTTAAAATACTGCAGATGTGGAAAACTGGAAACAGAAGCAGGAAATGCTGGTGGTGAACTGATGTCTGCGAAGCATGTGTGAAGGGAGAAACGGCAAGTTTGGCGATCGTTTCATCAAAATGTAGCTATTTCAAATTTCACACTCTAGTGTGAAGATTGCTATTTACAGACTCTGCGAGTGCAGCTGAAACAGTCCCTGCTAACTGATTTGATCAGTTTTCTGTGCTGTTTATGAAAATTGGCTATACAGCTGATTCATTTCAGCACTGATATAATCAGCATCTGTTTTGGGTAATGTCTCTTGCTGCCTTTTGATTTTGTTTTGTATGTTGAAGGCCTTGTTTATCTCCAACTACTTTTTTTTAAAAGATTTGCAATTTCTTTCATCTCAGTTTTGTGGCTGATGGAGGGGACTGTGTTAGTTAACCTGGGTGAATTTTTCAGTGAGATATAGGCTCCAGCTTTAGGGTCATACTGCACAGAAACTCTTTGATTCAATTCATCCACGCTGATCAAGGTGTATACTTGAACTAGCCCCATTTGTCTACCTTTGACCCATATCCCTCTAAACTTTTCCAATCCATGTTCTTGCCTGCCTAAACATTGTAACTCTATCACTGGTAGCTTGTTCCAAATACCCACTTTGTGGAAAAAGTTACCCCTCTGTGGCATTTTAATTCCTCCCCTTAGTAGTGTGCCTCTAGCTTCAGACACCTTACCTTGGGGAAAAAGACTGTACCACTCTCCTGGTATATGCCCTCGTGATATAACCTCCCTCTATCCAGTCACTTTGTATGCTTCAAGCCCTCCAGTCCCAGTGACATCCTCACGAATCTTTCCTGCATGTTTTCCAGCTAAATGACATCCTCCCTCTAGCCAGGCTGGACATAATACTCCAGGTGTGGTCTCACCAACACCTTGCACAAGCTTGACATAACATTCCAGCTCTTGTGCTTAGTGCCCTGATCAATGAGGGCAAGTGTACCAGAAACCTTTTTTACCACCTTGCTAAAAAACACAAAATGCTGGCAGAACTCAGCAGGCCAGACAGCATCTACGGGAGGAGGTGGTGTCTGGCCTGCTGAATTCTGCCAGCATTTTGTGTTTTTATCAATTCTGTATCAAATTGTCTGGATCACACTGAATCCCGTGTGATTTAACCATCAGGGAGAATGTGGTGGGAGAGGCCTGCTGTTGTGCCATAGGTCAGGAGAGATCCATTTCCTGGTCTGGTTTGAGTTAGCGTCAGCAGGAGTAGGAATTCCTGACCGATTGATTCTGTTGCTCATAGCTGCATCAACTCAGTTTCAACCCCAATCTTGTACATTCTCTCTGTAACTATGAGAGTTCTCTCTCAGTGCCCTCTGTACCTCTCATATTCCAAAGCGTGCATGTTGATAGGTTAATCGGCCAGTGTAAACTGTCCCTAGTGTAAATGTGAGTTGTAGGATCTGAATAGATTAGATGGGAACCTGGGAGAACGAGATTGCACTGTGAGCTGGCTTTGACTCAACTGTCCGAAATGGCCTCCTTCTATGTAGGAATGAAATTTGGTATGTTTCTCCTGGGTAAGAAGAAGTGGAGGACATGTTGGAGATCAAGGGTGTGGACATTGGACATGAACAGAAATGGCCTCCACGTTAGAATGAGGTACAGCTGTAAAATACCCACGTGGGTGACATGCTGTCAGTCTCTACTGTACATCAACAGAAGTTCAAGAGGACTCAAGAATAACTGGGAATTATTTCAAGGATTAAATAATGGGGCTGCTCCATTGGATAATTACAGTTGATTACTAATTAATGGGACTCATCAGATTAAACAGTTCCAAGCCATAGTCCATCTAACCATATCAACACTTAGCATTGATGTGATTTATGTGCATGTTAGTCTTTTGCACAATGGGCATGGATGTTATTCTTTTGCCTTTGTAGCATAATCTTCTATCTTCTGTATGCTATGTCCGTTATAGATTCAGGATTTGTTATTAAAACCTCCATGTGTGGAGAAAAGAGAATAAAATCAGGTGCAGTGTGAGATGGGACGGTGGTTCATTATTACACCGATGAGTTAGTAAACTAGACAAGAAGGGGTTTGGACCTGTTATTTATCCTCTTGGATCTCCTTAAACAGGGGCTGAATGGCCCACTCCTAGCAAGCCGATCATCAACGTGACTGGAACATCCCAGAACACCGGTGCTGAAACAAAAGCAGAAAACGCTGGAAAGAAAATCTCAGCAGATCAGACAACATGGGCTGTAGTGGAACAGTCAGGTTTGTGATTGCTCGGTGGATCTAAGGTGAAGGAAGTTCAGCGATGAATCTGCAGAACTCCTCAGCTAGAAATGTCAGGTGAACGATACACCGTGGTTAAAGGTCAGTTGGCTGGGTTTCCTGTGGAGTGAAGTGAAGTGGAGGTATTGCCGATGATACATACACAGCTCAAAAATGAAAATAATACATTTCTGATAAAATGAGGCAAGGGATATATTTGTACTGTTTCCAGGAACAATATGCTGTTGTGCTGCTGTTACACTCCTGGCCTTGCAAAGCTTGTCCATCTCGAAGCCAGGGTTGCCTGGGTGAATGCAGCTTCAACAACACTCTGATTAACCAGGAGAACTGCGTGTACCATCTATAAAATCCACTGCCTAGGCTACTCTGACTTCACCTCTCAAGCCCATGATCTCAATCACCAGGCACATGGTGCAGGCTCCTCTCCCAATCACACATCATACCGACTTGGAAATATATCGCCCTTCCTTCATGCTTGCTGGCCTGATTCCAGAAGCGTACCTCCTCACAAGACCATGGGAGTCTCTTAACCAGGACTGCGGCAAAGCTCACCACCACTATCTGAATTGACAATTAGGTGGACGAGAAGTGGAGGTATTGCCGATGATACATACACAGCTCAAAAATGAAAATAATACATTTCTGATAAAATGAGGCAAGGGATATATTTGTACTGTTTCCAGGAACAATATGCTGTTGTGCTGCTGTGTTTAAACCACTTTTACAAACGCCAGTATTACTTCATTGCACCATTCAAAGTTTATTCAGACTTGATGCAAATGTCGTTTCTTTATTCAAAAAGGGTAGGAAACTATTGTTACCTTAATAGGGAAAATGTTGGAAGCCATAATGAAACACTTTGAAAGTTCAAAGTAAATTTATTATCGGTTATGATTACTGCATGTCACCATTTACTACCTTGAGATTCATTTTCTTTCAGGTATTCACAGTAGAACAAGAAATAAAATAGAATCAATGGAAAACTACACATAAAGAGTAACAAACTACTATTGTGCAAAAGAAAAACTGTGCAAATAAACAAATAAATACATGCATAAATAATACTGAGAACATGAAATGTAAAGTCTTTGAAAGTTAGTCTATAAGTTGTCCATTACTTCAGACTTGAGGTGAGTGGAGTTATCCATGCTGGTTCAGGAGCCTGATGGATGAAGGGTGATATCTTGTTTCTTAACCTAGCAGTGTAGGACCCAAAGCCCCTTTGCCCTAACAACTGAAGGAACTCAGACAAAATCAATATTGTTTCTACATAAAATCATATCTGATCAATATACTATTGATGTACTTAGATCCAGATGGTTGCAAAGGTGTTGCAACGAAGATTATTTAGGCAAACAAAAGTTTGTGTTGTAAGATGTAACATGTTGGTGTGGGTTAAGTCTTGGCTGGCTACCAGGAAACAAAAAAAAAACAATGTTTATTTTATTAAAAGTTTATTTTTCTGGTTGAAAATGTAACCAGTGTGGTGCTGAAGGGATTAGTGCTGGGGCCTCAGCTTCTCACAATTTGCACAAATTATCCGAGTGACCACAGTAAAAGTATCAGCACTAAAATTGCTGATGACACGGAGTAAGTGGTGAAGTGGACAGAAAGAGCTACAAGGGGATAGAAATAAGCTAAGCAAGTGGACAAAGATCTGTCAAATGAAGCATTATATAGAAAAAAATGTAATTGTTCATTTTGGCAGGAAGTATATCTAAATGGCCTCACAATTAATTGGCATATCATTGGAGAATATCTTTTAGTCTCCTGTATCTTGGAAAACATTGGCTGAAAACAGGATGAATTTTGTTTTGATAACCAAAGAAAGGAGAAATTTAGTACACCAGAAATGTGCCCTCTAATGTGAAGTACTGTAAGTTAACAACAATTTTCCCAGAAGTTTAATACTTATTGGCTGTGAGTCAACTTTTATCGGAAGTTGCTGTTGTAATAAAACAATAATCAATTCCTGCAAATGGAAACTACAGCAAACTACAGTCACAGACATCGCCTGTCTTTTAAAAAATTTTGGCAATCTTTCCAAATCTTTGACAACTCTTCTGGAGATCTTTTTCAAAGTTGTTTGTAGTATTCTGAAAAAAAGAGCTTCTCAGATCCTTTGAGGTGGAGGAGACTTTCTCTGTTCATTTTCCACTCCACAGCAGGCTGGATATAACTCCTGTGAGATCCAAAAATAGGGCTCTTGTGAAAGACCAAGGCCTTGAAGTGATAAAGGTATTTAAAGGCACTAAAAGACTATTAAACCGATTATAAAATGTGAAGAAGATATAAATTCTATCACATGGCACCATGCTTTCACTCGCTACTGCCTTGCTGGAATCCTGACTGCCAAATGCAATCAAATGCTTTGTGCAAGCATGGTTGACTTTCAGTGCAGTTTCCCGTTTTAAAGCAGGCATAGTCTAACGGAGGTGGTACTCCGCCGTGTTACTGTGCCAGAGACCTGGAGTCAGTCCTGATCGTGCAGTTTGCATGTTCTCAGTGTGGCAGCATCCTTTCCTCCAGATGCTCTTGCTTCTTTGCACATCCCTGACACGGGTGGATTGCGCCTAGTGTGTAGGTGTACAGTGGGATCACAATGTTGACAGGAAGCTGGGGGAAACAGAATGGGATTAGTGTAAATGGCGGTGGGGGGGGAGTGTCAAAAGATTTATTTGATGCTATGTGCCTGTATGGCTCTCTGACTCTGTCAGTGGGTTTGAACACACAGGAAGGAAGGCTTTTTAGAAAATGAGTGGTAATTCTATTTTTAATTTGAAAAGACTCTATTTCATGCATTTATTATCAAGATAGCTATTAAAAATAGTCACTTGTTGCGGTGATTATACACGTTGTAAGTTTGAATGAAAATGTGCAACACACAAGCTTTTTGGTTTGGAAAATCTGGCACACTGGCCTTGGAAGGGTTCTAACTATTGGATTGACACTTGAATGCCTTGCTTCTAAAATAAATTCCGTGAGGAACACTGTCTGCCATCAGCCACAAATTTTCATCAGGCTCACCATCTGAATCGATGCCAGGTTATGTGGTAGAGGCAGCATAATCACAAATGCAAATAGGTTATGTGGTTTCTTCCACATATTTCACTGATAGTATCAAGGAAATGTTTACGTGAAATTAGCTCCGTAATACTTCCGTCATTATTCAGTGTTCAATAAATCAGAAAAAGGGAGTCATTTTTAAGTTAGTTGTTCATCCTCAACATTGCACTGGTTGACACACATTTCTGTGTTCACAAGCATGTCAGTTTATGCAAAAACTATTACAGTATTAGCATTATGCATTTTTCCACAGAAATCTTAAAATGAAGATGTGCACCATTGATAAAAAATGGGTTATGTAACCCAGGGCTTTATTCTAATTTTATTGCCCTCCATATTGCATTTATTGTGAAAACATATACGTGTTGCCAAAACCAAGACTGCATGCAAAGCCACTTGTACGTTTGTCAAAAGGGGCTAAAACATGGAGCTGCTGGGATTCCAGGCACTCAGAGTATGGACTGTTTGGTGTACGACTGGACAGTGACATCTCAGGATCATGTCTCTTTGATTTGCTTTTAGAGTCTTTCACAGGTCTGCGTACCAGCTGTCCTTTCCTCTGGATGTCTTTTTCTTTACGGAAGCATTCCCTGCGGAGGGCAGGTCCTGTTTGTGTGACACTCCTGAGGACTTTCCGAACCAGAGGAAAGGGAGTCTCTGCTGTCTATGTACACACAGCTTCATGTTGCCGTCATATACACCACTCAGACTCCCCAACAGGCAAATCACAGAGCTCCTCAGTCACTCTCAGAGTCTCATATTAGATTGACAGGCAGAGGAGAATAGGGCAACTAGTCATCCCATGGAATTGCTTGTTGCAAACTTGGTTAAAATAATGCACATCTTCAAGTATTTGCATATGGGGCAAAAGAGGAAGAATTGCTAGTTAGTTGTAAGCCAGGAATGTATCAGGACATGGGACTACTCATCGTTCAAATTCAGATAACCAGCCTGATGAACAACACTGGTGACAGTAAGTTCCGCTTGAATTTTATGATATAATCTACTTCCATTTATTTCTAAGCACAAGCCTCTTGTGTTTCAAACCCCTGAGGCCTTTTTTTTTGCTTTGCTTGACAGTGACAACGATGATGTCAATTCTCTTCTGTTTATTTTTATCTTCCCGCAGTGCATAAACGAAAAAGCTTGTTATGCAAATAGAAAAGGAACATGTAAAGAAAATAATCTTCTGTTTCAATATCTGATTCAATGCAGTGAGACAATACGTGGATGTGAGGAAGATGGAGGGATATGGACATGGTGTAGGTAGGAGGGATTAGTGTTTGGGTGTTTTGATTTGCTTTTTAGCGGGTTTGGCACAACATTGTGGGCAGAATGGCCTGTTCCTGTATTGTACTGTTCTATGTTCGGTGCTCTGAGTTCCCGGTCAAGCGGTCTTTCAAATAAGCCAGCTTATAAAGGACCTCTCAGAACTGGGTGAAACACTGCTATCAACTGTTCCTTTCTACATTGGAGAGTGAAATTGGATAGTCTCTGTTGTCCCTTGCAGACAAATCCCAACAAATTTTACAAAGTTTACATTGATTGGCTTTAGATCTTCATAGAAACATAGAAAACCTACAGCACAATCCAGGCCCTTCAGCCCACAAAGCTGTGCTGAACATGTACTTACTTTAGAAATTACCTAGGGTTACCCATAGCCCTCTATTTTTCTAAGCCCCATGTGCCTATCCAGGAGCCTCTTAAAAGACCCCATTGTATCTGCCTTCACCACGGTCGCCGGCAGCCCATTCCACGCACTCACCACTCTCTGCGTAAAAAAAACTTACGTCTGACATCTCCTCTTTACCTTCTTCCAAGCTCTTTAAAACTGCGCCCTCTCGTGCTAGCCATTTCAGCCCTGGGTAAAAGTTTCTGACTATCCATACAATTGATGCCTCACATCATCTTATACACCTCTATCAGGTCACCTCTCATCTTCCACCGCTCCAAGGAGAAAAGGCCAAGTTCACTCAACCTGTTCTCATAAGGCAAGCTCCCCAGTCCAGGCAACATCCTTGTATGAGGTTGAGTGAACTCAGCCTTTTCTCCTTGGAGCAACAGAGGATGAGAGGTGACCTGACAGAGTTATATAAGATGATGAGAGGCATTGATCATGTGGATAGTCAGAGGCTTTTTCCCAGGGCTGAAATGGCTAGCATGAAAGGGCACAGTTTTAGTGTGTTTGGAAGTAGGTACAGAGGAGATGTCAGGGGTAAGTTTTTTACTCAGAGAGTGGTGAGTGTGTGGAATGGGCTGCCAGTGATGGTGGTGGAGCAGGATGCTATAGGGTCTTTTAAGAGACTCCTGGACAGGTACATGGAGCTCAGAAAAATAGAGGGCTATGGGTAACCCTAGGTAATTTCTAAGGTAAGGACATGTTCGGCACAGCTTTGTGGACTGAAAGGCCTGTATTGTGCTGTAGGCTTTCTATATTTCTATGTTTCTAAATCTCCTCTGCATCTTTTCTATAGTTTCTACATCCTTCCTGTAGTGAGGTGACCAGAACTGAGCACAGTACTCCAAGTGGGGTCTGACTAGGTCCGATATAGCTGCAACATTACCTCTCGGCTTTAAACTCAATCCCACAGCCAATGCACTGTATGCCTTCTTAACCACAGAGTCGAACTGCACAGCATCTTCCTGTGATGTTTGCAAATGGCATTTAACCCCATCTGTATCAGTCTGGGATCAGCTGGTGTAATAAGTCAATTCCTAGTCACAACTAACTCTTGACATCTTCAAATTTATTGAAAGTGACTTTCAGCAGAAACCAATTATATCCTAACAGTTTCCTGTTTTTCTTTCTAGGTTTGTCTCTGTACATGTACCCCTAATTTTAATTGGTTTGTTATTTCTGTGACCTTCACCCCATTCCCCACCATTTCTTCCCCACACCGTCATGCTACATCCTCCCCCCCCCCCAAGGTGAACTCATTTCAAGAGCATTTGACAGTCAAATGCCATCCTTTGCCTTGGCAGCACATGCAGTGCTCCTGTTTATTCTTATTTCTACTTAATTACCCTTGTGGTGCCCTGTACCGTAAGAAATGACAGCATCAGCGGCAAAATGCAAAGGTTGCATAGTTCATTTCTTTGACAGTGAAGAGGTATTGGCTTGGGCTCTGTCATGGGGTAATTTGAAATGTGGATGTGCTGATCACAGAGCAGGAACAATAAAGCTGGCCCAAAGGCTCAACGCACGTTGAATGGCGAGATGCAACATATTACTCTTATGGAAATATCAAAACTGAACATTGCATGTTCCAGCAACCAGAGCATTTTATTTTCGGTTCTCTTCCCGCCCTTCTCTGAGGATAGAGATCTTGCATTTATAATCGAGCTTTCTCACGTTCCAAAATAAGTTGCAGGCACTGAGCTACTTCTCAAAGTGCAGTTATTTGCATATTATAGGAGACCATGCTGAAAAGAACATTTATCAGATGCAAGCCTAGGTGTTAGGTGTCAACAGGTTATTCAACCACGGGTTGGAATTTCCCCTGAACCCAATAAGCTTTCACTGAACACAGATCACATCTCTTTTCAGGCAGCAGTTTTATCCACTGCGGAGGTCAGCCCTACTGTGGCCTTGGGTAAGATCAAGTAACTTAACAGAATGAATATTGGACCCGGAACCTTTTGATCAGTATTGCTCTCCGCAATATTACGTTGGTTTGCTGACAAGATCACTGACGGTAGAAATGTTCTTTGGAAATAATGCTTGCAAGGTTTGGAAGTGGAGCACAGTATCTTTGTCCCTGCAGATCTACACCAAAGGAGGCGAAAACCAGCCAAATCTGGTGAAGCCTGGTTAAAGAGCACAGAAAAGAAGTCAGAAAAATTAGCATTTAAGAACTACCCTTCACTCCCAAAACACTTCAAAGTCACTGAAATACTTTTGAAATGTAATCACTGTTGCACCCCACATAATATCAATGGACATTGCTCCTGCCTCAAGTTCATTTGTTTTTAAAACCCTTGTCAACATCTGTTATTTCTAGAATGTATCATTACAAAACCATACTAGCATCTGCTCTCTTTAAACTTGAGATACTCCAAATCTCTACTGCTCCTCCCACAGGCCCCTGTATAAAGGCGATCTGAGGCCTGACGCTCGGCCTCAGTCTCCAGGATATAGTATGATGGTCACTCACTCCTGGTTCCTTCTTCCAGTCAATAAAAGCCGATATCTCGCCTCACGTCTCAGTGTGAGTTATTGATGGTGCATCAATTTTATTGACTGGAAGTTTTAAAATGTGAGGAGCGATAAATACTCCCTGATGGTCGAGAGGGTTCACCTTCTACATGCGAACCCCCAGTATACCTACGTGGTCTTACCTGATGGGCGGGAGGACACGGTCTCCATCCGTGACCTGGCACCCGCAGGTGCAGCAGACCACTACCCTGAAGGCTCTCCGGTAACTATGAACCCTGCACCTGAGGTGACACCATGCTCACCAGGCCCTACACAGACTCCTCACGACACTTGTATACCGGGCGTTTCGTACGCATTTATACCAGGCGCCTCGCACATGCGTGAGGGATCACCGGCGCCTAGTGGGCTGGAACAAGCGCAACCTCCATCCCCTGTGCAATCACCAATGTCGCCGGCATCCATGCGATCACAGCCGGTGCTACGTAGATCGCAGCGACAGATTCGACCGCCTGATAGACTTGACTTGTAAGAAACTTCGCCACATGGGGACTCTTTTAAACAAAGGGGGGTGAATGTGGTGAACTACGTGTGCCTGTCTGGACATGCCCCCTGCTGACTGCTCCTGTGGCTCCTCCCACAGGCCCCTGTATAAAGGCGATCTGAGGCCTGATGCTCGGCCTCAGTCTCCAGGACATAGTATGATCGTCACTCACTCCTGGTTCCTTCTTCCAGTCAATAAAAGCCGATATCTCGCCTACATCTCAGTGTGAGTTATTGATGGTGCATCACTCCAAAGAGAGAGGGGGAGGGAGGGAGGGAGAGAGAGAGAGAGAGAGCGGGGGGGAGGGAGAGAGTGAGAGAGGGAGGGAAAGAGAGAGAGAGAGAGAGAGAGAGAGAGAGAGACTATCTGAGATGGCAAAGTGTTGGGATGGACA